>NC_086448.1:372040783-372363283 GCF_028390025.1 Pseudophryne corroboree | reverse complement strand
GGTTAGAATTAGGGTAGTGGTATTAGGGTAGTGGTATTAGGGTTAGGGTTTGTGTTAGGGTTGGGGTTTGTGTAAGGGTTAGGATTAGGGTTAGGTTAGGGTTAGGGTTGGGTTAGGGTTAGGGTATTATGTTTAGGGTTAGGGTTCGTAGTGTGTATAGGGTAAGGTTTAGGATTCGGGTATTAGGGTTAGGGTTATGGTTAGTGTTAGGGTTAGGTTAGAGTTAGGGTTTGGGTAATAGTGTAAAGGTAAGTGTTAGGGTTAGGTTAGGGTTAGGTTATTAGGGTTAGGGTATTAGGGTTAGAGTATTAGGGTTAGGTTAGGGTAGCGTTAGGGTTAGGGTTCGTATTAGGGTTAGGGTTAGGGTTAGTTAGGGTTAGGGTTCATATTACAGTTAGGGTTTGTATTAGGGTTAGGATTCGTATTAGGGTTATGGGTAGGGTAACAGTAGGGTTAGGGTTTGTTAGGGTAAGAGAATTAGGGTATTAGGGTTCTTATTAGGGTTAGGGTCAGGGTTTGTATTAGGGTTCATATTAGGGTTAGGGTTCGTATTAGGGTTAGGGCTAGGGTTCATATTAGGGTTAGCGATAGGGTTAGGGTTCGTATTAGGGTTAGGGTTTTAGGGTTTTAGGGTTTGGTTCAGGGTTATTAGGATTAGGGTTAGAGTATTAGGGTGTTAGGGTTAGGGTGTTAGGGTTCATATTAGGGATAGGGTTAGGGTAGCGTTAGGGTTACGATTCGTGTTAGGGTTAGGGTTTGTTTTAGGGTTAGGGTTAGGGCATTAGGGTGTTAGGGTTAGAGGTTAGGGTTCATATTAGGGATAGGGTTAGGGTAGTGTTAGGGTTAGGGTTCACGTTGGGGTTTCTTTTAGGGTTAGGGTTCGTATTAGAGGTATTAGGGTTATAGTTAGGGTTAGGGTAGCGTTAGAGTTAGGGTTAGGGTTAGGTTAGGGTTCGTATTAGGGTTAGGTTTAGGGTTAGGGTTCGTGTTAGGGTTGGGTTATTGTTGGGGTTAGGGTTAGGTTAGGGTTAGGGTTAGGGTATTAGGGATAGGGTATTAGGGTTAGGGTTAGGGTATTAGGGTTAGGGTTAAGGTTAAGGTTAGATAGGGGTCGTATTAGGGTTAGGGTACATATTAGGGTTAGGGTTAGAGTAGCATTAGGGTTAGGTTTCGTGTTAGGGTTAGGGTTTGGGATAGGGTTAGGGTTAGGGTTAGGTTAGGGTTAGGTTAGGGTTAGGGTATTAGGGTTAGGGTTAGGTTAAGGTTAGGGTTAGGGTATTAGGGTTAGGGTATTAGGGTTAGAATTAGGGTTATGGTATTAGGGTTAGGGTTTGTTAGGGTTATGGTATTAGGGTTAGAGTATTAGGGTTCGTATTAGGGTTCGTATTATGGTTAGGGTTCGTATTAGGGATAGGGTTAGGGTTTGTATAAGTGTTAGGGTTTGAATTAGGGTTAGGGTTTTAGGGTTAGGGTTATTAGGATTAGGCATAGGGTTAGTTAGGGTTAGGGTTAGGGTATTAGGGTGTTAGGGTTAGTGTTCATATTAGGGTTAGCATTGGGTCAGGGTTAGGGTTTGGGTCAGGGTTTGTATTAGGATTATGGTTCTTATTAGGATTAGGGTTCGTATTAGGGTTAGCGTTAGGGTTAGGATTAGTATTATAGATATTAGGGTTATAGGTAGGGTTAGGGTAGCGTTAGAGTTTGGATTCGTATTAGGGATAGGGTTTCTTGTTAGGGTTAGGGTTCGTATTAGGGTTAGGGTTAGGTTAGGGTTAGGGTATTAGGGTTAGGGTTATAGGGTTAGAATTAGGGTAATGGTATTAGGGTTAGTGTTTAGGTTAGGGTTCGGTTAGGGTTAGGGTTTGGGCATTAGGGTTAGGGTTAGGTTAGGGTATTAGGGTTAGAGTATTAGGGATAGGGTTAGGGTATTAGGGTTAGGGTTAGTTAGGGTTAGGGTTCATATTAGAGTTAGGGTTCGTATTAGGGTTAGGATTCGTATTAGGGTTAGGGTTAGGGTAGCATTAGGGTTAGGGTTAGTTAGGGTTAGGGTATTAGGGTATTAGGGTTAGGGTTTTTATTAGGGTTCATATTAGGGTTAGGGTTCGTATTAGGGTTTGGGCTTGGGTTCGTATTAGGGAAAGCGATAGGGTAAGGGTTCGTATTAGGGTTAGGGTTACAAAGGGTTAGGGTTAGAGTATTAGGGTTAGGGTTCGTATTAGGGATAGGGTTGGGGTAGTGTTAGGGTTAGGGTTCACGTTAGGGTTTACTTTTAGGGTTCGTATTAGAGGTATTAGGGTTATAGTTAGGGTTAGTGTAGCGTAAGAGTTATGGTTAGGGTTAGGTTAGTGTTTGTATTAGGGTTAGGTTTAGGGTTAGAGTTCGTGTTTTTGTTATGGTTATTGTTAGGGTTCGTATTAGGGTTAGGGTTCGTATTAGGGTTAGGGTCAGTGTTTTAGGGTTTAATGGTAGGGTTAGGGTTATTAGGATTAGAGTTAGGGTTAGCGTAGTGTTAGGGTTAGGGTTCGTGTTAGGGTTAGTGTTAGAGTTAGGGTTTGTGTTAGAGTTAGGGTTAAGTTAGGGTAAGGATTAGGGTTACGGTTAGGGTTTGGTTAGGGTTAGGGTTATGGTATTAAAGTTAGGGTTAGGTTATGGTTAGGGTTAGTATTAGGGTTAGGGTTAGGATTACGGTATTAGGGTTAGGGTTAGGGTTAGTATTAGGGTTAGGTTAGGGTTAGGATTAGGGTTTCATTTAGGGTTTGGTTAGGGTTATGGTATTGAGGTTAGGGTTAGGTTAGGGTTTGAGTTCGTATTAGGGTTAGGGTAAGGGTTAGGATTAGGGGGTATTAGGGTTAGGGTTAGTGTTAGGTTTAGGTTAGGGTTAGGGTCAGGGTATTAGGGTTAGTTAGCGATAGGGTTCATATTAGGGTTAGGGTTCGTATTAGGGTTCGTATTAGAGTTAGGGTTAGGGTTCGTGTTAGGGGTAGGGTTCATATTAGGGTTAGGGTTAGAGTTAGGTTAGGGTTAGTGTATTAGGGTTAGGGTAATAGGGTTATTGTTAGGGTTAGGATATTAGGGTTAGGGTTAGTTAGGGTTAGGGTTCGTATTAAGGTTAGGGTTAGCATTTTAGGGTTAGGGTTAGGGTATTAGTGTTAGAATTAGAATTTATGGTATTAGGTTTAGGGTTCGTGTTAGGGTTAGAGTTAGGGTTCGTGTTAGTGTTAGGGTTTGTGTAAGGGTTAGGGATAGGTTAGGGTTAGGATTAGGGTTGCGGTTAGGGTTTGTATTAGGGTTAGAGTAGTGTTAGGGGTAGGGTTCAAGTTAGGGTTAGTGTTAGAATTAGGGTTTGTGTTAGAGTTAGGGTTAGATTAGGGTTAGGGTTATGGTATTAAGGTTAGGGTTAGGGTTAGGTTATGGTTATGGTTCGTATTAGGGTTAGGGTTAGGATTAGGGGGTATTAGGGTTAGGGTTAGTGTTAGGGTTAGGATTAGGGTTACAGTTAGGGTTTGGTTA
This sequence comes from Pseudophryne corroboree, assembly GCF_028390025.1. Lineage (NCBI taxonomy): Eukaryota > Metazoa > Chordata > Amphibia > Anura > Myobatrachidae > Pseudophryne > Pseudophryne corroboree. Next base: position 372,359,773 of record NC_086448.1, on the reverse strand, counting down.
GGGTTAGGGTTATGGTATTAAGGTTAGGGTTAGGGTTAGGGTAAGGATTAGTGTGTATTAGGTTTAGGGTTAGGATTAGGGTTAGGTTAGGGTTAGGGTCAGGGTATTAGGGTTAGTTAGGGTTCATATAAGGGTTAAGGTTCGTATTAGGGTTCGTATTACAGTTAGGGTTAGGGTTCGTGTTAGGGGTAGGGTTCATATTAGGGTTAGGTTTAGAGTTAGGTTAGGGTTAGTGTATTAGGGTTAGGGTAATAGGGTTAGCGTTAGGGTTAGGATATGAGGGTTATGGTTAGTTAGGGTTCGTATTAAGGTTAGGGTTAGCATTTTAGGGTTAGGATTAGGGTATTAGGGTTAGAATTAGAATTTATGGTATTTGGGTTAGGGTTCGTGTTAGAGTTAGGGTTAGGGTGTTAGGGTAAGTGTTAGAATTAGGATAGTGTTAGGGTTAAGGTTCGTATTAGGGTTAGGGTTCGTGTTAGGGTTAGGGTTTGGTATAGGGTATTAGGGTTAGGGTTAGTGTTAGGGTTAGAATTAGGTTAGTGTTAGGGTTAAGGTGCGTATTAGGGTTAGGGTTCGTGTTAGGATTAGGGTTAGGTTTAGGGTATTAGGGTTAGGGTTTCGGGTATTAGGGTTAGGGTTAGTTTAGGGTTAATGTTATGGTATTAGGGATAATGTATTAGGCTTAAGGTATTATGCTATTAGGGTTAGTGTTCATATTAGGGTTAGGCGTAGGGATCGTATTAGGGTTAGGGTTTGCATAATGGTTAGGATTAGGGTTAGTTAGGGCTAGGGTTAGTGTTAGGGTTAGGTTAGGGTTAGGGTTAGGGTATTAGGGTTAGAGTATTAGGGTTAGGTTAGGGTTAGTTAGGGTTAGGGTTCGTATTAGGGTTAGGGTTAGGGTTAGTTAGGGTTAGGGTTAGGGTATTTTGGTATTAGGGTTAGGGTTCGTATTAGGGTTCATATTAGGGTTAGGGTTAGGGATAGTGTAAGTATTAGGGTTAGGGTTGGGTCAGGTTTAGGGTTAGGGTCAGGGTTAGGGTTTGTATTAGGGTTCGTGTTAGGGTTAGGGTTTGTATAAGTGTTAGGGTTCGTATTAGGGTTAGTATAAGGGTTAGGGTTAGGCTTATTAGGATTAGGCATAGGGTTAGTTAGGGTTAGGGCTAGGTTTAGGGTATTAGGGTGTTAGGGTTATCGTTCATATTAGGGTTAGCGTTGGGTCAGGGTTAGGGTTAGGGTTTGTATTAGGATTATGGTTCGTATTAGGGTTAGGGTTTGGGTTAGGGTTCATATTAGGGTTAGGGTTCGATTTAGGGTTAGCGTTAGGGTTAGGATTCGTATTAGAGATATTAGGGTTATAGTTAGGCTTAGGGTAGCGTTAGAGTTAGGGTTAGGGTTCGTATTAGGGTTAGGGCTTCTTGTTAGGGTTAGGGTTCATATTAGGGTTAGGGTTATAGGGTTAGAATTAGGGTAATGGTATTAGGGTTAGGGTTCGGTTAGGGTTAGGGTTTAGGTAATAGGGTTAGGGTTAGGGTTAGGTTAGGGTATTAGGGTTAAAGTATTAGGGATAGGGTTAGGGTATTAGGGTTAGGGTTAGTTAGTGTTAGTGTTCATATTAGAGTTAGGGTTCGTATTAGGGTAAGGATTCGTATTAGGGTTATGGTTAGGGTAGCATTAGGGTTAGGATTTTTTAGGGTTAGAGAATTAGGGTATTAGGGTTCATATTAGGGTTAGGGTTTGTATTAGGGTTCATATTTGGGTTAGGGTTAGTGTTCGTATTAGGGTTAGCGATAGGGTTAGGGTTCGTATTAGGGTTAGGGCTTTAGGGTTTTAGGGTTAGGTTTAGGGTTATTAGGATTAGTGTTAGGGTTACTTAGGGTTAGGGTTAGAGTATTAGGGTGTTAGGGTTAGGGTTGGGGGTTAGGGTTCATATTAGGGATAGGGTTAGGGTAGCGTTAGGGTTAGGGTTCGTGTTAGGGTATGTTTTAGGGTTAGGGTTAGGGCATTAGGGTGTTAGGGTTAGAGGTTAGGGTTCATATTAGGGATAGGGTTAGGGTAGTGTTAGGGTTAGGGTTCACGTTGGGGTTTCTTTTAGGGTTAGGGTTCGTATTAGAGGTATTAGGGTTATAGTTAGGGCTAGGGTAGCGTTAGAGTTAGGGTTAGGGTTAAGTTAGGGTTCATATTAGGGTTAGGTTTAGGGTTAGGGTTCGTGTTAGGGTTAGGGTTATTGTTGTGGTTAGGGTTAGGGTTAGGTTAGGGTTAGGGTATTAGGGATAGGGTATTAGGGTTAGGGTTAGGGTATTAGGGTTAGGGTTAAGGTTAAGGTTAGATAGGGTTCGTATTAGGGTTAGGGTACTTATTAGGGTTAGGGTTAGAGTAGCATTAGGGTTAGGGTTCGAGTTAGGGTTAGGGTTTGTGTTAGGGTTAGGGTTTGTGTAAGGGTTAGGGTTAGGTTAGGGTTAGAGTTAGGGTTAGGATTAGGGGTAGGGTTTGGTTAAGGTATTAGGGTTAGGGTTCGTATTAGGGTTAGGGTTAGGGTATTAGGGTTAGGGTTAGGATTTTATGGTTAGGGTTAGGGTTAAGGAATTAGGGTTATGGTATAAGGGTTAGGTTTAGTTAGGGTTAGGGTATTTGGGTATAAGGGTTAGGGTTTGTATTAGGGTTCAGATTAGGGTTAGGGTTAGGATTTGTTATAGGGTTAGGGTTCGGGTTCGTATTAGGGTTAGCGTTACAGTTCAAATTATTGTTATGGTTAGGCTTAGGGTTTTAGGGTTAGGGTTAGCGTTAGGGTTATTAGGATTAGGGATAGTTAGGTTTAGGGTTAGGGTATTAGGGTGTTAGGGTTAGGGTTCGTATTAGGGTTAGGGTAGTGTTAGGGTTAGGGTTCACATTAGGGTTTGTATTAGGTTTAGGGTTCGTATTAGAAGTATTAGGGTAAAAGTTAGGGTTAGGGTAGCGTTTGAGTTAGGGTTAGGGTTAGGTTAGGGTTAGAGTTGGGGTAGGGTTAGGGTATTAAGGTTAATGTATGGGTTAGTGTTAGGGTAAGGGTTAGGGTTAGGTTTGGGTTAGGGTTCGTATTAGGGTTAGGTTTATGATTAGGGTATTAGGGTTAGGGTTAGAGTAGTGTTAAGGTTCGTGTTAGGGTTTGTGTTAGGGTTAGGGTATTAGGGTTTGGGTTCAGTTTGTTTCAGGGTTAGGGTCAGGGTTCATTTTAGGGTTAGGGTTTGTATTAGGGTTAGGGTTCATATTAGGGTTAGGGACCGTATTAGGGTTAATGTTAGGGTTTATATTAGAGTTATTAGGGTAGGGTTAGGTTGGGGTTCATGTTAGGGTTAGGGTTCGTGTTAGGGTTTGGGTTCGTATTAAGGTTAGGGTTCGTATTAGGGTTAGGGTAGCGTTAGGGTTAGGGTTCGTATTAGGGTTAGGGTTAGTATAAGGGTTAGGGTACGTATTAGGGTTGGGGTTCGTATTAGGGTTAGGGTTTGTATAAGTGTTAGGGTTCGTATTAGTGTTAGGGTTAGGGTTTTAGGGTTAGGGTTATTAGGATTAGGCATAGGGTTAGTTAGGGTTAGGGTATTAGGGTGTTAGGGTTAGGTTTCATATTAGGGTTAGCATTGGGTCAGGGTTAGGGTCAGGGTCAGAGTCAGGGTCAGGGTTTGTATTAGGGTTAGGGTTCGTATTATGGTTAGGGTTTGGGTTAGGGTTCATATTATGGTTAGGGTTAGGGTTTGTATTAGGGTTAGCGTTAGGGTTAGGATTCGTATTAGAGATATTAGGGTTATAGTTAGGGTTAGGGTAGCGTTAGAGTTAGGGTTTGTATTAGGGTTAGGGTTTCTTGTTAGGGTTTGGGTTCGTATAAGGGTTAGGGTTAGGGACAGGGTTAGGTTAGGGTTAGCGTATTAGGGTTAGGTATTAGGGTTAGGGTTATATGGTTAGATTAGGGTAATGGTATTAGGGTTAGGGTTAGTGTTAGGGTTCGGTTAGGGTTAGGGTTTGGGTATTAGGGTTAGGGTTAGGGTTAGGTTTAGGGTATTAGGGTTAGAGTATTAGGGATAGGGTTTTAGGGTTAGGGTTAGTTAGGGTTATGTTTAGGGTTCATATTAGAGTTAGGGTTCGTATTAGGGTTAGGATTCGTATTAGGGTTAGGGTTGCATTAGGGTTAGGGTTCGCGTTAGGGTTAGTTACGGTTAGGGTATTAGGGTATTAGGGTTAGGGTTTGTATTAGGGTTCATTTTAGGGTTAGGGCTAGGGTTAGGGTTCGTATTAGGGTTAGGGCTAAGGTTCGTATTAGGGTTAGTGTTAGGGTTAGGGTTCGTATTAGGATTAGGGTTTTAGGGTGTTAGGTTTAGAGTTATTAGGATTAGGGTTAGGGTTACTTAGGGTTAGGGTTAGAGTATTAGGGGGTTAGGGTTGGGAGTTAGGGTTCATATTAAGGATAGGGTTAGGGTAGCGTTAGGTTTAGGGTTCACGTTAGGGTTAGGGTTTGTTTTAGGGTTAGGGTTCGTATTAGAGGTTTTAGGTTTATAGTTAGGGTTAGGGTAGCGTTAGCGTAAGGGTTAGGGTTAGGTTAGGGTTAGGGTTCGTATTAGGGTTAGGTTTAGGGTTAGGGTTCGTGCGTGCGGTGGGGTGAGGCAGGTGAGGCAGAGCCATTCCTGTCATACTAACGTTTGTGCCAGAGTTTTGACTGTATAAAGTATGTGAAAAATAAAAAGAATATGTTTGAAAAATCTTTTTTGCATTATTGTAATAATTTTTATAGCCAAAAATGTGGAGTCAAAAGTCAAAAGTCTATGGCAGGTGAGGCAGTGCCTCACCTGCTTATCTCTTCCACACATATCTGATCAAAACTCCAAAAATGTCCTGGAGTTTATACTGCTGCAGCTGTGTATAATGCCCACATGATCCCTTTGGCTCATATATTTTGTGTAAATCTGGCTCTGGTGCTAGCCAGTGCCTCTTGAGCCATTTAGCTCACCGCACGTCCCTGCGTGTTAGGGTTAATGTTAGTGTTAGGGTTAGCTTAGGGTTAGGGTATTAGGGTTAGGTTATGGTTAGGGTTAGGGTATTAGGGATAGGGTATTAGTGTTAGGGTATTAGGGTTAGGGTTAAGGTTAGTTAGGGTTAGTGTTCGTATTAGGATTAGGGTTAGGGTTACATAGGGTTAGGGTTTGGGTATTAGTGTGTTAGGGTTAGAGGTTAGGGTTCATATTAGGGATAGGGTTAGGGTAGCGTTGGGTTTAGGTTTTTTTTTAGGGTTAGGGTTCGTATTAGAGGTATTAGGGTTATAGTTATGGTTAAGGTAGCACTAGAGGTAGGGTTAGGTTAGGGTTAGGGTTCGTATTAGGGTTAGGTTTTGGGTTAGGGTTCGTGTTAGGGTTAGGGTATAAGGATTAGGGTTAGGGTTTTAGGGTTAGGGTTAGGGAATTAGGAAATTAGGGTTATGGTATTAGGGTTAGTTAGAGTTAGGGTTAGGGTATTAAGGTATTAGGGTTAGGGTTTGTGTTAGGGTTCAGATTAGGGTTAGGATTTGTATTAGGGTTAGCGTTCGTATTAGTGTTAGGGTTCTTAATAGAATTATGGTTAGTATTTTAGGGTTAGGGTTAGTGTTATTAGGATAAGGGTTAGGGTTATTTAGGGTTTGGGTTAAGTTATTAGGTTGTTAGGGATAGGGTTCATATTAGGGTTAGGGTTTGCTTTGTGTCAGGGTTAGGGTTAGCGTCAGGGTTAGTATTAGGTTTAGGGTTCGGATTAGGGTTAGGGTTTTGGTTACGGTTCATATTAGGGTTAGGGTTCGTATTAGGTTTAGCGTTAGGGTTAGGGTTCGTATTAGAGATATTAGGGTTACAGTTAGGGTTAGGGTAGCAATAGAGTTAGGGTTAGTGTTCGTATTAGGGTTAGGTTTAGTATTTCTTATTAGGGTTAGGGTTCGTATTAGGGTTAGGGTTAGGGTTAGGTTAGGGTTAGCCTTAGGGTATTAGGGTTATGGTTAGGGTACTAGGGTTAGAATTAGGGTAGTGGTATTAGGGTAGTGGTATTAGGGTTAGGGTTTGTGTTAGGGTTGGGGTTTGTGTAAGGGTTAGGATTAGGGTTAGGTTAGGGTTAGGGTTGGGTTAGGGTTAGGGTATTATGTTTAGGGTTAGGGTTCGTAGTGTGTATAGGGTAAGGTTTAGGATTCGGGTATTAGGGTTAGGGTTATGGTTAGTGTTAGGGTTAGGTTAGAGTTAGGGTTTGGGTAATAGTGTAAAGGTAAGTGTTAGGGTTAGGTTAGGGTTAGGTTATTAGGGTTAGGGTATTAGGGTTAGAGTATTAGGGTTAGGTTAGGGTAGCGTTAGGGTTAGGGTTCGTATTAGGGTTAGGGTTAGGGTTAGTTAGGGTTAGGGTTCATATTACAGTTAGGGTTTGTATTAGGGTTAGGATTCGTATTAGGGTTATGGGTAGGGTAACAGTAGGGTTAGGGTTTGTTAGGGTAAGAGAATTAGGGTATTAGGGTTCTTATTAGGGTTAGGGTCAGGGTTTGTATTAGGGTTCATATTAGGGTTAGGGTTCGTATTAGGGTTAGGGCTAGGGTTCATATTAGGGTTAGCGATAGGGTTAGGGTTCGTATTAGGGTTAGGGTTTTAGGGTTTTAGGGTTTGGTTCAGGGTTATTAGGATTAGGGTTAGAGTATTAGGGTGTTAGGGTTAGGGTGTTAGGGTTCATATTAGGGATAGGGTTAGGGTAGCGTTAGGGTTACGGTTCGTGTTAGGGTTTGTTTTAGGGTTAGGGTTAGGGCATTAGGGTGTTAGGGTTAGAGGTTAGGGTTCATATTAGGGATAGGGTTAGGGTAGTGTTAGGGTTAGGGTTCACGTTGGGGTTTCTTTTAGGGTTAGGGTTCGTATTAGAGGTATTAGGGTTATAGTTAGGGTTAGGGTAGCGTTAGAGTTAGGGTTAGGGTTAGGTTAGGGTTCGTATTAGGGTTAGGTTTAGGGTTAGGGTTCGTGTTAGGGTTGGGTTATTGTTGGGGTTAGGGTTAGGTTAGGGTTAGGGTTAGGGTATTAGGGATAGGGTATTAGGGTTAGGGTTAGGGTATTAGGGATAGGGTTAAGGTTAAGGTTAGATAGGGGTCGTATTAGGGTTAGGGTACATATTAGGGTTAGGGTTAGAGTAGCATTAGGGTTAGGTTTCGTGTTAGGGTTAGGGTTTGGGATAGGGTTAGGGTTAGGGGTAGGGTTTGGTTAGGATATTAGAGTTAGGGTTCATATTAGGGTTAGGGTTAGGTTATTAGGGTTAGGGTTAGGATTATATAGTTAGGATTTTATAGTTAGGGTAAGGGTTAAGGAATTAGGGTTATGGTATAAGGGTTAGGTTTAGTTAGGGTTAAGGTATTTGGGTATAAGGGTTAGGGTTTGTATTAGGGTTCAGATTAGGGTTAGGGTTAGGATTTGTATTAGGGTTAGGGTTAGGGTTCGTATTAGGGTTAGGGTTACATTTCATATTATTGTTATGGTTAGGCTTAGGGTTTTAGGGCTAGGGTCAGAATTAGGGTTATTAGGATTAGGGATACTTAGGTTTAGGGTTAGGGTATTAGGGTGTTAGGGTTAGGGGTTAGGGTTCATGTTAGGGTTAGGGTAGTGTTAGGGTTAGGGTTCACATTAGGGTTTGTATTAGGGTTAGGGTTCGTATTAGAAGTATTAGGGTAATAGTTAGGGTTAGGGTAGCGTTTGAGTTAGGGTTAGGGTTAGGTTAGGGATAGGGTAAGGATTAGGGTTAGAGTTGGGGTAGGGTTAGGGTATGGGTTAGTGTAGGGTTAATGTATGGGTTAGTGTTAGGGTAAGGGTTAGGGTTAGGTTTGGGTTAGGGTTAGGGTTCGTATTAGGGTTAGGTTTATGGTTAGGGTATTAGGGTTAGGGTTAGAGTAGTGTTAGGGTTCATGTTAGGGTTTGTGTTAGGGTTAGGGTATTAGGGTTTGTGTTCAGTTTGTTTCAGGGTTAGGGTCAGGGTTCATTTTAGGGTTAGGGTTAGGGTTTTTATTAGGGTTAGGGTTCGTATTAGGGTTAATGTACGTATTAGGGTTAGAGACCGTATTAGGGTTAATGTTAGGGTTTGTATTAGAGTTATTAGGGTTAGGGTTAGGTTAGGGTTCATGTTAGGGTTAGGGTTCGTGTTAGGGTTTGGGTTCGTATTAAGGTTAGGGTATGTATTAGGGTTAGGGTAGCGTTAGGGTTAGGGTTCGTATTAGGGTTAGGGTAAGTATAAGGGTTAGGGTTCGTATTAGGGTTGGCGTTCGTATTAGGGTTAGGGTTTGTATAAGTGTTATGTTCCGTATTAGTGTTAGGGTTAGGGTTTTAGTGTTACGGTTATTAGGATTAGGCATAGGGTTAGTTAGGGTTAGGGTTAGGTTTAGCGTATTAGGGTGTTAGGGTTAGGGTTCATATTAGGGTTAGCGTTGGGTCAGGGTCAGAGTCAGGGTCAGGGTTTGTATTAGGGTTAGGGTTCGTATTATGGTTAGGGTTTGGGTTAGGGTTCATATTATGGTTAGGGTTAGGGTTTGTATTAGGGTTAGCATTAGGGTTAGGATTCGTATTAGAGATATTAGGGTTATAGTTAGGGTTAGGGTAGCGTTAGAGTAAGGGTTTGTATTAGGGTTAGGGTTTCTTGTTAGGGTTAGGGTTCGTATAAGGGTTAGGATTAGGGATAGGGTTAGGTTAGGGTTATGGTATTAGGGTTAGGAATTTGGGTTAGGGTTATATGGTTAGATTAGCATAATGGTATTAGGGTTAGGGTAGTGTTAGGGTTAGGGTTTGGTTAGGGTTAGGGTTTGGATATTAGGGTTAGGGTTAGGGTTAGGTTTAGGGTGTTAGGGTTAGAGTATTAGGGATAGGGTTTTAGGGTTAGGGTTAGTTAGGGTTATGTTTAGGGTTCATATTAGAGTTAGGGTTCGTATTAGGGTTAGGATTTGTATTAGGGTTAGGGTTGCATTAGGGTTAGGGTTCGCGATAGGGTTAGGGTTAGTTAGGGTTAGGGTATTAGGGTATTAGGGTTAGGGTTTGTATTAGGGTTCATTTTAGGGTTAGGGCTAGGGTTCGTATTAGGGTTAGGGCAAAGGTTCTTATTAGGGATAGCGTTAGGGTTAGGGTTCGTATTAGGATTAGGGTTTTAGGGTGTTAGGTTTAGGGTTATTAGGATTAGGGTTAGGGTTACTTAGGGTTAGGGTTAGAGTATTAGGGGGTTAGGGTTGGGAGTTAGGGTTCATATTAAGGATAGGGTTAGGGTAGCGTTAGTTTTAGGGTTCACGTTAGGGTTAGGGTTTGTTTTAGGGTTAGGGTTCGTATTAGAGGTTTTAGTGTTATAGTTAGGGTTAGGGTAGCGTTAGCGTAAGGGTTAGGGTTAGGTTAGGGTTCGTATTAGGGTTAGGTTTAGGGTTAGGGTTCGTGCGTGCGGTGGGGTGAGGCAGGTGAGGCAGAGCCATTCCTGTCATACTAACGTTTGTGCCAGAGTTTTGACTGTATAAAGTATGTGAAAAATAAAAAGAATATGTTTGAAAAATCTTTTTTACATTATTGTAATAATTTTTATAGCCAAAAATGTGGAGTCAAAAGTCTATGGCAGGTGAGGCAGTGCCTCACCTGCTTATCTCTTCCGCACATATCTGATCAAAACTCCAAAAATTTCCTGGAGTTTATACTGCTGCAGCTGTGTATAATGCCCACATGATCCCTTTGGCTCATATATTTTGTGTAAATCTGGCTCTGGTGCTAGCCAGTGCCTCTTGAGCCATTTAGCTCACCGCACATCCCTGCGTGTTAGGGTTAATGTTAGTGTTAGGGTTAGGTTAGGGTTAGGGTATTAGGGTTAGGTTATGGTTAGGGTTAGGGTATTAGGGATAGGGTATTAGTGTTAGGGTATTAGGGTTAGGGTTAAGGTTAGTTAGGGTTAGTGTTCGTATTAGGATTAGGGTTAGGGTTACATAGGGTTAGGGTTTGGGTATTAGTGTGTTAGGGTTAGAGGTTAGGGTTCATATTAGGGATAGGGTTAGGGTAGCATTGGGTTTAGGTTTTTTTTAGGGTTAGGGTTCGTATTAGAGGTATTAGGGTTATAATTATGGTTAAGGTAGCATTAGAGGTAGGGTTAGGTTAGGGTTAGGGTTCGTATTAGGGTTAGGTTTTGGGTTAGGGTTCGCGTTAGGGTTAGGGTTAGGGTATAAGGATTAGGGTTAGGGTTTTAGGGTTAGGGTTAGGGAATTAGGAAATTAGGGTTATGGTATTAGGGTTAGTTAGAGTTAGGGTTAGGGTATTACGGTATTAGTGTTAGGGTATTAGGGTTAGGGTTAAGGTTAGTTAGGGTTAGTGTTCATATTAGGATTAGGGTTAGGGTTACATAGGGTTAGGGTTTGGGTATTAGTGTTTTAGGGTTAGAGGTTAGGGTTCATATTAGGGATAGGGTTAGGTAGCGTTAAGTTTAGGGTTTTTTTAGGGTTAGGGTTCGTATTAGAGGTATTAGGGTTATAGTTATGGTTAAGGTAGCATTAGAGGTAGTGTTAGGTTAGGGTTAGGGTTCGTATTAGGGTTAGGTTTTAGGTTAGGGTTCGTGTTAGGGTTAGTGTTAGGGTTAGGGTTAGGATTTGGTTAGGGTATTAGGGTTAGGGCTTGTATTAGGGTTAGGGTTAGGGTATAAGGATTAGGGTTAGGGTTTTAGGGTTAGGGTTAGGGAATTAGGAAATTAGGGTTATGGTATTAGGGTTAGTTAGAGTTAGGGTTAGGGTATTACGGTATTAGGGTTAGGGTTAGGGTTTGTGTTAGGGTTCAGATTAGGGTTAGGGTTAGGATTTGTATTAGGGTTAGGGTTCGTATTAGTGTTAGGGTTCGTAATAGGATTATGGTTAGTGTTTTAGGGTTAGGGTTAGTGTTATTAGGATAAGGGTTAGGGTTATTTAGGGTTAGGGTTTGGGTATTAGTGTTTTAGGGTTAGAGGTTAGGGTTCATATTAGGGATAGGGTTAGGTAGCGTTAAGTTTAGGGTTTTTTTAGGGTTAGGGTTCGTATTAGAGGTATTAGGGTTATAGTTATGGTTAAGGTAGCATTAGAGGTAGGGTTAGGTTAGGGTTCGTATTAGGGTTAGGTTTTAGGTTAGGGTTCGTGTTAGGGTTAGTGTTAGGGTTAGGGTTAGGATTTGGTTAGGGTATTAGGGTTAGGGCTTGTATTAGGGTTAGGGTTAGGGTATAAGGATTAGGGTTAGGGTTTTAGGGTTAGGGTTAGGGAATTAGGAAATTAGGGTTATGGTATTAGGGTTAGTTAGAGTTAGGGTTAGGGTATTAAGGTATTAGGGTTAGGGTTAGGGTTTGTGTTAGGGTTCAGATTAGGGTTAGGATTTGTATTAGGGTTAGCGTTCGTATTAGTGTTAGGGTTCGTAATAGAATTATGGTTAGTATTTTAGGGTTAGGGTTAGTGTTATTAGGATAAGGGTTAGGGTTATTTAGGGTTTGGGTTAAGTTATTAGGTTGTTAGGGATAGGGTTTATATTAGGGTTAGGGTTTGCTTTGTGTCAGGGTTAGGGTTAGCGTCAGGGTTAGTATTAGGTTTAGGGTTCGGATTAGGGTTAGGGTTTGGGTTACGGTTCATATTAGGGTTAGGGTTCGTATTAGGTTTAGCGTTAGGGTTAGGGTTCGTATTAGAGATATTAGGGTTACAGTTAGGGTTAGGGTATAAGGATTAGGGTTAGGGTTTTAGGGTTAGGGTTAGGGAATTAGGAAATTAGGGTTATGGTATTAGGGTTAATTAGAGTTAGGGTTAGGGTATTACGGTATTAGGGTTAGGGTTAGGGTTTGTGTTAGGGTTCAGATTAGGGTTAGGGTTAGGATTTGTATTAGGGTTAGGGTTCGTATTAGTGTTAGGGTTCGTAATAGGATTATAGTTAGTGTTTTAGGGTTAGGGTTAGTGTTATTAGGATAAGGGTTAGGGTTATTTAGGGTTAGGGTTTGCTTTGGGTCAGGGTTAGGGTTAGGGTCAGGGTTAGTATTAGGTTTAGGGTTCGTATTAGGGTTAGGGTTTGGGTTACAGTTCATATTAGGGTTAGGGTTCATATCAGGTTTAGCGTTAGGGTTTAGTATTTCTTGTTAGGGTTAGGGTTCGTATTAGGGTTCGGGTTAGGTTAGGGTTAGGCTTAGGGTATTAGGGTTATAGTTAGGGTACTAGGGTTAGAATTAGGGTAGTGGTATTAGGGTTAGGGTTGGGGTTTGTGTAAGGGTTAGGATTAGGGTTAGGTTAGGGTTAGGGTTGGGTTAGGGTTAGGGTATTATGATTATGGCTAGGGTTCGTATTGTGTTTAGGGTTAGGTTTAGGATTAGGGTATTAGGGTTAGGGTTATGGTTAGTGTTAGGGTTAGGTTAGGGTTAGGGTTTGGGTAATAGAGTAAAGGTAAGTGTAAGGGTTAGGTTAGGGTTAGGGTTAGGGTATTAGGGTTAGAGTATTAGGGTTAGGTTAGGGTTAGTTAGGGTTAGGGATCGTATTAGGGTTAGGGTTAGTTAGGGTTAGAGATAGGGTATTTTGGTATTAGGGTTAGGGTTCGTATTAGGGTTCATATTAGGGTAAGGGTTAGGGATAGGGTTCGTATTAGGGTTAGGGTTGGGTCAGGTTTAGGGTTAGGGTCAGGGTTCGTATTAGGGTTAGGGTGCGTATTAGGGTTAGGGTTTGTGTTAAAGTAGTGTTAGAGTTAGGGTTAGGGTTCGTATTAGGGTTCGTATTAGGGTAAGGGTTTGTGTTAGGGTTAGGTTTTGAGTTAGTTTAGGGTTAGGGTTAGGATTATAGTATTTTGGTTAGGGTTAGGGTGTTAGGGTTAGGTTAGGTTAGGGTTAGGGTTAGGTTAGGGTTAGGGTATTAGGGTTAGGTTAAGGTTAGGGTTAGGGTATTAGGGTTAGGGTATTAGGGTTAGAATTAGGGTTATGGTATTAGGGTTAGGGTTTGTTAGGGTTATGGTATTAGGGTTAGAGTATTAGGGTTCATATTAGGGTTCATATTATGGTTAGGGTTCGTATTAGGGATAGGGTTAGGGTTTGTATAAGTGTTAGGGTTTGAATTAGGGTTAGGGTTTTAGGGTTAGGGTTATTAGGATTAGGCATAGGGTTAGTTAGGGTTAGGGTTAGGTTTAGGGTATTAGGGTGTTAGGGTTAGTGTTCATATTAGGGTTAGCATTGGGTCAGGGTTAGGGTTTGGGTCAGGGTTTGTATTAGGATTATGGTTCTTATTAGGATTAGGGTTCGTATTAGGGTTAGCGTTAGGGTTATTATTAGTATTATAGATATTAGGGTTATAGGTAGGGTTAGGGTAGCGTTAGAGTTAGGATTCGTATTAGGGATAGGGTTTCTTGTTAGGGTTAGGGTTCGTATTAGGGTTAGGGTTAGGTTAGGGTTAGGGTATTAGGGTTAGGGTTATAGGGTTAGAATTAGGGTAATGGTATTAGGGTTAGTGTTTGGGTTAGGGTTCGGTTAGGGTTAGGGTTTGGGCATTAAGGTTAGGGTTAGGTTAGGGTATTAGGGTTAGAGTATTAGGGATAGGGTTAGGGTATTAGGGTTAGGGTTAGTTAGGGTTAGGGTTCATATTAGAGTTAGGGTTCGTATTAGGGTTAGGATTCGTATTAGGGTTAGGGTTAGGGTAGCATTAGGGTTAGGGTTAGTTAGGGTTAGGGTATTAGGGTATTAGGGTCAGGGTTTTTATTAGGGTTCATATTAGGGTTAGGGTTCGTATTAGGGTTTGGGCTTGGGTTCGTATTAGGGAAAGCGATAGGGTAAGGGTTCGTATTAGGGTTAGGGTTACAAAGCGTTAGGGTTAGAGTATTAGGGTTAGGGTTCGTATTAGGGATAGGGTTGGGGTAGTGTTAGGGTTAGGGTTCACGTTAGGGTTTACTTTTAGGGTTCGTATTAGAGGTATTAGGGTTATAGTTAGGGTTAGTGTAGCGTAAGAGTTATGGTTAGGGTTAGGTTAGTGTTTGTATTAGGGTTAGGTTTAGGGTTAGAGTTCGTGTTTTTGTTATGGTTATTGTTAGGGTTCGTATTAGGGTTAGGGTTCGTATTAGGGTTAGGGTCAGTGTTTTAGGGTTTAATGGTAGGGTTAGGGTTATTAGGATTAGAGTTAGGGTTAGCGTAGTGTTAGGGTAAGGGTTCGTGTTAGGGTTAGTGTTAGAGTTAGGGTTTGTGTTAGAGTTAGGGTTAAGTTAGGGTAAGGATTAGGGTTACGGTTAGGGTTTGGTTAGGGTTAGGGTTATGGTATTAAAGTTAGGGTTAGGTTATGGTTAGGGTTAGTATTAGGGTTAGGGTTAGGATTACGGTATTAGGGTTAGGGTTAGGGTTAGTGTTAGGGTTAGGTTAGGGTTAGGGTTAGGATTAGGGTTTCAGTTAGGGTTTGGTTAGGGTTATGGTATTAAGGTTAGGGTTAGGTTAGGGTTTGAGTTCGTATTAGGGTTAGGGTAAGGGTTAGGATTAGGGGGTATTAGGGTTAGGGTTAGTGTTAGGTTTAGGTTAGGGTTAGGGTCAGGGTATTAGGGTTAGTTAGCGATAGGGTTCATATTAGGGTTAGTGTTCGTATAAGGGTTCGTATTAGAGTTAGGGTTAGGGTTCGTGTTAGGGGTAGGGTTCATATTAGGGTTAGGGTTAGAGTTAGGTTAGGGTTAGTGTATTAGGGTTAGGGTAATAGGGTTATTGTTAGGGTTAGGATATTAGGGTAAGGGTTAGTTAGGGTTAGGGTTCGTATTAAGGTTAGGGTTAGCATTTTAGGGTTAGGGTTAGGGTATTAGTGTTAGAATTAGAATTTATGGTATTAGGTTTAGGGTTCGTGTTAGGGTTAGAGTTAGGGTTCGTGTTAGTGTTAGGGTTTGTGTAAGGGTTAGGGATAGGTTAGGGTTAGGATTAGGGTTGCGGTTAGGGTTTGTATTAGGGTTAGAGTAGTGTTAGGGGTAGGGTTCAAGTTAGGGTTAGTGTTAGAATTAGGGTTTGTGTTAGAGTAAGGGTTAGATTAGGGTTAGGGTTATGGTATTAAGGTTAGGGTTAGGTTATGGTTAGGGTTCGTATTAGGGTTAGGGTTAGGATTAGGGGGTATTAGGGTTAGGGTTAGTGTTAGGGTTAGGATTAGGGTTACAGTTAGGGTTTGGTTAGGGTTAGGGTTATGGTATTAAGGTTAGGGTTAGGGTAAGGATTAGGGTGTATTAGGTTTAGGGTTAGGATTAGTGTTAGGGTTAGGTTAGGGTTAGGGTCAGGGTATTAGGGTTAGTTAGGGTTAGGGTTCATATTAGGGTTAAGGTTCGTATTAGGGTTCGTATTAGAGTTAGGGTTAGGGTTCGTGTTAGGGGTAGGGTTCATATTAGGGTTAGGTTTAGAGTTAGGTTAGGGTTAGTGTATTAGGGTTAGGGTAATAGGGTTAGGGTTAGGGTTAGGGTATTAGGGTTAGAATTAGAATTTATGGTATTTGGGTTAGGGTTCGTGTTAGAGTTAGGGTTAGGGTGTTAGGGTAAGTGTTAGAATTAGGATAGTGTTAGGGTTAAGGTTCATATTAGGGTTAGGGTTCGTGTTAGGGTTAGGGTTTGGTATAGGGTATTAGGGTTAGGGTTAGTGTTAGGGTTAGAATTAGGTTAGTGTTAGGGTTAAGGTGCGTATTAGGGTTAGGGTTCGTGTTAGGATTAGGGTTAGGTTTAGGGTATTAGGGTTAGGGTTTCGGGTATTAGGGTTAGGGTTAGTTTAGGGTTAATGTTATGGTATTAGGGATAGGGTATTAGGCTTAAGGTATTATGCTATTAGGGTTAGTGTTCATATTAGGGTTAGGCGTAGGGATCGTATTAGGGTTAGGGTTTGTATTATGGTTAGGGTTAGGGTAGCATTAGGGTTAGGGTTTGCATAATGGTTAGGATTAGGGTTAGTTAGGGCTAGGGTTAGAGTATTAGGATATTAGGTTCGTGTTAGGGTTAGAGTTTGGGATATTTAGGATTAGGATTCGTATTAGGGTTCATATTAGGGTTAGGGTTCATATTAGGGTTAGGGTTCCTGTTAGGGTGAGGGTTTTAGGGTTAGGGTTATTAGGATTAGGGTTAGGGTTACTTAGGGTTATGGTTTGTATTAGGGTTAGGGTTAGGATAGCGTTATCGTTCGCGTTAGGTCAGGGTTTGTTTTAGGGTTAGGGTTCGTATTAGAGGTATGAGGTTTATAGTTAGGGTTAGGATAGCGTTAGAGTTAGGATTAGGGTTAGGTTAGGGTTAGGGTTAGGGTATGAGGGATAGGGTTTTAGAGTTAGGGTTAGGGTATTAGGGTTAGTTAAGGTTCACATTAGAGTTAGGGTTAGGGTTCGTGTTAGGGGTAGGGTTCATATTAGGGTTAGGTTTAGAGTTAGGTTAGGGTTAAGGTATTAGGGTTAGGGTAATAGGGTTAGCGTTAGGGTTAGGATATGAGGGTTAGGGTTAGTTATGTTTAGGTTTCGTATTAAGGTTAGGAATAGGGTTTTAGGGTTAGGGTTAAGGTATCAGGGTTAGAATTAGAATTTATGGTATTAGGGTTAGGGTTCGTGTTAAGGTTAGGGTTCGTGTTAGGGTTAGGGTTTGTGTAAGGGTTTGGTTTAGTTTAGGTTTAGGATTAGGGTTACGGTTAGGGTTGGGTTAGGTTTAGGGTTATGTTATTAAGGTTAGGGTTAGGTTAGGGTTAGGGTTCGTGTTAGGGTTAGGGTTAGTATTAGGGTATTATGGTTACGGTTAGTGTTAGGGTTAGGGTTAAGTTAGGGTTAGGGTATTAGGGTTAGGGTTTGTTAGGGTTAGGGTTGATATTAGGGTCAGGATCCATATTAGGGTTAGGGTTCGTATTAGGGTTAGGGTTAGTATTAGGGTATTATGGTTACGGTTAGTGTTATGGTTAGGGTTAAATTAGGGTTAGGGTATTAGGGTTAGGGTTTGTTAGGGTTAGGGTTCATATTAGGGTCAGGATTCATATTAGGGTTAGGGTTCATATTAGGGTTAGCATTCGTATTAGGGTTAGGTTTAGATTAGCTTTAGGATTAGGGGTCGCATTACGTTAGGGTTAGTTACGGTTAGGGTTAGTGTTAGTTAGGGTTAGAGTTAGGATATTAGGTTATTAGGGTTAGGGTTCGTATTAGGGTTTGGTTTAGGGTTCGTATTAGGGTTAGGGTTCGTATTAGGGTTAGGGTTCGTATTAGAGTTAGGGTCAGTGTTTTAATGTTTTAGTGTTAGGGTTAGGGTTATTAGGATTAGGGTTAGAGTAGTGTTAGGGTTAGGGTTCGTGTTAGGGTTAGTGTTAGAGTTAGGGTTTGTGTTAGAGTTAGGGTTAGGGTTAGTATTAGGGTTACGGTAGGGTTTGGTTAGGGTTATGGTTATGGTATTAAGGTTAGGGTTAGGTTAGGATTCCTATTAAGGTTAGAGTTAGGATTATGGTATTATGGTTAGGGCTAGGGTTAGTGTTAGGGTTAGGTTAGGGTTAGGGTATTAGGGTTAGTTATGGTTAGGGTTCATATTAGGGTTAGGGTTCGTATTAGGGTTAGGGTTCGTATTAGAGTTAGGGTTAGGGTTCATGTTAGGGGTAGGGAACATATTAGGGTTAGGGTTAGAGTTAGGTTAGGGTTAGGGTATTAGGGTTAGGGTAATAGGGTTAGCGTTAGGGTTAGGATATGAGGGTTAGGGTTAGTTAGAGTTAGGGTTCGTATTAAGGTTAGGGTTAGCATTTTAGGGTTAGGGTTATGGTATTAGGGTTAGAAATATAATTTATGGTATTAGGGTTAGGGTTCGTGTTAGGGATAGGGTTAGGGTTAGTGTTAGGGTTAGGGTTAGGGTTTGTGTAAGGGTTTGGGTTAGGTTAGGGTTAGGATTAGGGTTACGGTTAGGGTTGGGTAAGGGTTATGGTATAAAGGTTAGAGTTAGGGTTAGGGTTCGTATTAGGGTTAGGGTTAGGGTTAGGATTAGGGTATTAGGGTTATTGTTAGTGTTATTGTTAAGGTTAGGTTAGTGTTAGGGTATTAGGGATAGGGTTAGTTAGGGTTAGGGTTCATATTAGGGTTAGGGTTCGTATTAGGGTTAGGGTTCGTATTAGGGTTAGATTTAGAATAGCTTTAGGATTAGGGTTCGCGTTATGTTAGGGTTAGTTAGGGTTAGGGTATTAGGCTATTAGGGTTATGTTTCGTATTAGGGTTAGGGTACATATCAAGGTTAGGGTTTGTATTAGCGTTTTGGTTATAGGGTTTCAGGGTTAGGGTTATTAGATTAGGGTTAGGGTTACATAGGGTTAGGGTTAGGGTTAGTGTTAGAGTTAGGTTATGGATAGGGTTTTGGTTCGTATTAGGGTTAGGGTTCGTATTAGAGTTAGGGTCAGTGTTTTAATGTTTTAGTGTTAGGGTTAGGGTTATTAGGATTAGGGTTAGAGTAGTGTTAGGGTTAGGGTTCGTGTTAGGGTTAGTGTTAGAGTTAGGGTTTGTGTTAGAGTTAGGGTTAGGGTTAGTATTAGGGTTACGGTAGGGTTTGGTTAGGGTTATGGTTATGGTATTAAGGTTAGGGTTAGGTTAGGGTTCCTATTAAGGTTAGAGTTAGGATTATGGTATTAGGGTTAGGGTTAGGGTTAGTGTTGGGGTTAGGTTAGGGTTAGGGCATTAGGGTTAGTTATGGTTAGGGTTCATATTAGGGTTAGGGTTCGTATTAGGGTTAGGGTTCGTATTAGAGTTAGGGTTAGGGTTCATGTTAGGGGTAGGGAACATATTAGGATTAGGGTTAGAGTTAGGTTAGGGTTAGGGTATTAGGGTTAGGGTAATAGGGTTAGCGTTAGGGTCAGGATATGAGGGTTAGGGTTAGTTAGGGTTAGGGTTCGTATTAAGGTTAGGGTTAGCATTTTAGGGTTAGGGTTATGGTATTAGGGTTAGAATTATAATTTATGGTATTAGGGTTAGGGTTCGTGTTAGGGATAGGGTTAAGGTTAGTGTTAGGGTTAGGGTTTGTGTAAGGTTTGGGTTAGGTTAGGGTTAGGATTAGGGTTACGGTTAGGGTTGGGTTAGGGTTATGGTATTAAGGTTAGGGTTAGGGTTCGTATTAGGGTTAGGGTTAGGGTTAGGATTAGGGTATTAGGGTTATTGTTAGTGTTATTGTTAAGGTTAGGTTAGTGTTAGGGTATTAGGGATAGGGTTAGTTAGGGTTAGGGTTCATATTAGGGTTAGGGTTCGTATTAGGGTTAGGGTTCGTATTAGGGTTAGATTTAGATTAGCTTTAGGATTAGGGTTCGCGTTATGTTAGGGTTAGTTAGGGTTAGGGTATTAGGCTATTAGGGTTATGTTTCGTATTAGGGTTAGCGTACATATCAGGGTTAGGGTTTGTATTAGCGTTATGGTTATAAGGTTTTAGGGTTATGGTTATTAGATTAGGGTTAGGGTTACATAGGGTTAGGGTTAGTGTTAGAGTTAGGTTATGGATAGGGTTTTGGTTCGTATTAGGGTTAGGGTTAGGATTAGGGTATTAGGGTTAGGGTTAAGTTACGGTTAGGGTATTAGGGTTTGGGTTAGGATTAGGGTTAGGTTAGGGTTAGGGTATTAGGGTTAGGGTATTAGGGTTAGGGTCAGTTAGGGTTAGGGTTCGTATAAGGGTTAGAGTTAGGGTTCGTATTAGGGTTAGGGTTCATATTAGGGTTAGGGTAACATCAAGGGTTAGGGTTAGGTTATTAGGGTTAGGGTATTACGGTTAGGGTAGTTAGTGTTAGGGTTAGGATTAGAGTTACGGATAGGGTTTGGTTAGGGTTAGGGTTATGGTATTAAGGTTAGGGTTAGGGTTAGGTTAGGGTTAGGGTTCGTATTAGGGTTAGGGTTCGTATTAGGGTATTAGGGTTAGGGTTAGTGTTAGGGTTAAGTTAGGGTTAGGGTATTAGGGTTAGTTAGGGTTCATATTAGAGTTAGGGTTAGGGTTCGTGTTAGGGGTAGGGTTTATATTAGTGTTAGGGTTAGAGTTAGGTTAGGGTTAGGGTATTAGGGTTAGGGTAATTGGGTTAGCGTTAGGGTTAGGATATGAGGGTTAGGGTTAGTTAGGTTTAGGTTTCGTATTAAGGTTAGGAATAGGGTTTTAGGGTTAGGGTATTAGGGTTAAAATTAGAATTTATGGTATTAGGGTTAGGGTTCATGTTAGGGTTATGGTTAGGGTTCGTGTTAGGGTTAGGGTTTGTGTAAAGGTTAGGGTTATGTTAGGGTTAGGATTAGGGTTACGGTTAGGGTTGAGTTAGGGTTATGGTATTAAGGTTAGAGTTAGGGTTAGGGTTCGTATTAGGGTTAGGGTTAGGATTAGGGTATTAGGATTAGGGTTACGGTTAGGGTTGAGTTAGGGTTATGGTATTAAGGTTAGGTTAGGGTTAGGGTATTAGGGTTAGGGTTAGTTAGGGTTCATATTAGGGTCAGGGTTCGTATTAGGGTTAGGGTTCGTATTAGGGTTAGGGTTAGATTAGCTTTAGGATTAGGGTACGCGTTATGTTAGGGTTAGTTAGGGTTAGGGTATTAGGCTATTAGGGTTATGTTTCGTATTAGGGTTAGGGTTCATATTAGAGTTAGGGTTTGTATTAGCGTTAGGGTTAGGGTTATAGGGTTTTAGGGTTAGGGTTATTAGATTAGGGTTAGGGTAACATAGGGTTAGGGTTAGTGTTAGGGTTAGGTTATGGATAGGGTTTTGGTTCGTATTAGGGTCAGGGTTAGGATTAGGGTATTAGGGTTAGGGTTAAATTAGGGTTAGGGTTTCGGTACTAGGGTTTCGGTTAGGATTAGGGTTAGGTTAGGGTTAGGGTTAGGATACTAGTGTTAGGGTATTAGGGTTAGGGTTAGTTAGGGTTCGTATAAGGGTTAGAGTTAGGTTTCGTATTAGGGTTAGTGTTCATATTAGGGTTAGGGTAGCATTAGGGTTAGGATTAGGTTATTAGGGTTAGGTTATTACGGTTAGGGTTAAGGTTAGTTAGGGTTAGGGTTAGGATTAGGGTAACGGTTAGGGTTTTGTTAGGGTTAGGGTTATGGTATTAAGGTTAGGGTTCGTATTAGGGTTAGGGTTAGGGTTCATATTAGGGTATTAGGGTTAGGGTTATGGTTAGTTAGGGTTAGGGTATTAGGCTTAGTTAGGGTTAGGGTTCATATTAGAGTTAGGGTTAGGGTTCGTGTTAGGGTTAGGGTTCGTGTTAGGGGTAGGGTTTGAGTTAGGTTTGGGTTAGGGTATTAGGGTTAGGGTAATAGGGTTAGCGTTAGGGTTAGGATATGAGGGTTAGGGTTAGTTAGGTTTAGGTTTCGTATTAAGGTTAGGAATAGGGTTTTAGGGTTAGGGTTAGGGTATTAGGGTTTGAATTAGAAATTATGGTATTAGGGTTAGGGTTCGTGTTATGGTTAGGGTTCGTGTTACGGTTTGTGTAAAGGTTTGGTTTAGTTTAGGCTTAGGACTAGGGTTATGGTTAGGGTTGGGTTAGGGTTATGGTTTTAAGGTTAGGGTTAGGGTTAGGTTAGGGTTAGGGTTCGTATTAGGGTTAGGGTTAGGGTAAGTATTAGGGTATTAGGGTTAGTGTTAGGGTTTGGGTTAGGTTAGGGTTAGGGTATTAGGGTTAGTTAGGGTTAGGGTTCATATTAGGGTTGGGGTTCATATTAGGGTTAGGGTTAGGGTGTTAGAGTTTTAGGGTTAGGGTTATTAGATTAGGGTTAGGGTTACTTAGGGTTAGGAATAGGGTTTAGGGTTAGGGTATTAGGGTTAGGTTATTAGGGTTAGATTTTGGGTTATGGTTAGGATATTACATTTAGAATAAGGGTTATGGTATAAGGGTTAGGTTTAGGGTTCGTGTTAGGGTTAGGGATAGGGTTAGGGTTCGTGTTAGGGTTAGGGTTTGTGTAAGGGTTTGGGTTAGTGTTAGGATTAGGATTAGGGTTAGGGTTGGGTTAGGGTTAGGGTATTAGGTTTAGGGATAGGGTTAGGGTTAGTGTTAGGGTTTGGTTAGGGATTGGGTTAGGGTTCGTATTAGAGTTTGGGTTCGTATTAGGGTTTGGGTTAGGTTTAGGTTAGGGATTGGGTATTATAGTTAGGGTTAGGTTTAGGTTAGGGTTAGGGTATTAGGTTTAGGGTATTAGAGTTAGGGTTAGGCTATTAGGGTTAGGGTTAGTTATGGTTAGGGTTCGTATAAGGGTTAGAGTTCGTATTAGGGTTAGGGTTTGTATTAGGGTTAGGGTAGCGTTAGGGTTAGGGTTCACGTTAGGGTTAGTGTTAGTTAGGTTTAGGGTTAGGATATAAGGGTATTAGGGTTAGGGTTCGTATTAGGGTTCGTATTAGGGTTAGGATTCATATTAGGGTTAGTGTTCGCATTAGGGTTAGGGTTAGTGTTTTAGGGTTTTAGTGTTAGGGTTATGGTTATTAGGATTAGGGTTAGGGTTACTTAGGGTTAGGGCTAGGGTATTACGGGGTTAGGGGTTAGGGTTCGTATTAGGGTTAGGATTAGGGTAGCATTAGGGTTAGGGTTCGCGTTAGGGTTAGGGTTTGTGTTAGGGTTCATATTAGAGGTATTAGGGTTATAGTTAGGGTTAGGGTAGCGTTAGAGTTAGGGTTAGGGTTAGGTAAGGGTTAGGGTTAGGATTAGGGTTAGTGTTTGGTTAGGGTTAGGTTATTAGGGTTAGGGTTAGGTGTCATATTAGGGTTAGGGTTACGGTTAGGTTAGGGTTAGGGTATTAGGGATAGGGTATTAGGGTTATGGTTAGGTTAGGGTTAGGTTTAGGGTATTAGAGATAGGGTATAAAGGTTAGGGTATTAGGGTTAGGGTGTGTATTAGAGTTAGGGTTAGAGTATCTTTAGGGTTAGGGTTTGTGTTAGGGTTAGGGTTTGTGTAAGGTTTAGGGTTAGGTTAGGGTTAGGATTATGGTTAGGGTTAGGGTTGGGTTAGGGTTAGGGTTAGGGTATAAGGGTTAGGGTTAGGTTAGGGTTAAGGTTCGTATTAGGGTTATGGTTAGGGTATTAGGGTGTTAGGTTTAGGGTTAGGTGTTATTAGGGTTTGGGTAGCGTAAGGGTTAGGGTTCTCTTTAGGGTTAGGGTTAGGGATTGTTTTAGGGTTAGGGTTCTTATTAGTGGTATTAGGGTTAGGGTATTAGGCTTAGGGTTAAGGTTAGGGTTAGTTTGGGTTAGGGTTAGTATTAGGGTTCGTATTATGGTTAGGGTTAGGGTTAGAGTATTGTTAGGGTTAGGGTTAGTGTTCTTGATAGGGTTAGGGTTTGTGTAAGAGTTAGGGATAGGTTAGGGTTAGGGATAGGATTAGGGTTAGGGTTGGGTTAGGGTATTAGGGTTAGGGTTAGGTTAGTGTTAGGGTTCGTATTAGGGTTAGGTTTAGGGTTTTAGGGTTAGGGTTATTAGGTCTAGGGTTAGGGTTATTAGGATTAGAGTTAGTTAGGGTTAGGTTTAGGGTATTAGGGTTTTAGGGTTAGAAGTTAAGGTTTGGGTTCTTATTAGGGTTAGGGTTAGGTTAGGGTTATGGTTCGCGTTAGGATTAGGGTTCGTATTAGGGTTAGGGTTGGGGTAGGATTAGGGTATTAGGGTTAGGGTTAGGGTTAGTGTTAGGTTAGGGTTAGGATATTAGGGTTAGTTAGAGTTAGGGTTCATATTAGGGTTAGGGTTAGTATTAGAGTTAGGGTTAGGGTTTGTGTTAGGGGTAGGGTTCATATTAGGGTTAGGATTAGAGTTAGGTTAGGATTAGGGTATTAGGGATAGGTTAATAGGGTTAGTGTTAGGGTTAGAATATGAGGGTTAGGGTTAGTTAGGGTTAGGGTTTGTATTAATGTTAGGGTTAGGGTTTTAGGGTTAGGGTATTAGAGTTAGAATTAGTTTTTATGGTATTAGGGTTAGGGTTCATGTTAGGGTTAGGGTTCGTGTTAGGGTTTGTGTAAGGGTTAGGGTTAGGTTAGGGTCAGGGTTACGATTAGGGTTGGGTTAGGTTTAGGGTTATGGTATTAAGGTTAGGGTCAGGTTAGAGTACGTATTAGGGTTAGGGTTTGGATTAGGGTATTAGGGGTAGGGTTAGTGTTAGGGTTAGGGTTAGGTTAGGGTTCATATTAGGGTTAGGGTTCGTATTAGGATTAGGGTTCGTTTTAGGGTTAGGGATAGAATAGCTTTATGATTATGTTTCGCGTATTTAGGGTTAGTTAGGGTTAGGTTATTAGGGTGTTAGGGTTATGGTTCGTATTAGGGTTACAGTTAGGGTTCGTATTAGGGTTAGGGTTTGTATTAGGGTTAGGGTTTTAGGGTTTTAGGGTTAGGGTTAGGGTTATAAGATTATGGTTAGTGTTACATAGGGTTAGGGTTAGTGTTAGGGTTAGGTTATGGATAGGGTTAGGGTTCGTATTAGGGTTAGGGTTAGGATTAGGGTATTAGGGTTAGTGTTAGGGTTAGGTTATGAATAGGGTTAGGGTTCTTATTAAGGTTAGGGTTAGTATTAGGGTATTAGAGTTAGGGTTAGGTTAGGGTTAGGGTTTGGGTATTAGTGTTAGGGTTAGGTTAGGGTTAGGTTAGGGTTAGGGTTAGGATATTAGGGTTAGGGTATTAGAGTTAGGGTTAGGGTATTAGCGTTAGGGTTAGTTAGGGTTAGGGTTAGGGTTCGTATAAGGGTTAGTGTTAGGGTTCGTTTTAGGGTTACTGTTCGTATTAGGGTTAGGGTAGCGTTAGGGTTAGGGTTAGTTAGGGTTAGGGTTAGGATATTAGGGTATTAGGGTTAATGTTATGTTTCATATTAGGGTTCGTATTAGGGTAAGGGTTCATATTAGGGTAAGGGTTCGTATTAGGGTTAGGGTTCGTATTAGGGTTAGGATTAGTGTTTTAGGGTTTTAGTGTTAGAGTTAGGGTTATTAGGATTAGGGTTAGGGTTACTTAGGGTTAGGGCTAGGGTATTAGGGTGTTAGGGTTAGGGTTCGCATTAGGGTTAGTTAGGGTTAGGGTATTAGTGTATTAGGGTCAGGGTTCATATTAGGGTTAGGGTTCATATTAGGGTGAGGGTTAGGGTTCGTGTTAGAGTTAGGGTTAGGGTTTTAAGGTTTTAAGGTTAGGGTTATTAGGATTTGGATTAGGGTTACTTAGGCTTAGGGTTAGGGTTCGTGTTAGGGTTAGGGTTTTAGGGTTAGGGAATTAGGATTAGGGTATTAGGGTTAGGGTTAGGGTATTAGGGTTAGGTTAGGGTTGAGGTTAGGGTTAGTTAGGTTTAGGGTTCGTATTAGGGTTAGTGTTCTTATTAGGGTTAGGGTTAAAGTAGCGTTAGGGTTAAGGTTTGTGTTAGGGTTAGGGTTTGTGTTAGGGTTAGCCTTTGGGTATTAGGTTTAGGGTTAGGGATAGGTTAGGGTTAGGATATTAGGGTTAGGGTATTAGACTTAGGGTTGGGGTATTAGGGTTAGGGTTAGTGTTCGTATTAGGGTTAGGGTTAGGGTTTTAGGGTTTTATGGTTAGGGTTCATATTAGGTTTAGCGTTGGGTCAGGTTTAGGGTCAGGGTCAGAGTCAGGGTTTGTATTAGGGTTAGGGTTTGGGTTAGGGTACATATTAGGGTTCGTATTAGGGATAGCGTTAGGGTTAGGTTTCGTATTTGAGATATTAGGGTTATATTTAGGGTTATGGTAGCGTTAGAGTTAGGGTTAGGGTTCATATTAGCGTTAGGGTTTCTTGTTAGGGTTAGGGTAAGGGATCGTATTAGGGTTACGGTTAGCTTAGGGTTAGGTTATTAGGGTTGGGGTATTAGGGTTAGAATTAGGGTAATGGTATAAGGGTTAGGGTTCGTGTTAGTTTTAGAGTTCGTGTTAGTGTTAGTGTTAGGGTTTGTGTAAGTGTTAGGGTTTTAGGGTTAGGGTTTTAGGGTTAGGGTTAGTTCAGGGTTAGGGTTCATATTATGTTTAGGGTTAGGGTTAGGATTAAGGTATTACGGATAGGGTTAGTGTTAGGGTTAGGGTTTGGTTAGGGTTTGGGTATTAGGGTTATGGTTAGGGTAGCATTAGGGTTAGGGTAAGGGTTCACGGTATGGTTAGTGTTAGGGTTCGTATTAGGGTTAGAGCTAGGGTTTGTATTAGGGTTAGGGTTTTAGGGTTAGGTTTATTAGGATTAGGGTTAGATTTACTTAGTGTTAGGGTTTTAGTATAAGGTTGTTAGGGTTAGGGGTTAGGGTTCGTATTAGGGATAGGGTTAGGGTAGAGTTAGGGTTAGGGTTAGGTTTCGCGTTAGGGTTTGTTTTAGTGTTACAGTTCGTATTAGAGGTATTAGGGTTATAGTGAGGGTTAGGGTAGCGTTAGGGTTAGGTTGGGGTTCGTATTAGGGTTAGGTTTAGTGTTAGGGTTCATGATAGGGTTAGTGTTAGGGTTAGGTGAGGGTTAGGGTTCGTATTAGGGTTAGGGATTTCTATCAGGGTTAGGGTTTGTATTAGAGGTATTAGGGTTATAGTTAGGGTTAGGGTAGCGTTAGAGTTAGGGTTAGGGTTAGGTTTGGGTTAGGGTTCGTATTAGGGTTAGGGTTCGTGTTAGGAATAGGGTTAGTGTTAGCGTTAGGTTTGGGGTTAGATTTAGGGTTAGGGTTAGAGTATTAGGCATAGGGTATTAGGGTTAGGGTATAAGGGTTAGGGTTAAGGTTAAGGTTAGGGTTTGTATTAGGGTTAGGGTTCGTATTAGGGTTAGGGTTAGAGTAGTGTTAGGGTTCGTGTTAGGGTTCGAGTTAGGGTTAGGATTACGGTTAGGGTTTGGTTAGGGTATTAGTATTAGTGTTAGGGTTCGTATTAGGGTTAAGGTTATGGTATTAGGGTTAGGGCTTTAGGGTTAGGGTTAGGGAATTAGGGAATTAGGGTTATGGTATTAGGGTTAGGGTTAGATAGGGTTATGGTATTAGGGTTCAGATTAGGGTTAGGGTTAGGATATGTATTTGGGTTAGGGGTCGTATTAGGGTTAGGGTTTGTATTATGGTTATGGTTAGGGATAGGGTTTTAGAGTTAGGGTTAGCATTAGGGTTATTAGGATTAGGGTTAGTTCGGTTTAGGGTTAGGGTATTAGGGTGTTAGGGTTAGGGGTTAGTGTTCGTATTAGGGTTAGGATAGTGTTAGGGTTCGCGTTTGGTTTAGGGTTTGTGTTAGGGTTAGGGTTCATATTAGAAGTATTAGGGTTAGGGTTAGGGTAAGGGTAGCGTTAGAGTTAGGGTTAGGGTTAGGTTAGGGTATTTGGGTTAGGGTATGGGTTAGTGTTAGAGTTAGGTTAGGGTTAAGGTTAGGATTAGGGTTAGGGTTAGGTTAGGGTTAGGGTTCGTATTAGGGTTAGGTTTAGGTTTAGGGTATTAGGGTTAGGGTTAAGGTTAGGGTTAGTTAGTGTTAGGGCTTGTATTAGGGTTAGGGTTCGTATTAGGGTTAGGGTTAGAGTAGTTTTAGGGTTAGGGTTAGGGTTCATGTCAAGGATAGGGTTAGGGTATTAGGGTTAAGGTTAGGTTTGTTTCAGGGTTAGGGACAGGGTCAGGGTTCATTTTAGGGTTAGGGTTTGTATTAGGTTTAGGGTTTGAATTAGAGTTAGGGTTCGTATTCGGTTTAATATTAGGGTTCGTATTAGAGTAATTAGGGTTAGGTTTAGAGTTAGGTTAGGGTTAGAGTTCATGTTAGGGTTCGTGTTAGGGTTCGTATTAGGGTTAGGGTTCATATTAGGGTTCATGATAGGGTTAGGGTTTGTATTAGGGTTAGGGTTAGGATAGCGTTAGGTTCGGATTAGGGTTAGGGTACGTGTTAGTATTAGGGTTAGGGCTCATATTAGGCTAAGGGTTAGGGTTAGTATAAGGGTTAGGGTTAGGGTTTTAGGGTTAGGGTTAGGATTAGGGGGTATTAGAGTTAGGGATAGGGTTAGTGTTAGGGTTAGGTTAGGGTCAGGGTATAATGGTTAGTTAGCGTTAGGATATTAGGGTATTAGGGTTAGGGCTAGTGTTCGTATAAGGGTTAGAATTAGGGTTTGGGTTAGGGTTTGTATTAGGGTTAGGGATCGTATTAGGGTTTGGGTTCGTATTAGGGAAAGGGTCAGTGTTTTAGAGTTTAATGTTAGGGTTAGGGTTATTAGGTTTAGGGTTAGGGTTAGAGTAGTGTTAGGGTTAGGGTTCGTGTTAGGCTTAGTGTTAGAGTTAGGGTGTGTGTTAGAGTTAGGGTTTGGTTAGGGTTAGGGTTAGGATTAGGGTTACGGTTAGAGTTTGGTTAAGGTTAGGGTTATGGTATTAAGGTTTAGGTTATGGTTAGGTTATGGTTCGTATTTGGGTTAGGGGGTATTAGGGTTAGGGTTAGGGTTAGTGTTAGGGTTATGTTAGGGTTAGGGTTAGGATTAGGGTTACAGCTAGGGTTTGGTTAGGGTTAGGGTTATGGTATTAAGGTTAGGGTTAGGTAAGGGTTAGGGTTCATATTAGGGTTAGGGTTAGGATTAGGGGGTATTAGGGTTAGGGTTAGGGTTAGTGTTAGGGTTAGGGTCAGGGTATTAGGGTTAGTTAGGGTTCATATTAGGGTTAGGGTTCGTATTAGGGTTCGTATTAGAGTTAGGGTTAGGGTTCGTGTTAGGGTTAGGGTTCATATTAGGGTTATTGTTAGAGTTAGTTTAGGGTTAGTGTATAAGGGTTAGGGTAATAGGGATAGTGTTAGGGTCAGGATATGAGGGTTAGGGTTAGTTAGGGTTAGGGTTCGTATTAAGGTTAGGGTTAGCGGTTTAGGGTTAGGTTTAGAGTATTAGGGTTAGAATTAAAATTTATGGTATTAGGGTTAGGGTTCGTGTTCGGGTTAGGGTTCGTGTTAGTGTTAGGGTTAGTGTAAGGGTTAGGGTTACGTTAGGGTTAGGATTAGGGTTGCAGTTAGGGTTTGTATAAGGGTTAGGGTTCGTATTAGGGTTAGTGTTCGTATTAGGGTTAGGGTTTGTGTTTTAGGGTTTTAATGTTAGGGTTAGGGTTTTTAGGATTAGGGTTAGGGTTAGAGTAGTGTTAGGGTTAGGGTTCATGTTAGGGTTAGTGTTAGAGTTAGGGTTTGTGTTAGAGTTAGGGTTAGGTTTAGGGTTAGGGTTAGGATTAGGGTAACGGTTAGGGTTTGGTTAGGGTTAGGGTTATGGTATTAAGGTTAGGGTTAGGTTATGGTTAGGGTTTCGTATTAGGGTTAGGGTTAGGATTAGGGGGTTTTAGGGTTAGGGTTAGTGTTAGGGTTAGGTTAGGGTTAGGGTTAGGATTAGGGTTACAGCTAGGGTTTGGTTAGGGTTAGGGTTATGGTATTAAGGTTAGGGTTAGGTTATGGTTAGGGTTCGTATTAGGGTTAGGGATAGGGTTAGGATTAGGGGGTATTAGGGTTAGGGTTAGTGTTAGGGTTAGGTTAGGATTAGTGTTCGTATTATGGTTCGAATTAGGGTTTGGGTTAGGGTTTGTATTAGGGTTAGGGTTCGTATTAGGGTTAGGGTTAGGGTTTGTGTTAGGGGTAGGGTTCATATTAGGGTTAGGATTAGAGTTAGGTTAGGATTAGGGTATTAGGGATAGGTTAATAGGGTTAGTGTTAGGGTTAGAATATGAGGGTTAGGGTTAGTTAGGGTTAGGGTTTGTATTAAGGTTAGGGTTAGGGTTTTAGGGTTAGGGTATTAGAGTTAGAATTAGTTTTTATGGTATTAGGGTTAGGGTTCATGTTAGGGTTAGGGTTCGTGTTAGGGTTTCTGTAAGGGTTAGGGTTAGGTTAGGGTCAGGGTTACGATTAGGGTTGGGTTAGGTTTAGGGTTATGGTATTAAGGTTAGGGTCAGGTTAGAGTACGTATTAGGGTTAGGGTTTGGATTAGGGTATTAGGGGTAGGGTTAGTGTTAGGGTTAGGGTTAGGTTAGGGTTCATATTAGGGTTAGGGTTCGTATTAGGGATAGGGTTCGTTTTAGGGTTAGGGATGGAATAGCTTTATGATTATGTTTCGCGTATTTAGGGTTAGTTAGGGTTAGGTTATTAGGGTGTTAGGGTTATGGTTCGTATTAGGGTTACAGTTAGGGTTCGTATTAGGGTTAGGGTTTGTATTAGGGTTAGGGTTTTAGGGTTTTAGGGTTAGGGTTAGGGTTATAAGATTATGGTTAGTGTTACATAGGGTTAGGGTTAGTGTTAGGGTTAGGTTATGGATAGGGTTAGGGTTCGTATTAGGGTTAGGGTTAGGATTAGGGTATTAGGGTTAGTGTTAGGGTTAGGTTATGAATAGGGTTAGGGTTCGTATTAAGGTTAGGGTTAGTATTAGGGTATTAGAGTTAGGGTTAGGTTAGGGTTAGGGTTTGGGTATTAGTGTTAGGGTTAGGTTAGGGTTAGGTTAGGGTTAGGGTTAGGATATTAGGGATAGGGTATTAGAGTTAGGGTTAGGGTATTAGCGTTAGGGTTAGTTAGGGTTAGGGTTCGTATAAGGGTTAGTGTTAGGGTTCGTTGTAGGGTTACTGTTCGTATTAGGGTTAGGGTAGCGTTAGGGTTAGGGTTAGTTAGGGTTAGGGTTAGGATATTAGGGTATTAGGGTTAATGTTATGTTTCATATTAGGGTTCGTATTAGGGTAAGGGTTCATATTAGGGTAAGGGTTCGTATTAGGGTTAGGGTTCGTATTAGGGTTAGGATTAGTGTTTTAGGGTTTTAGTGTTAGAGTTAGGGTTATTAGGATTAGGGTTAGGGTTACTTAGGGTTAGGGCTAGGGTATTAGGGTGTTAGGGTTAGGGTTCGCATTAGGGTAAGTTAGGGTTAGGGTATTAGTGTATTAGGGTCAGGGTTCATATTAGGGTTAGGGTTCATATTAGGGTGAGGGTTAGGGTTCGTGTTAGAGTTAGGGTTAGGGTTTTAAGGTTTTAAGGTTAGGGTTATTAGGATTTGGATTAGGGTTACTTAGGCTTAGGGTTAGGGTTCGTGTTAGGGTTAGGGTTTTAGGGTTAGGGAATTAGGATTAGGGTATTAGGGTTAGGGTTAGGGTATTAGGGTTAGGTTAGGGTTGAGGTTAGGGTTAGTTAGGTTTAGGGTTCGTATTAGGGTTAGTGTTCTTATTAGGGTTAGGGTTAAAGTAGCGTTAGGGTTAAGGTTTGTGTTAGGGTTAGGGTTTGTGTTAGGGTTAGCCTTTGGGTATTAGGTTTAGGGTTAGGGATAGGTTAGGGTTAGGATATTAGGGTTAGGGTATTAGACTTAGGGTTGGGGTATTAGGGTTAGGGTTAGGGTTAGTGTTCGTATTAGGGTTAGGGTTAGGGTTTTATGGTTTTATGGTTAGGGTTCATATTAGGTTTAGCGTTGGGTCAGGTTTAGGGTCAGGGTCAGAGTCAGGGTTTGTATTAGGGTTAGGGTTTGGGTTAGGGTACATATTAGGGTTCGTATTAGGGATAGCGTTAGGGTTAGGTTTCGTATTTGAGATATTAGGGTTATATTTAGGGTTATGGTAGCGTTAGAGTTAGGGTTAGGGTTCATATTAGCGTTAGGGTTTCTTGTTAGGGTTAGGGTAAGGGATCGTATTAGGGTTACGGTTAGCTTAGGGTTAGGGTATTAGGGTTGGGGTATTAGGGTTAGAATTAGGGTAATGGTATAAGGGTTAGGGTTCGTGTTAGGTTTAGAGTTCGTGTTAGTGTTAGTGTTAGGGTTTGTGTAAGTGTTAGGGTTTTAGGGTTAGGGTTTTAGGGTTAGGGTTAGTTCAGGGTTAGGGTTCATATTATGTTTAGGGTTAGGGTTAGGATTAAGGTATTACGGATAGGTTTAGTGTTAGGGTTAGGGTTTGGTTAGGGTTTGGGTATTAGGGTTATGGTTAGGGTAGCATTAGGGTTAGGGTAAGGGTTCACGGTATGGTTAGTGTTAGGGTTCGTATTAGGGTTAGAGCTAGGGTTTGTATTAGGGTTAGGGTTTTAGGGTTAGGTTTATTAGGATTAGGGTTAGATTTACTTAGTGTTAGGGTTTTAGTATAAGGTTGTTAGGGTTAGGGGTTAGGGTTCGTATTAGGGATAGGGTTAGGGTAGAGTTAGGGTTAGGGTTAGGTTTCGCGTTAGGGTTTGTTTTAGTGTTACAGTTCGTATTAGAGGTATTAGGGTTATAGTGAGGGTTAGGGTAGCGTTAGGGTTAGGTTGGGGTTCGTATTAGGGTTAGGTTTAGTGTTAGGGTTCATGATAGGGTTAGTGTTAGGGTTAGGTGAGGGTTAGGGTTCGTATTAGGGTTAGGGATTTCTATCAGGGTTAGGGTTTGTATTAGAGGTATTAGGGTTATAGTTAGGGTTAGGGTAGCGTTAGAGTTAGGGTTAGGGTTAGGTTTGGGTTAGGGTTCGTATTAGGGTTAGGGTTCGTGTTAGGAATAGGATTAGTGTTAGGGTTAGGTTTGGGGTTAGATTTAGGGTTAGGGTTAGAGTATTAGGCATAGGGTATTAGGGTTAGGGTATAAGGGTTAGGGTTAAGGTTAAGGTTAGGGTTTGTATTAGGGTTAGGGTTCGTATTAGGGTTAGGGTTAGAGTAGTGTTAGGGTTCGTGTTAGGGTTCGAGTTAGGGTTAGGATTACGGTTAGGGTTTGGTTAGGGTATTAGTATTAGTGTTAGGGTTCGTATTAGGGTTAAGGTTATGGTATTAGGGTTAGGGTTTTAGGGTTAGGGTTAGGGAATTAGGGAATTAGGGTTATGGTATTAGGGTTAGGGTTAGATAGGGTTATGGTATTAGGGTTCAGATTAGGGTTAGGATATGTATTTGGGTTAGGGTTCGTATTAGGGTTAGGGTTTGTATTATGGTTATGGTTAGGGATAGGGTTTTAGAGTTAGGGTTAGCATTAGGGTTATTAGGATTAGGGTTAGTTCGGTTTAGGGTTAGGGTATTAGGGTGTTAGGGTTAGGGGTTAGTGTTCGTATTAGGGTTAGGATAGTGTTAGGGTTCGCGTTTGGTTTAGGGTTTGTGTTAGGGTTAGGGTTCATATTAGAAGTATTAGGGTTAGGGTTAGGGTAAGGGTAGCGTTAGAGTTAGGGTTAGGGTTAGGTTAGGGTATTTGGGTTAGGGTATGGGTTAGTGTTAGAGTTAGGTTAGGGTTAAGGTTAGGATTAGGGTTAGGGTTAGGTTAGGGTTAGGGTTCGTATTAGGGTTAGGTTTAGGTTTAGGGTATTAGGGTTAGGGTTAAGGTTAGGGTTAGTTAGTGTTAGGGCTTGTATTAGGGTTAGGGTTCGTATTAGGGTTAGGGTTAGAGTAGTTTTAGGGTTAGGGTTAGGGTTCATGTCAAGGATAGGGTTAGGGTATTAGGGTTAAGGTTAGGTTTGTTTCAGGGTTAGGGACAGGGTCAGGGTTCATTTTAGGGTTAGGGTTTGTATTAGGTTTAGGGTTTGAATTAGAGTTAGGGTTCGTATTCGGTTTAATATTAGGGTTCGTATTAGAGTAATTAGGGTTAGGTTTAGAGTTAGGTTAGGGTTAGAGTTCATGTTAGGGTTCGTGTTAGGGTTCGTATTAGGGTTAGGGTTCATATTAGGGTTCATGATAGGGTTAGGGTTTGTATTAGGGTTAGGGTTAGGATAGCGTTAGGTTCGGATTAGGGTTAGGGTACGTGTTAGTATTAGGGTTAGGGCTCATATTAGGCTAAGGGTTAGGGTTAGTATAAGGGTTAGGGTTAGGGTTTTAGGGTTAGGGTTAGGATTAGGGGGTATTAGAGTTAGGGATAGGGTTAGTGTTAGGGTTAGGTTAGGGTTAGGGTCAGGGTATAATGGTTAGTTAGCGTTAGGATATTAGGGTATTAGGGTTAGGGTTAGTGTTCGTATAAGGGTTAGAATTAGGGTTTGGGTTAGGGTTTGTATTAGGGTTAGGGATCGTATTAGGGTTTGGGTTCGTATTAGGGAAAGGGTCAGTGTTTTAGAGTTTAATGTTAGGGTTAGGGTTATTAGGTTTAGGGTTAGGGTTAGAGTAGTGTTAGGGTTAGGGTTCGTGTTAGGCTTAGTGTTAGAGTTAGGGTGTGTGTTAGAGTTAGGGTTTGGTTAGGGTTAGGGTTAGGATTAGGGTTACGGTTAGAGTTTGGTTAAGGTTAGGGTTATGGTATTAAGGTTTGGGTTATGGTTAGGTTATGGTTCGTATTTGGGTTAGGGTTAGGGGGTATTAGGGTTAGGGTTAGGGTTAGTGTTAGGGTTATGTTAGGGTTAGGGTTAGGATTAGGGTTACAGCTAGGGTTTGGTTAGGGTTAGGGTCATGGTATTAAGGTTAGGGTTAGGTTAGGGTTAGGGTTCATATTAGGGTTAGGGTTAGGATTAGGGGGTATTAGGGTTAGGGTTAGGGTTAGTGTTAGGGTTAGGGTTAGGGTCAGGGTATTAGGGTTAGTTAGGGTTCATATTAGGGTTAGGGTTCGTATTAGGGTTCGTATTAGAGTTAGGGTTAGGGTTCGTGTTAGGGTTAGGGTTCATATTAGGGTTATTGTTAGAGTTAGTTTAGGGTTAGTGTATAAGGGTTAGGGTAATAGGGATAGTGTTAGGGTCAGGATATGAGGGTTAGGGTTAGTTAGGGTTAGGGTTCGTATTAAGGTTAGGGTTAGCGGTTTAGGGTTAGGTTTAGAGTATTAGGGTTAGAATTAAAATTTATGGTATTAGGGTTAGGGTTCGTGTTCGGGTTAGGGTTCGTGTTAGTGTTAGGGTTAGTGTAAGGGTTAGGGTTACGTTAGGGTTAGGATTAGGGTTGCAGTTAGGGTTTGTATAAGGGTTAGGGTTCGTATTAGGGTTAGTGTTCGTATTAGGGTTAGGGTTTGTGTTTTAGGGTTTTAATGTTAGGGTTAGGGTTTTTAGGATTAGGGTTAGGGTTAGAGTAGTGTTAGGGTTAGGGTTCATGTTAGGGTTAGTGTTAGAGTTAGGGTTTGTGTTAGAGTTAGGGTTAGGTTTAGGGTTAGGGTTAGGATTAGGGTAACGGTTAGGGTTTGGTTAGGGTTAGGGTTATGGTATTAAGGTTAGGGTTAGGTTATGGTTAGGGTTTCGTATTAGGGTTAGGGTTAGGATTAGGGGGTTTTAGGGTTAGGGTTAGTGTTAGGGTTAGGTTAGGGTTAGGGTTAGGATTAGGGTTACAGCTAGGGTTTGGTTAGGGTTAGGGTTATGGTATTAAGGTTAGGGTTAGGTTATGGTTAGGGTTCGTATTAGGGTTAGGGATAGGGTTAGGATTAGGGGGTATTAGGGTTAGGGTTAGTGTTAGGGTTAGGTTAGGATTAGTGTTCGTATTATGGTTCGAATTAGGGTTTGGGTTAGGGTTTGTATTAGGGTTAGGGTTCGTATTAGGGTTAGGGTTTGTGTTAGGGGTAGGGTTCATATTAGGGTTAGGATTAGAGTTAGGTTAGGATTAGGGTATTAGGGATAGGTTAATAGGGTTAGTGTTAGGGTTAGAATATGAGGGTTAGGGTTAGTTAGGGTTAGGGTTTGTATTAAGGTTAGGGTTAGGGTTTTAGGGTTAGGGTATTAGAGTTAGAATTAGTTTTTATGGTATTAGGGTTAGGGTTCATGTTAGGGTTAGGGTTCGTGTTAGGGTTTCTGTAAGGGTTAGGGTTAGGTTAGGGTCAGGGTTACGATTAGGGTTGGGTTAGGTTTAGGGTTATGGTATTAAGGTTAGGGTCAGGTTAGAGTACGTATTAGGGTTAGGGTTTGGATTAGGGTATTAGGGGTAGGGTTAGTGTTAGGGTTAGGGTTAGGTTAGGGTTCATATTAGGGTTAGGGTTCGTATTAGGGATAGGGTTCGTTTTAGGGTTAGGGATAGAATAGCTTTATGATTATGTTTCGCGTATTTAGGGTTAGTTAGGGTTAGGTTATTAGGGTGTTAGGGTTATGGTTCGTATTAGGGTTACAGTTAGGGTTCGTATTAGGGTTAGGGTTTGTATTAGGGTTAGGGTTTTAGGGTTTTAGGGTTAGGGTTAGGGTTATAAGATTATGGTTAGTGTTACATAGGGTTAGGGTTAGTGTTAGGGTTAGGTTATGGATAGGGTTAGGGTTCGTATTAGGGTTAGGGTTAGGATTAGGGTATTAGGGTTAGTGTTAGGGTTAGGTTATGAATAGGGTTAGGGTTCGTATTAAGGTTAGGGTTAGTATTAGGGTATTAGAGTTAGGGTTAGGTTAGGGTTAGGGTTTGGGTATTAGTGTTAGGGTTTGGTTAGGGTTAGGTTAGGGTTAGGGTTAGGATATTAGGGATAGGGTATTAGAGTTAGGGTTAGGGTATTAGCGTTAGGGTTAGTTAGGGTTAGGGTTCGTATAAGGGTTAGTGTTAGGGTTCGTTGTAGGGTTACTGTTCGTATTAGGGTTAGGGTAGCGTTAGGGTTAGGGTTAGTTAGGGTTAGGATATTAGGGTATTAGGGTTAATGTTATGTTTCATATTAGGGTTCGTATTAGGGTAAGGGTTCATATTAGGGTAAGGGTTCGTATTAGGGTTAGGGTTCGTATTAGGGTTAGGATTAGTGTTTTAGGGTTTTAGTGTTAGAGTTAGGGTTATTAGGATTAGGGTTAGGGTTACTTAGGGTTAGGGCTAGGGTATTAGGGTGTTAGGGTTAGGGTTCGCATTAGGGTAAGTTAGGGTTAGGGTATTAGTGTATTAGGGTCAGGGTTCATATTAGGGTTAGGGTTCATATTAGGGTGAGGGTTAGGGTTCGTGTTAGAGTTAGGGTTAGGGTTTTAAGGTTTTAAGGTTAGGGTTATTAGGATTTGGATTAGGGTTACTTAGGCTTAGGGTTAGGGTTCGTGTTAGGGTTAGGGTTTTAGGGTTAGGGAATTAGGATTAGGGTATTAGGGTTAGGGTTAGGGTATTAGGGTTAGGTTAGGGTTGAGGTTAGGGTTAGTTAGGTTTAGGGTTCGTATTAGGGTTAGTGTTCTTATTAGGGTTAGGGTTAAAGTAGCGTTAGGGTTAAGGTTTGTGTTAGGGTTAGGGTTTGTGTTAGCGTTAGCCTTTGGGTATTAGGTTTAGGGTTAGGGATAGGTTAGGGTTAGGATATTAGGGTTAGGGTATTAGACTTGGGGTTGGGGTATTAGGGTTAGGGTTAGGGTTAGTGTTCGTATTAGGGTTAGGGTTAGGGTTTTAGGGTTTTATGGTTAGGGTTCATATTAGGTTTAGCGTTGGGTCAGGTTTAGGGTCAGGGTCAGAGTCAGGGTTTGTATTAGGGTTAGGGTTTGGGTTAGGGTACATATTAGGGTTCGTATTAGGGATAGCGTTAGGGTTAGGTTTCGTATTTGAGATATTAGGGTTATATTTAGGGTTATGGTAGCGTTAGAGTTAGGGTTAGGGTTCATATTAGCGTTTGGGTTTCTTGTTAGGGTTAGGGTAAGGGATCGTATTAGGGTTACGGTTAGCTTAGGGTTAGGTTATTAGGGTTGGGGTATTAGGGTTAGAATTAGGGTAATGGTATAAGGGTTAGGGTTCGTGTTAGTTTTAGAGTTCGTGTTAGTGTTAGTGTTAGGGTTTGTGTAAGTGTTAGGGTTTTAGGGTTAGGGTTTTAGGGTTAGGGTTAGTTCAGGGTTAGGGTTCATATTATGTTTAGGGTTAGGGTTAGGATTAAGGTATTACGGATAGGGTTAGTGTTAGGGTTAGGGTTTGGTTAGGGTTTGGGTATTAGGGTTATGGTTAGGGTAGCATTAGGGTTAGGGTAAGGGTTCACGGTATGGTTAGTGTTAGGGTTCGTATTAGGGTTAGAGCTAGGGTTTGTATTAGGGTTAGGGTTTTAGGGTTAGGTTTATTAGGATTAGGGTTAGATTTACTTAGTGTTAGGGTTTTAGTATAAGGTTGTTAGGGTTAGGGGTTAGGGTTCGTATTAGGGATAGGGTTAGGGTAGAGTTAGGGTTAGGGTTAGGTTTCGCGTTAGGGTTTGTTTTAGTGTTACAGTTCGTATTAGAGGTATTAGGGTTATAGTGAGGGTTAGGGTAGCGTTAGGGTTAGGTTGGGGTTCGTATTAGGGTTAGGTTTAGTGTTAGGGTTCATGATAGGGTTAGTGTTAGGGTTAGGTGAGGGTTAGGGTTCGTATTAGGGTTAGGGATTTCTATCAGGGTTAGGGTTTGTATTAGAGGTATTAGGGTTATAGTTAGGGTTAGGGTAGCGTTAGAGTTAGGGTTAGGGTTAGGGTTCGTATTAGGGTTAGGGTTCGTGTTAGGAATAGGGTTAGTGTTAGCGTTAGGTTTGGGGTTAGATTTAGGGTTAGGGTTAGAGTATTAGGCATAGGGTATTAGGGTTAGGGTATAAGGGTTAGGGTTAAGGTTAAGGTTAGGGTTTGTATTAGGGTTAGGGTTCGTATTAGGGTTAGGGTTAGAGTAGTGTTAGGGTTCGTGTTAGGGTTCGAGTTAGGGTTAGGATTACGGTTAGGGTTTGGTTAGGGTATTAGTATTAGTGTTAGGGTTCGTATTAGGGTTAAGGTTATGGTATTAGGGTTAGGGCTTTAGGGTTAGGGTTAGGGAATTAGGGAATTAGGGTTATGGTATTAGGGTTAGGGTTAGATAGGGTTATGGTATTAGGGTTCAGATTAGGGTTAGGGTTAGGATATGTATTTGGGTTAGGGGTCGTATTAGGGTTAGGGTTTGTATTATGGTTATGGTTAGGGATAGGGTTTTAGAGTTAGGGTTAGCATTAGGGTTATTAGGATTAGGGTTAGTTCGGTTTAGGGTTAGGGTATTAGGGTGTTAGGGTTAGGGGTTAGTGTTCGTATTAGGGTTAGGATAGTGTTAGGGTTCGCGTTTGGTTTAGGGTTTGTGTTAGGGTTAGGGTTCATATTAGAAGTATTAGGGTTAGGGTTAGGGTAAGGGTAGCGTTAGAGTTAGGGTTAGGGTTAGGTTAGGGTATTTGGGTTAGGGTATGGGTTAGTGTTAGAGTTAGGTTAGGGTTAAGGTTAGGATTAGGGTTAGGGTTAGGTTAGGGTTAGGGTTCGTATTAGGGTTAGGTTTAGGTTTAGGGTATTAGGGTTAGGGTTAAGGTTAGGGTTAGTTAGTGTTAGGGCTTGTATTAGGGTTAGGGTTCGTATTAGGGTTAGGGTTAGAGTAGTTTTAGGGTTAGGGTTAGGGTTCATGTCAAGGATAGGGTTA
This sequence comes from Pseudophryne corroboree, assembly GCF_028390025.1. Taxonomy (NCBI): domain Eukaryota; kingdom Metazoa; phylum Chordata; class Amphibia; order Anura; family Myobatrachidae; genus Pseudophryne; species Pseudophryne corroboree. The sequence goes on along the minus strand of NC_086448.1, from coordinate 372,320,842 downwards.
GGGTATTAGGGTTAAGGTTAGGTTTGTTTCAGGGTTAGGGACAGGGTCAGGGTTCATTTTAGGGTTAGGGTTTGTATTAGGTTTAGGGTTTGAATTAGAGTTAGGGTTCGTATTCGGTTTAATATTAGGGTTCGTATTAGAGTAATTAGGGTTAGGTTTAGAGTTAGGTTAGGGTTAGAGTTCATGTTAGGGTTCGTGTTAGGGTTCGTATTAGGGTTAGGGTTCATATTAGGGTTCATGATAGGGTTAGGGTTTGTATTAGGGTTAGGGTTAGGATAGCGTTAGGTTCGGATTAGGGTTAGGGTACGTGTTAGTATTAGGGTTAGGGCTCATATTAGGCTAAGGGTTAGGGTTAGTATAAGGGTTAGGGTTAGGGTTTTAGGGTTAGGGTTAGGATTAGGGGGTATTAGAGTTAGGGATAGGGTTAGTGTTAGGGTTAGGTTAGGGTTAGGGTCAGGGTATAATGGTTAGTTAGCGTTAGGATATTAGGGTATTAGGGTTAGGGCTAGTGTTCGTATAAGGGTTAGAATTAGGGTTTGGGTTAGGGTTTGTATTAGGGTTAGGGATCGTATTAGGGTTTGGGTTCGTATTAGGGAAAGGGTCAGTGTTTTAGAGTTTAATGTTAGGGTTAGGGTTATTAGGTTTAGGGTTAGGGTTAGAGTAGTGTTAGGGTTAGGGTTCGTGTTAGGCTTAGTGTTAGAGTTAGGGTGTGTGTTAGAGTTAGGGTTTGGTTAGGGTTAGGGTTAGGATTAGGGTTACGGTTAGAGTTTGGTTAAGGTTAGGGTTATGGTATTAAGGTTTGGGTTATGGTTAGGTTATGGTTCGTATTTGGGTTAGGGTTAGGGGGTATTAGGGTTAGGGTTAGGGTTAGTGTTAGGGTTATGTTAGGGTTAGGGTTAGGATTAGGGTTACAGCTAGGGTTTGGTTAGGGTTAGGGTTATGGTATTAAGGTTAGGGTTAGGTAAGGGTTAGGGTTCATATCAGGGTTAGGGTTAGGATTAGGGGGTATTAGGGTTAGGGTTAGTGTTAGGGTTAGGGTCAGGGTATTAGGGTTAGTTAGGGTTCATATTAGGGTTAGGGTTCGTATTAGGGTTCGTATTAGAGTTAGGGTTAGGGTTCGTGTTAGGGTTAGGGTTCATATTAGGGTTATTGTTAGAGTTAGTTTAGGGTTAGTGTATAAGGGTTAGGGTAATAGGGATAGTGTTAGGGTCAGGATATGAGGGTTAGGGTTAGTTAGGGTTAGGGTTCGTATTAAGGTTAGGGTTAGCGGTTTAGGGTTAGGTTTAGAGTATTAGGGTTAGAATTTAAATTTATGGTATTAGGGTTAGGGTTCGTGTTCGGGTTAGGGTTCGTGTTAGTGTTAGGGTTAGTGTAAGGGTTAGGGTTACGTTAGGGTTAGGATTAGGGTTGCAGTTAGGGTTTGTATAAGGGTTAGGGTTCGTATTAGGGTTAGTGTTCGTATTAGGGTTAGGGTTTGTGTTTTAGGGTTTTAATGTTAGGGTTAGGGTTTTTAGTATTAGGGTTAGGGTTAGAGTAGTGTTAAGGTTAGGGTTCATGTTAGGGTTAGTGTTAGAGTTAGGGTTTGTGTTAGAGTTAGGGTTAGGTTTAGGGTTAGGGTTAGGATTAGGGTAACGGTTAGGGTTTGGTTAGGGTTAGGGTTATGGTATTAAGGTTAGGGTTAGGTTATGGTTAGGGTTTCGTATTAGGGTTAGGGTTAGGATTAGGGGGTTTTAGGGTTAGGGTTAGTGTTAGGGTTAGGTTAGGGTTAGGGTTAGGATTAGGGTTACAGCTAGGGTTTGGTTAGGGTTAGGGTTATGGTATTAAGGTTAGGGTTAGGTTATGGTTAGGGTTCGTATTAGGGTTAGGGATAGGGTTAGGATTAGGGGGTATTAGGGTTAGGGTTAGTGTTAGGGTTAGGTTAGGATTAGTGTTCGTATTATGGTTCGAATTAGGGTTTGGGTTAGGGTTTGTATTAGGGTTAGGGTTCGTATTAGGGTTAGGGTTAGGGTTTGTGTTAGGGGTAGGGTTCATATTAGGGTTAGGATTAGAGTTAGGTTAGGATTAGGGTATTAGGGATAGGTTAATAGGGTTAGTGTTAGGGTTAGAATATGAGGGTTAGGGTTAGTTAGGGTTAGGGTTTGTATTAAGGTTAGGGTTAGGGTTTTAGGGTTAGGGTATTAGAGTTAGAATTAGTTTTTATGGTATTAGGGTTAGGGTTCATGTTAGGGTTAGGGTTCGTGTTAGGGTTTCTGTAAGGGTTAGGGTTAGGTTAGGGTCAGGGTTACGATTAGGGTTGGGTTAGGTTTAGGGTTATGGTATTAAGGTTAGGGTCAGGTTAGAGTACGTATTAGGGTTAGGGTTTGGATTAGGGTATTAGGGGTAGGGTTAGTGTTAGGGTTAGGGTTAGGTTAGGGTTCATATTAGGGTTAGGGTTCGTATTAGGGATAGGGTTCGTTTTAGGGTTAGGGATAGAATAGCTTTATGATTATGTTTCGCGTATTTAGGGTTAGTTAGGGTTAGGTTATTAGGGTGTTAGGGTTATGGTTCGTATTAGGGTTACAGTTAGGGTTCGTATTAGGGTTAGGGTTTGTATTAGGGTTAGGGTTTTAGGGTTTTAGGGTTAGGGTTAGGGTTATAAGATTATGGTTAGTGTTACATAGGGTTAGGGTTAGTGTTAGGGTTAGGTTATGGATAGGGTTAGGGTTCGTATTAGGGTTAGGGTTAGGATTAGGGTATTAGGGTTAGTGTTAGGGTTAGGTTATGAATAGGGTTAGGGTTCGTATTAAGGTTAGGGTTAGTATTAGGGTATTAGAGTTAGGGTTAGGTTAGGGTTAGGGTTTGGGTATTAGTGTTAGGGTTAGGTTAGGGTTAGGTTAGGGTTAGGGTTAGGATATTAGGGATAGGGTATTAGAGTTAGGGTTAGGGTATTAGCGTTAGGGTTAGTTAGGGTTAGGGTTCGTATAAGGGTTAGTGTTAGGGTTCGTTGTAGGGTTACTGTTCGTATTAGGGTTAGGGTAGCGTTAGGGTTAGGGTTAGTTAGGGTTAGGGTTAGGATATTAGGGTATTAGGGTTAATGTTATGTTTCATATTAGGGTTCGTATTAGGGTAAGGGTTCATATTAGGGTAAGGGTTCGTATTAGGGTTAGGGTTCGTATTAGGGTTAGGATTAGTGTTTTAGGGTTTTAGTGTTAGAGTTAGGGTTATTAGGATTAGGGTTAGGGTTACTTAGGGTTAGGGCTAGGGTATTAGGGTGTTAGGGTTAGGGTTCGCATTAGGGTAAGTTAGGGTTAGGGTATTAGTGTATTAGGGTCAGGGTTCATATTAGGGTTAGGGTTCATATTAGGGTGAGGGTTAGGGTTCGTGTTAGAGTTAGGGTTAGGGTTTTAAGGTTTTAAGGTTAGGGTTATTAGGATTTGGATTAGGGTTACTTAGGCTTAGGGTTAGGGTTCGTGTTAGGGTTAGGGTTTTAGGGTTAGGGAATTAGGATTAGGGTATTAGGGTTAGGGTTAGGGTATTAGGGTTAGGTTAGGGTTGAGGTTAGGGTTAGTTAGGTTTAGGGTTCGTATTAGGGTTAGTGTTCTTATTAGGGTTAGGGTTAAAGTAGCGTTAGGGTTAAGGTTTGTGTTAGGGTTAGGGTTTGTGTTAGGGTTAGCCTTTGGGTATTAGGTTTAGGGTTAGGGATAGGTTAGGGTTAGGATATTAGGGTTAGGGTATTAGACTTAGGGTTGGGGTATTAGGGTTAGGGTTAGGGTTAGTGTTCGTATTAGGGTTAGGGTTAGGGTTTTAGGGTTTTATGGTTAGGGTTCATATTAGGTTTAGCGTTGGGTCAGGTTTAGGGTCAGGGTCAGAGTCAGGGTTTGTATTAGGGTTAGGGTTTGGGTTAGGGTACATATTAGGGTTCGTATTAGGGATAGCGTTAGGGTTAGGTTTCGTATTTGAGATATTAGGGTTATATTTAGGGTTATGGTAGCGTTAGAGTTAGGGTTAGGGTTCATATTAGCGTTAGGGTTTCTTGTTAGGGTTAGGGTAAGGGATCGTATTAGGGTTACGGTTAGCTTAGGGTTAGGGTATTAGGGTTGGGGTATTAGGGTTAGAATTAGGGTAATGGTATAAGGGTTAGGGTTCGTGTTAGGTTTAGAGTTCGTGTTAGTGTTAGTGTTAGGGTTTGTGTAAGTGTTAGGGTTTTAGGGTTAGGGTTTTAGGGTTAGGGTTAGTTCTGGGTTAGGGTTCATATTATGTTTAGGGTTAGGGTTAGGATTAAGGTATTATGGATAGGGTTAGTGTTAGGGTTAGGGTTTGGTTAGGGTTTGGGTATTAGGGTTATGGTTAGGGTAGCATTAGGGTTAGGGTTCACGGTATGGTTAGTGTTAGGGTTCGTATTAGGGTTAGAGCTAGGGTTTGTATTAGGGTTAGGGTTTTAGGGTTAGGTTTATTAGGATTAGGGTTAGATTTACTTAGTGTTAGGGTTTTAGTATAAGGTTGTTAGGGTTAGGGGTTAGGGTTCGTATTAGGGATAGGGTTAGGGTAGAGTTAGGGTTAGGGTTAGGTTTCGCGTTAGGGTTTGTTTTAGTGTTACAGTTCGTATTAGAGGTATTAGGGTTATAGTGAGGGTTAGGGTAGCGTTAGGGTTAGGTTGGGGTTCGTATTAGGGTTAGGTTTAGTGTTAGGGTTCATGATAGGGTTAGTGTTAGGGTTAGGTGAGGGTTAGGGTTCGTATTAGGGTTAGGGATTTCTATCAGGGTTAGGGTTTGTAGTAGAGGTATTAGGGTTATAGTTAGGGTTAGGGTAGCGTTAGAGTTAGGGTTAGGGTTAGGTTTGGGTTAGGGTTCGTATTAGGGTTAGGGTTCGTGTTAGGAATAGGATTAGGTTAGGGTTAGGTTTGGGGTTAGATTTAGGGTTAGGGTTAGAGTATTAGGCATAGGGTATTAGGGTTAGGGTATAAGGGTTAGGGTTAAGGTTAAGGTTAGGGTTTGTATTAGGGTTAGGGTTCGTATTAGGGTTAGGGTTAGAGTAGTGTTAGGGTTCGTGTTAGGGTTCGAGTTAGGGTTAGGATTACGGTTAGGGTTTGGTTAGGGTATTAGTATTAGTGTTAGGGTTCGTATTAGGGTTAAGGTTATGGTATTAGGGTTAGGGTTTTAGGGTTAGGGTTAGGGAATTAGGGAATTAGGGTTATGGTATTAGGGTTAGGGTTAGATAGGGTTATGGTATTAGGGTTCAGATTAGGGTTAGGATATGTATTTGGGTTAGGGTTCGTATTAGGGTTAGGGTTTGTATTATGGTTATGGTTAGGGATAGGGTTTTAGAGTTAGGGTTAGCATTAGGGTTATTAGGATTAGGGTTAGTTCGGTTTAGGGTTAGGGTATTAGGGTGTTAGGGTTAGGGGTTAGTGTTCGTATTAGGGTTAGGATAGTGTTAGGGTTCGCGTTTGGTTTAGGGTTTGTGTTAGGGTTAGGGTTCATATTAGAAGTATTAGGGTTAGGGTTAGGGTAAGGGTAGCGTTAGAGTTAGGGTTAGGGTTAGGTTAGGGTATTTGGGTTAGGGTATGGGTTAGTGTTAGAGTTAGGTTAGGGTTAAGGTTAGGATTAGGGTTAGGGTTAGGTTAGGGTTAGGGTTCGTATTAGGGTTAGGTTTAGGTTTAGGGTATTAGGGTTAGGGTTAAGGTTAGGGTTAGTTAGTGTTAGGGCTTGTATTAGGGTTAGGGTTCGTATTAGGGTTAGGGTTAGAGTAGTTTTAGGGTTAGGGTTAGGGTTCATGTCAAGGATAGGGTTAGGGTATTAGGGTTAAGGTTAGGTTTGTTTCAGGGTTAGGGGCAGGGTCAGGGTTCATTTTAGGGTTAGGGTTTGTATTAGGTTTAGGGTTTGAATTAGAGTTAGGGTTCGTATTCGGTTTAATATTAGGGTTCGTATTAGAGTAATTAGGGTTAGGTTTAGAGTTAGGTTAGGGTTAGAGTTCATGTTAGGGTTCGTGTTAGGGTTCGTATTAGGGTTAGGGTTCATATTAGGGTTCATGATAGGGTTAGGGTTTGTATTAGGGTTAGGGTTAGGATAGCGTTAGGTTCGGATTAGGGTTAGGGTACGTGTTAGTATTAGGGTTAGGGCTCATATTAGGCTAAGGGTTAGGGTTAGTATAAGGGTTAGGGTTAGGGTTTTAGGGTTAGGGTTAGGATTAGGGGGTATTAGAGTTAGGGATAGGGTTAGTGTTAGGGTTAGGTTAGGGTTAGGGTCAGGGTATAATGGTTAGTTAGCGTTAGGATATTAGGGTATTAGGGTTAGGGTTAGTGTTCGTATAAGGGTTAGAATTAGGGTTTGGGTTAGGGTTTGTATTAGGGTTAGGGATCGTATTAGGGTTTGGGTTCGTATTAGGGAAAGGGTCAGTGTTTTAGAGTTTAATGTTAGGGTTAGGGTTATTAGGTTTAGGGTTAGGGTTAGAGTAGTGTTAGGGTTAGGGTTCGTGTTAGGCTTAGTGTTAGAGTTAGGGTGTGTGTTAGAGTTAGGGTTTGGTTAGGGTTAGGGTTAGGATTAGGGTTACGGTTAGAGTTTGGTTAAGGTTAGGGTTATGGTATTAAGGTTTGGGTTATGGTTAGGTTATGGTTCGTATTTGGGTTAGGGTTAGGGGGTATTAGGGTTAGGGTTAGTGTTAGGGTTATGTTAGGGTTAGGGTTAGGATTAGGGTTACAGCTAGGGTTTGGTTAGGGTTAGGGTCATGGTATTAAGGTTAGGGTTAGGTTAGGGTTAGGGTTCATATTAGGGTTAGGGTTAGGATTAGGGGGTATTAGGGTTAGGGTTAGGGTTAGTGTTAGGGTTAGGGTTAGGGTCAGGGTATTAGGGTTAGTTAGGGTTCATATTAGGGTTAGGGTTCGTATTAGGGTTCGTATTAGAGTTAGGGTTAGGGTTCGTGTTAGGGTTAGGGTTCATATTAGGGTTATTGTTAGAGTTAGTTTAGGGTTAGTGTATAAGGGTTAGGGTAATAGGGATAGTGTTAGGGTCAGGATATGAGGGTTAGGGTTAGTTAGGGTTAGGGTTCGTATTAAGGTTAGGGTTAGCGGTTTAGGGTTAGGTTTAGAGTATTAGGGTTAGAATTAAAATTTATGGTATTAGGGTTAGGGTTCGGGTTAGGGTTCGTGTTAGTGTTAGGGTTAGTGTAAGGGTTAGGGTTACGTTAGGGTTAGGATTAGGGTTGCAGTTAGGGTTTGTATAAGGGTTAGGGTTCGTATTAGGGTTAGTGTTCGTATTAGGGTTAGGGTTTGTGTTTTAGGGTTTTAATGTTAGGGTTAGGGTTTTTAGGATTAGGGTTAGGGTTAGAGTAGTGTTAGGGTTAGGGTTCATGTTAGGGTTAGTGTTAGAGTTAGGGTTTGTGTTAGAGTTAGGGTTAGGTTTAGGGTTAGGGTTAGGATTAGGGTAACGGTTAGGGTTTGGTTAGGGTTAGGGTTATGGTATTAAGGTTAGGGTTAGGTTATGGTTAGGGTTTCGTATTAGGGTTAGGGTTAGGATTAGGGGGTTTTAGGGTTAGGGTTAGTGTTAGGGTTAGGTTAGGGTTAGGGTTAGGATTAGGGTTACAGCTAGGGTTTGGTTAGGGTTAGGGTTATGGTATTAAGGTTAGGGTTAGGTTATGGTTAGGGTTCGTATTAGGGTTAGGGATAGGGTTAGGATTAGGGGGTATTAGGGTTAGGGTTAGTGTTAGGGTTAGGTTAGGATTAGTGTTCGTATTATGGTTCGAATTAGGGTTTGGGTTAGGGTTTGTATTAGGGTTAGGGTTCATATTAGGGTTAGGGTTAGGGTTTGTGTTAGGGGTAGGGTTCATATTAGGGTTAGGATTAGAGTTAGGTTAGGATTAGGGTATTAGGGATAGGTTAATAGGGTTAGTGTTAGGGTTAGAATATGAGGGTTAGGGTTAGTTAGGGTTAGGGTTTGTATTAAGGTTAGGGTTAGGGTTTTAGGGTTAGGGTATTAGAGTTAGAATTAGTTTTTATGGTATTAGGGTTAGGGTTCATGTTAGGGTTAGGGTTCGTGTTAGGGTTTCTGTAAGGGTTAGGGTTAGGTTAGGGTCAGGGTTACGATTAGGGTTGGGTTAGGTTTAGGGTTATGGTATTAAGGTTAGGGTCAGGTTAGAGTACGTATTAGGGTTAGGGTTTGGATTAGGGTATTAGGGGTAGGGTTAGTGTTAGGGTTAGGGTTAGGTTAGGGTTCATATTAGGGTTAGGGTTCGTATTAGGGATAGGGTTCGTTTTAGGGTTAGGGATAGAATAGCTTTATGATTATGTTTCGCGTATTTAGGGTTAGTTAGGGTTAGGTTATTAGGGTGTTAGGGTTATGGTTCGTATTAGGGTTACAGTTAGGGTTCGTATTAGGGTTAGGGTTTGTATTAGGGTTAGGGTTTTAGGGTTTTAGGGTTAGGGTTAGGGTTATAAGATTATGGTTAGTGTTACATAGGGTTAGGGTTAGTGTTAGGGTTAGGTTATGGATAGGGTTAGGGTTCGTATTAGGGTTAGGGTTAGGATTAGGGTATTAGGGTTAGTGTTAGGGTTAGGTTATGAATAGGGTTAGGGTTCGTATTAAGGTTAGGGTTAGTATTAGGGTATTAGAGTTAGGGTTAGGTTAGGGTTAGGGTTTGGGTATTAGTGTTAGGGTTAGGTTAGGGTTAGGTTAGGGTTAGGGTTAGGATATTAGGGATAGGGTATTAGAGTTAGGGTTAGGGTATTAGCGTTAGGGTTAGTTAGGGTTAGGGTTCGTATAAGGGTTAGTGTTAGGGTTCGTTGTAGGGTTACTGTTCGTATTAGGGTTAGGGTAGCGTTAGGGTTAGGGTTAGTTAGGGTTAGGGTTAGGATATTAGGGTATTAGGGTTAATGTTATGTTTCATATTAGGGTTCGTATTAGGGTAAGGGTTCATATTAGGGTAAGGGTTCGTATTAGGGTTAGGGTTCGTATTAGGGTTAGGATTAGTGTTTTAGGGTTTTAGTGTTAGAGTTAGGGTTATTAGGATTAGGGTTAGGGTTACTTAGGGTTAGGGCTAGGGTATTAGGGTGTTAGGGTTAGGGTTCGCATTAGGGTAAGTTAGGGTTAGGGTATTAGTGTATTAGGGTCAGGGTTCATATTAGGGTTAGGGTTCATATTAGGGTGAGGGTTAGGGTTCGTGTTAGAGTTAGGGTTAGGGTTTTAAGGTTTTAAGGTTAGGGTTATTAGGATTTGGATTAGGGTTACTTAGGCTTAGGGTTAGGGTTCGTGTTAGGGTTAGGGTTTTAGGGTTAGGGAATTAGGATTAGGGTATTAGGGTTAGGGTTAGGGTATTAGGGTTAGGTTAGGGTTGAGGTTAGGGTTAGTTAGGTTTAGGGTTCGTATTAGGGTTAGTGTTCTTATTAGGGTTAGGGTTAAAGTAGCGTTAGGGTTAAGGTTTGTGTTAGGGTTAGGGTTTGTCTTAGGGTTAGCCTTTGGGTATTAGGTTTAGGGTTAGGGATAGGTTAGGGTTAGGATATTAGGGTTAGGGTATTAGACTTAGGGTTGGGGTATTAGGGTTAGGGTTAGGGTTAGTGTTCGTATTAGGGTTAGGGTTAGGGTTTTAGGGTTTTATGGTTAGGGTTCATATTAGGTTTAGCGTTGGGTCAGGTTTAGGGTCAGGGTCAGAGTCAGGGTTTGTATTAGGGTTAGGGTTTGGGTTAGGGTACATATTAGGGTTCGTATTAGGGATAGCGTTAGGGTTAGGTTTCGTATTTGAGATATTAGGGTTATATTTAGGGTTATGGTAGCGTTAGAGTTAGGGTTAGGGTTCATATTAGCGTTAGGGTTTCTTGTTAGGGTTAGGGTAAGGGATCGTATTAGGGTTACGGTTAGCTTAGGGTTAGGGTATTAGGGTTGGGGTATTAGGGTTAGAATTAGGGTAATGGTATAAGGGTTAGGGTTCGTGTTAGGTTTAGAGTTCGTGTTAGTGTTAGTGTTAGGGTTTGTGTAAGTGTTAGGGTTTTAGGGTTAGGGTTTTAGGGTTAGGGTTAGTTCAGGGTTAGGGTTCATATTATGTTTAGGGTTAGGGTTAGGATTAAGGTATTACGGATAGGGTTAGTGTTAGGGTTAGGGTTTGGTTAGGGTTTGGGTATTAGGGTTATGGTTAGGGTAGCATTAGGGTTAGGGTAAGGGTTCACGGTATGGTTAGTGTTAGGGTTCGTATTAGGGTTAGAGCTAGGGTTTGTATTAGGGTTAGGGTTTTAGGGTTAGGTTTATTAGGATTAGGGTTAGATTTACTTAGTGTTAGGGTTTTAGTATAAGGTTGTTAGGGTTAGGGGTTAGGGTTCGTATTAGGGATAGGGTTAGGGTAGAGTTAGGGTTAGGGTTAGGTTTCGCGTTAGGGTTTGTTTTAGTGTTACAGTTCGTATTAGAGGTATTAGGGTTATAGTGAGGGTTAGGGTAGCGTTAGGGTTAGGTTGGGGTTCGTATTAGGGTTAGGTTTAGTGTTAGGGTTCATGATAGGGTTAGTGTTAGGGTTAGGTGAGGGTTAGGGTTCGTATTAGGGTTAGGGATTTCTATCAGGGTTAGGGTTTGTATTAGAGGTATTAGGGTTATAGTTAGGGTTAGGGTAGCGTTAGAGTTAGGGTTAGGGTTAGGTTTGGGTTAGGGTTCGTATTAGGGTTAGGGTTCGTGTTAGGAATAGGATTAGGTTAGGGTTAGGTTTGGGGTTAGATTTAGGGTTAGGGTTAGAGTATTAGGCATAGGGTATTAGGGTTAGGGTATAAGGGTTAGGGTTAAGGTTAAGGTTAGGGTTTGTATTAGGGTTAGGGTTCGTATTAGGGTTAGGGTTAGAGTAGTGTTAGGGTTCGTGTTAGGGTTCGAGTTAGGGTTAGGATTACGGTTAGGGTTTGGTTAGGGTATTAGTATTAGTGTTAGGGTTCGTATTAGGGTTAAGGTTATGGTATTAGGGTTAGGGTTTTAGGGTTAGGGTTAGGGAATTAGGGAATTAGGGTTATGGTATTAGGGTTAGGGTTAGATAGGGTTATGGTATTAGGGTTCAGATTAGGGTTAGGATATGTATTTGGGTTAGGGTTCGTATTAGGGTTAGGGTTTGTATTATGGTTATGGTTAGGGATAGGGTTTTAGAGTTAGGGTTAGCATTAGGGTTATTAGGATTAGGGTTAGTTCGGTTTAGGGTTAGGGTATTAGGGTGTTAGGGTTAGGGGTTAGTGTTCGTATTAGGGTTAGGATAGTGTTAGGGTTCGCGTTTGGTTTAGGGTTTGTGTTAGGGTTAGGGTTCATATTAGAAGTATTAGGGTTAGGGTTAGGGTAAGGGTAGCGTTAGAGTTAGGGTTAGGGTTAGGTTAGGGTATTTGGGTTAGGGTATGGGTTAGTGTTAGAGTTAGGTTAGGGTTAAGGTTAGGATTAGGGTTAGGGTTAGGTTAGGGTTAGGGTTCGTATTAGGGTTAGGTTTAGGTTTAGGGTATTAGGGTTAGGGTTAAGGTTAGGGTTAGTTAGTGTTAGGGCTTGTATTAGGGTTAGGGTTCGTATTAGGGTTAGGGTTAGAGTAGTTTTAGGGTTAGGGTTAGGGTTCATGTCAAGGATAGGGTTAGGGTATTAGGGTTAAGGTTAGGTTTGTTTCAGGGTTAGGGACAGGGTCAGGGTTCATTTTAGGGTTAGGGTTTGTATTAGGTTTAGGGTTTGAATTAGAGTTAGGGTTCGTATTCGGTTTAATATTAGGGTTCGTATTAGAGTAATTAGGGTTAGGTTTAGAGTTAGGTTAGGGTTAGAGTTCATGTTAGGGTTCGTGTTAGGATCGTATTAGGGTTAGGGTTCATATTAGGGTTCATGATAGGGTTAGGGTTTGTATTAGGGTTAGGGTTAGGATAGCGTTTGGTTCGGATTAGGGTTAGGGTACGTGTTAGTATTAGGGTTAGGGCTCATATTAGGCTAAGGGTTAGGGTTAGTATAAGGGTTAGGGTTAGGGTTTTAGGGTTAGGGTTAGGATTAGGGGGTATTAGAGTTAGGGATAGGGTTAGTGTTAGGGTTAGGTTAGGGTTAGGGTCAGGGTATAATGGTTAGTTAGCGTTAGGATATTAGGGTATTAGGGTTAGGGTTAGTGTTCGTATAAGGGTTAGAATTAGGGTTTGGGTTAGGGTTTGTATTAGGGTTAGGGATCGTATTAGGGTTTGGGTTCGTATTAGGGAAAGGGTCAGTGTTTTAGAGTTTAATGTTAGGGTTAGGGTTATTAGGTTTAGGGTTAGGGTTAGAGTAGTGTTAGGGTTAGGGTTCGTGTTAGGCTTAGTGTTAGAGTTAGGGTGTGTGTTAGAGTTAGGGTTTGGTTAGGGTTAGGGTTAGGATTAGGGTTACGGTTAGAGTTTGGTTAAGGTTAGGGTTATGGTATTAAGGTTTGGGTTATGGTTCGGTTATGGTTCGTATTTGGGTTAGGGTTAGGGGGTATTAGGGTTAGGGTTAGTGATAGGGTTATGTTAGGGTTAGGGTTAGGATTAGGGTTACAGCTAGGGTTTGGTTAGGGTTAGGGTTATGGTATTAAGGTTAGGGTTAGGTTAGGGTTAGGGTTCATATTAGGGTTAGGGTTAGGATTAGGGGGTATTAGGGTTAGGGTTAGTGTTAGGGTTAGGGTTAGGGTCAGAGTATTAGGGTTAGTTAGGGTTAGGGTTCATATTAGGGTTAGGGTTCGTATTAGGGTTCGTATTAGAGTTAGGGTTAGGGTTCGTGTTAGGGTTAGGGTTCATATTAGGGTTATTGTTAGAGTTAGTTTAGGGTTAGTGTATAAGGGTTAGGGTAATAGGGATAGTGTTAGGGTCAGGATATGAGGGTTAGGGTTAGTTAGGGTTAGGGTTCGTATTAAGGTTAGGGTTAGCGGTTTAGGGTTAGGTTTAGAGTATTAGGGTTAGAATTAAAATTTATGGTATTAGGGTTAGGGTTCGTGTTCGGGTTAGGGTTCGTGTTAGTGTTAGGGTTAGTGTAAGGGTTAGGGTTACGTTAGGGTTAGGATTAGGGTTGCAGTTAGGGTTTGTATAAGGGTTAGGGTTCGTATTAGGGTTAGTGTTCGTATTAGGGTTAGGGTTTGTGTTTTAGGGTTTTAATGTTAGGGTTAGGGTTTTTGGGATTAGGGTTAGGGTTAGAGTAGTGTTAGGGTTAGGGTTCATGTTAGGGTTAGTGTTAGAGTTAGGGTTTGTGTTAGAGTTAGGGTTAGGTTTAGGGTTAGGGTTAGGATTAGGGTAACGGTTAGGGTTTGGTTAGGGTTAGGGTTATGGTATTAAGGTTAGGGTTAGGTTATGGTTAGGGTTTCGTATTAGGGTTAGGGTTAGGATTAGGGGGTTTTAGGGTTAGGGTTAGTGTTAGGGTTAGGTTAGGGTTAGGGTTAGGATTAGGGTTACAGCTAGGGTTTGGTTAGGGTTAGGGTTATGGTATTAAGGTTAGGGTTAGGTTATGGTTAGGGTTCGTATTAGGGTTAGGGATAGGGTTAGGATTAGGGGGTATTAGGGTTAGGGTTAGTGTTAGGGTTAGGTTAGGATTAGTGTTCGTATTATGGTTCGAATTAGGGTTTGGGTTAGGGTTTGTATTAGGGTTAGGGTTCGTATTAGGGTTAGGGTTAGGGTTTGTGTTAGGGGTAGGGTTCATATTAGGGTTAGGATTAGAGTTAGGTTAGGATTAGGGTATTAGGGATAGGTTAATAGGGTTAGTGTTAGGGTTAGAATATGAGGGTTAGGGTTAGTTAGGGTTAGGGTTTGTATTAAGGTTAGGGTTAGGGTTTTAGGGTTAGGGTATTAGAGTTAGAATTAGTTTTTATGGTATTAGGGTTAGGGTTCATGTTAGGGTTCGTGTTAGGGTTTCTGTAAGGGTTAGGGTTAGGTTAGGGTCAGGGTTACGATTAGGGTTGGGTTAGGTTTAGGGTTATGGTATTAAGGTTAGGGTCAGGTTAGAGTACGTATTAGGGTTAGTGTTTGGATTAGGGTATTAGGGGTAGGGTTAGTGTTAGGGTTAGGGTTAGGTTAGGGTTCATATTAGGGTTAGGGTTCGTATTAGGGTTAGGGTTCGTTTTAGGGTTAGGGATAGAATAGCTTTATGATTATGTTTCGCGTATTTAGGGTTAGTTAGGGTTAGGTTATTAGGGTGTTAGGGTTATGGTTCGTATTAGGGTTACAGTTAGGGTTCGTATTAGGGTTAGGGTTTGTATTAGGGCTAGGGTATTAGGGTGTTAGGGTTAGGGTTCGCATTAGGGTAAGTTAGGGTTAGGGTATTAGTGTATTAGGGTCAGGGTTCATATTAGGGTTAGGGTTCATATTAGGGTGAGGGTTAGGGTTCGTGTTAGAGTTAGGGTTAGGGTTTTAAGGTTTTAAGGTTAGGGTTATTAGGATTTGGATTAGGGTTACTTAGGCTTAGGGTTAGGGTTCGTGTTAGGGTTAGGGTTTTAGGGTTAGGGAATTAGGATTAGGGTATTAGGGTTAGGGTTAGGGTATTAGGGTTAGGTTAGGGTTGAGGTTAGGGTTAGTTAGGTTTAGGGTTCGTATTAGGGTTAGTGTTCTTATTAGGGTTAGGGTTAAAGTAGCGTTAGGGTTAAGGTTTGTGTTAGGGTTAGGGTTTGTGTTAGGGTTAGCCTTTGGGTATTAGGTTTAGGGTTAGGGATAGGTTAGGGTTAGGATATTAGGGTTAGGGTATTAGACTTAGGGTTGGGGTATTAGGGTTAGGGTTAGTGTTCGTATTAGGGTTAGGGTTAGGGTTTTAGGGTTTTATGGTTAGGGTTCATATTAGGTTTAGCGTTGGGTCAGGTTTAGGGTCAGGGTCAGAGTCAGGGTTTGTATTAGGGTTAGGGTTTGGGTTAGGGTACATATTAGGGTTCGTATTAGGGATAGCGTTAGGGTTAGGTTTCGTATTTGAGATATTAGGGTTATATTTAGGGTTATGGTAGCATTAGAGTTAGGGTTAGGGTTCATATTAGCGTTAGGGTTTCTTGTTAGGGTTAGGGTAAGGGATCGTATTAGGGTTACGGTTAGCTTAGGGTTAGGGTATTAGGGTTGGGGTATTAGGGTTAGAATTAGGGTAATGGTATAAGGGTTAGGGTTCGTGTTAGGTTTAGAGTTCGTGTTAGTGTTAGTGTTAGGGTTTGTGTAAGTGTTAGGGTTTTAGGGTTAGGGTTTTAGGGTTAGGGTTAGTTCAGGGTTAGGGTTCATATTATGTTTAGGGTTAGGGTTAGGATTAAGGTATTACGGATAGGGTTAGTGTTAGGGTTAGGGTTTGGTTAGGGTTTGGGTATTAGGGTTATGGTTAGGGTAGCATTAGGGTTAGGGTAAGGGTTCACGGTATGGTTAGTGTTAGGGTTCGTATTAGGGTTAGAGCTAGGGTTTGTATTAGGGTTAGGGTTTTAGGGTTAGGTTTATTAGGATTAGGGTTAGATTTACTTAGTGTTAGGGTTTTAGTATAAGGTTGTTAGGGTTAGGGGTTAGGGTTCGTATTAGGGATAGGGTTAGGGTAGAGTTAGGGTTAGGGTTAGGTTTCGCGTTAGGGTTTGTTTTAGTGTTACAGTTCGTATTAGAGGTATTAGGGTTATAGTGAGGGTTAGGGTAGCGTTAGGGTTAGGTTGGGGTTCGTATTAGGGTTAGGTTTAGTGTTAGGGTTCATGATAGGGTTAGTGTTAGGGTTTGGTGAGGGTTAGGGTTCGTATTAGGGTTAGGGATTTCTATCAGGGTTAGGGTTTGTATTAGAGGTATTAGGGTTATAGTTAGGGTTAGGGTAGCGTTAGAGTTAGGGTTAGGGTTAGGTTTGGGTTAGGGTTCGTATTAGGGTTAGGGTTCGTGTTAGGAATAGGATTAGTGTTAGGGTTAGGTTTGGGGTTAGATTTAGGGTTAGGGTTAGAGTATTAGGCATAGGGTATTAGGGTTAGGGTATAAGGGTTAGGGTTAAGGTTAAGGTTAGGGTTTGTATTAGGGTTAGGGTTCGTATTAGGGTTAGGGTTAGAGTAGTGTTAGGGTTCGTGTTAGGGTTCGAGTTAGGGTTAGGATTACGGTTAGGGTTTGGTTAGGGTATTAGTATTAGTGTTAGGGTTCGTAATAGGGTTAAGGTTATGGTATTAGGGTTAGGGTTTTAGGGTTAGGGTTAGGGAATTAGGGAATTAGGGTTATGGTATTAGGGTTAGGGTTAGATAGGGTTATGGTATTAGGGTTCAGATTAGGGTTAGGATATGTATTTGGGTTAGGGTTCGTATTAGGGTTAGGGTTTGTATTATGGTTATGGTTAGGGATAGGGTTTTAGAGTTAGGGTTAGCATTAGGGTTATTAGGATTAGGGTTAGTTCGGTTTAGGGTTAGGGTATTAGGGTGTTAGGGTTAGGGGTTAGTGTTCGTATTAGGGTTAGGATAGTGTTAGGGTTCGCGTTTGGTTTAGGGTTTGTGTTAGGGTTAGGGTTCATATTAGAAGTATTAGGGTTAGGGTTAGGGTAAGGGTAGCGTTAGAGTTAGGGTTAGGGTTAGGTTAGGGTATTTGGGTTAGGGTATGGGTTAGTGTTAGAGTTAGGTTAGGGTTAAGGTTAGGATTAGGGTTAGGGTTAGGTTAGGGTTAGTGTTCGTATTAGGGTTAGGTTTAGGTTTTGGGTATTAGGGTTAGGGTTAAGGTTAGAGTTAGTTAGTGTTAGGGCTTGTATTAGGGTTAGGGTTCGTATTAGAGTTAGGGTTAGAGTAGTTTTAGGGTTAGGGTTAGGGTTCATGTCAAGGATAGGGTTAGGGTATTAGGGTTAAGGTTAGGTTTGTTTCAGGGTTAGGGACAGGGTCAGGGTTCATTTTAGGGTTAGGGTTTGTATTAGGTTTAGGGTTTGAATTAGAGTTAGGGTTCGTATTCGGTTTAATATTAGGGTTCGTATTAGAGTAATTAGGGTTAGGGTTAGAGTTAGGTTAGGGTTAGAGTTCATGTTAGGGTTCGTGTTAGGGTTCGTATTAGGGTTAGGGTTCATATTAGGGTTCATGATAGGGTTAGGGTTCATATTAGGGTTAGGGTTAGGATAGCGTTAGGTTCGGATTAGGGTTAGGGTACGTGTTAGTATTAGGGTTAGGGCTCATATTAGGCTAAGGGTTAGGGTTAGTATAAGGGTTAGGGTTAGGGTTTTAGGGTTAGGGTTAGGATTAGGGGGTATTAGAGTTAGGGATAGGGTTAGTGTTAGGGTTAGGTTAGGGTTAGGGTCAGGGTATAATGGTTAGTTAGCGTTAGGATATTAGGGTATTAGGGTTAGGGTTAGTGTTCGTATAAGGGTTAGAATTAGGGTTTGGGTTAGGGTTTGTATTGGGTTAGGGATCGTATTAGGGTTTGGGTTCGTATTAGGGAAAGGGTCAGTGTTTTAGAGTTTAATGTTAGGGTTAGGGTTATTAGGTTTAGGGTTAGGGTTAGAGTAGTGTTAGGGTTAGGGTTCGTGTTAGGCTTAGTGTTAGAGTTAGGGTGTGTGTTAGAGTTAGGGTTAGGTTAGGGTTAGGGTTAGGATTAGGGTTACGGTTAGGGTTTGGTTAAGGTTAGGGTTATGGTATTAAGGTTTGGGTTATGGTTAGGTTATGGTTAGGGTTCGTATTTGGGTTAGGGTTAGGGGGTATTAGGGTTAGGGTTAGGGTTAGTGTTAGGGTTATGTTAGGGTTAGGGTTAGGATTAGGGTTACAGCTAGGGTTTGGTTAGGGTTAGGGTTATGGTATTAAGGTTAGGGTTAGGTTAGGGTTAGGGTTCATATTAGGGTTAGGGTTAGGATTAGGGGGTATTAGGGTTAGGGTTAGGGTTAGTGTTAGGGTTAGGGTTAGGGTCAGGGTATTAGGGTTAGTTAGGGTTAGGGTTCATATTAGGGTTAGGGTTCGTATTAGGGTTCGTATTAGAGTTAGGGTTAGGGTTCGTGTTAGGGTTAGGGTTCATATTAGGGTTAGGGTTAGAGTTAGTTTAGGGTTAGTGTATAAGGGTTAGGGTAATAGGGATAGTGTTAGGGTCAGGATATGAGGGTTAGGGTTAGTTAGGGTTAGGGTTCGTATTAAGGTTAGGGTTAGCGGTTTAGGGTTAGGTTTAGAGTATTAGGGTTAGAATTAAAATTTATGGTATTAGGGTTAGGGTTCGTGTTCAGGTTAGGGTTCGTGTTAGTGTTAGGGTTAGTGTAAGGGTTAGGGTTACGTTAGGGTTAGGATTAGGGTTGCTGTTAGGGTTTGTATAAGGGTTAAGGTTCGTATTAGGGTTAGTGTTCGTATTAGGGTTAGGGTTTGTGTTTTAGGGTTTTAATGTTAGGGTTAGGGTTTTTAGGATTAGGGTTAGGGTTAGAGTAGTGTTAGGGTTAGGGTTCATGTTAGGGTTAGTGTTAGAGTTAGGGTTTGTGTTAGAGTTAGGGTTAGGTTTAGGGTTAGGGTTAGGATTAGGGTAACGGTTAGGGTTTGGTTAGGGTTAGGGTTATGGTATTAAGGTTAGGGTTAGGTTATGGTTAGGGTTTCGTATTAGGGTTAGGATTAGGGGGTTTTAGGGTTAGGGTTAGTGTTAGGGTTAGGTTAGGGTTAGGATTAGGGTTACAGCTAGGGTTTGGATAGGGTTAGGGTTATGGTATTAAGGTTAGGGTTAGGTTATGGTTAGGGTTCGTATTAGGGTTAGGGATAGGGTTAGGATTAGGGGGTATTAGGGTTAGGGTTAGTGTTAGGGTTAGGTTAGGATTAGTGTTCGTATTATGGTTCGAATTAGGGTTTGGGTTAGGGTTTGTATTAGGGTTAGGGTTCGTATTAGGGTTAGGGTTAGGGTTCGTATTAGGGTTAGGGTCAGTGTTTTAGGGTTTTAATGTTAGGGTTAGGGTTATTAGGATTAGGGTTTGGGCTAGAAAAGTGTTAGGGTTAGGGTTCGTGTTAGGCTTAGTGTTAGAGTTAGGGTTTGTGTAAGCGTTAGGGTTAGGTTAGGGTTAGGGTTAGGATTAGGGTTACTGTTAGGGTTTGGTTAGGGTTAGGGTTATGGTATTAACTTTAGGGTTAGGGTTAAGTTATGGTTAGGGTTCGTATTTGGGTTAGGGTTAGGATTAGGGGTTATTAGGGTTTGGTTAGGGTTAGGGTTATGGTATTAAGGTTAGGGTTAGGTTATGGTTAGTGTTTCGTATTAGAGTTAGTGTTAGGATTAGGGGGTTTTAGGGTTAGGGTTAGTGTTAGGGTTAGGTTAGGGTTAGGGTTAGGATTAGGGTTACAGCTAGGGTTTGGTTAGGGTTAGGGTTATGGTATTTAGGTTAGGGTTAGGGTTAGGTTATGGTTAGGGTTCGTATTAAGGTTAGGGATAGGGTTAGGATTAGGGGGTTTTAGGGTTTGGGTTAGGGTTTGTATTAGGGTTAGGGTTCGTATTAGGGTTAGGGTTAGTGTTCGGGTTAGGTTAGGATTAGTGTTCGTATTAGGGTTCGAATTAGGGTTTGGGTTAGGGTTTGTATTAGGGTTAGGATTAGGGTTAGTATTAGGGTTAGGTTAGGGTTAGTGTTCGTATTAGTGTTCGAATTAGGGTTTGGGTTAGGGTTTGTATTAGGGTTAGGGTTCGTATTAGGGTTAGGGTTAGTGTTAGGGTTAGGTTAGGATTAGTGTTCGTATTAGGGTTCGAATTAGGGTTTGGGTTAGGGTTTGTATTAGGGTTAGTGTATGGGTTCGTATTAGGGTTAGGGTCAGTGTTTTAGGGTGTTAATGTTAGGGTTAGTGTTATTAGGATTAGGGTTAGGGTTAGAGTAGTGTTAGGGTTAGGGTTCGTGTTAGGGTTAGTGTTAGAGTTAGGGTTTGTGTTAGTGTGAGGTTAGGTTTAGGGTTAGGGTTAGGATTAGGTTTACGGTTATGGTATTAAGGTTAGGGTTAGGTTATGCTTAGTGTTTCGTATTAGGGTTAAGGTTAGGATTAGGGGGTATTAGGGTTAGGGTTAGGGATAGTGTTAGGGTTAGGTTAGGGTTAGGGTTAGGTTTAGGGTTATAGCTAGGGTTTGATTAGGGTTAGGGTTATGGCATTAAGGTTAGGGTTAAGGTTAGTTTATGGTTAGGGTTCGTATTAGGGTTAGGGTTATGGTTAGGATTAGAGGGTATTAGGGTTAGGGTTAGGGTTAGTGTTAGGGTTAGATTAGGGTTAGGGTCAGGGTATTAGGGTTAGTTAGGGTTAGGGTTCATATTAGGGTTAGGGTTCGTATTAGGGTTTGTATTAGAGTTAGGGTTAGGGTTCGTGTTAGGGGTAGGGTTCATTTTAGGGTTAGGGTTAGAGTTAGGTTAGGGTTAGTGTATTAGGGTTAGGGTAATATTGTTAGCGTTAGGATTAGGTTATGAGGGTTAGGGTTAGTTGGGGTTCGTATTAAGGTTAGCGTTTTAGTGTTAGGGTCAGGGTATTAGGGTTAGAATAAGAAATTAT
Organism: Pseudophryne corroboree; assembly: GCF_028390025.1. Taxonomy (NCBI): domain Eukaryota; kingdom Metazoa; phylum Chordata; class Amphibia; order Anura; family Myobatrachidae; genus Pseudophryne; species Pseudophryne corroboree. Next base: position 372,300,538 of record NC_086448.1, on the reverse strand, counting down.
GGTGTTAGGGTTAGGGTTCGTGTTAGGGTTAGGGTTCGTGTTAGGGTTAGGGTTTGTGTAAGGATTTGGTTTAGTTTAGGTTTAGGATTAGGGTTACAGTTAGGGTTGGGTTAGGGTGATGGTATTAAGGTTAGGGTTAGGTTAGGGTTTGGGTTCGTATTAGAGTTAGGGTTAGTATTAGGGTATTAGGGTTAGTGTTAGGGTTAGGGTTAGGGTATTAGGGTTAGGGTTAGTTAGGGTTAGGGTTCATATTAGGGTTAGGGTTCATATTATGGTTCATGATAGGGTTGGGGTTCGTATTAGGGTTAGGGTTAGGATAGCGTTAGGGTTCGTATTAGGGTTAGGGTACGTGTTAGTATTAGGGTTAGGGTTCACATTAGGCTTAGTGTTAGGGTTAGTATAAGGGTTAGGGTTAGGGTTTTAGGGCTAGGGTTAGGGTTAGGGTATTAGGGGTAGGGTTCGTATTAGGTTTAGGGTTAGGGTTCGTATTAGGGTTAGGGTTTTAGGGTTAGGGTTAGGGATTTGTGGTTAGGGTTCATATTAGGGTTAGGGTAAGGGTATTAGGGTGTTAGGGTTAGGTTTAGGGGTTTGGGTTAGGGTTAGGGTTCGTATTAGGGTAATAGTTAGGGTAGTGTTAGGGTTAGGGTTCGAGTAAGGGTTAGGGTTTGTGTTAGGGTTCGTATTAGAGGTATTAGAGTTATAGTTAGGGTTAAGGTAGTGTTAGAGTTAGGGTTAGGGTTAGGTTAGGGTTAGGGTTAGTATTAGGGGTAGGGTTGGGTTAGGCTTTGTATATTAGGGTATAAGCGTTAGGGTTCGTATTAGGGTTCGTATTAGGGTTTTGGTTAGGGTTTGTATTAGGGTTAGGGTTCATATTAGGCTAAGTGTTAGGGTTCGTATTAGGGTTAGGGTCAGTGTTTTAGGGTTTTAGTGTCAGGGTTAGGGTTATTAGGATTAGGGTTAGAGTAGTGCTAGGTTTAGGGTTCATGTTAGGGTTTGTGTTAGATTTAGGGTTTGTGTTAGAGTTAGGGTTAGGTTAGGGTTATGTTAGGATTAGGGTTACGGTTAGTGTTTAGTTAGGGTTAGGGTTATGGTATTAAGGTTAGGGTTAGGGTTAGGTAAGGGTTAGGGTTCATATTAGGGTTAGGGTTAGGATTAGGGGGTATTAGGGTTAGGGTTAGTGTTAGAGTTGGGTTAGGGTCAGGTTATTATGGTAAGTTAGGGTTAGGATATTAGGGTATTAGGGTTTGGGTTAGTGTTTGTATTAGGGTTAGGGTTCGTATTAGGGTTAGGGTTTTAATGTTAGGGTTAGGGTCAGTGTTTTAGGGTTTTAATGTTAGGGTTAGGGTTACTAGGATTAGTGCTAGAGTAGTGTTAGGGTTAGGGTTCGTGTTAGGGTTAGTGTTAGAGTTAAGGTTTGTGTTAGTGTTAGGGTTAGGTTAGGGTTAGGGTTAGGATTAGGGTTACGGTTAGGGTTTGGTTAGGGTTAGGGTTATGGTATTAAGGTTAGGGTTAGGGTTCGTATTTGGGTTAGGGTTAGGATTAGGGGTTATTAGGGTTTGGTTAGGGTTAGGGTTATGGTATTAAGGTTAGGGTTAGGTTATGGTTAGGGTTTCGTATTAGGGTTAGGGTTAGGATTAGGGGGTTTTAGGGTTAGGGTTAGGGTTAGGATTAGGGTTACAGCTAGGGTTTGGTTAGGGTTAGGGTTATGGTATTTAGGTTAGGGTTAGGTTATGGTTAGGTTATGGTTAGGGTTCGTATTAAGGTTAGGGATAGGGTTAGGATTAGGGGGTTTTAGGGTTAGGGTTAGGGTTAGTATTAGGGTTAGGTTAGGGTTAGTGTTCGTATTAGGGTTCGAATTAGGGCTTGGTTTAGGGTTTGTATTAGGGTTAGGGTTCGTATTAGGGTTAGGGTTAGTGTTAGGTTAGGATTAGTGTTCGTATTACGGTTCGAATTAGGGTTTGGGTTAGGGTTTGTATTAAGGTTAGGATTAGGGTTCGTGTTAGGGTTAGTGTATGGGTTCGTATTAGGGTTAGGGTCACTGTTTTAGGGTTTTAATGTTAGGGTTAGGGTTATTAGGATTAGGGTTAGAGTAGTGTTAGGGTTAGGGTTCGTGTTAGGGTTAGTGTTAGAGTTAGGGTTTGTGTTAGGGTGAGGTTAGGTTTAGGGTTAGGATTGGGGTTACGGTTATGGTATTAAGGTTAGGGTTAGGTTATGCTTAAGGTTTCGTATTAGGGTTAGGGTTAGGGTTAGGATTAGGGGGTATTAAGGCTAGGGTTAGGGATAGTGTTAGGGTTAGGTTAGGGTTAGGGTTAGGTTTAGGGTTACAGCTAGGGTTTGATTAGGGTTAGGGTTATGGCATTAAGGTTAGGGTTAAGGTTAGTTTATGGTTAGGGTTCGTATTAGGGTTAGGGTTATGGTTAGGATTAGGGGGTATTAGGGTTAGGGTGAATGTTAGGGTTAGATTAGGGTTAGGGTCAGGGTATTAGGGTTAGTTAGGGTTAGGGTTCATATTAGGGTTAGGGTTCGTATTAGGGTTTGTATTAGAGTTAGGGTTAGGGTTCGTGTTAGGGGTAGGGTTCATTTTAGGGTTAGGGTTAGAGTTAGGTTAGGGTTATTGTATTAGGGTTAGGGTAATATTGTTAGCGTTAGGAGTAGGTTATGAGGGTTAGGGTTAGTTGGGGTTCGTATTAAGGTTAGCGTTTTAGTGTTAGGGTCAGGGTATTAGGGTTAGAATAAGAAATTATGGTGTTAGGGTTAGGGTTCGTGTTAGGGTTAGGGTTAGGGTTCGTGTTAGGGTTAGGGTTTGTGTAAGTATTTGGTTTAGTTTAGGTTTAGGAGTAGGGTTACGGTTAGGGTTTGGTTAGGGTGATGGTATTAAGGTTAGGGTTAGGTTAGGGTTTGGGTTCGTATTAGAGTTAGGGTATTAGGGTATTAGGGTTAGAGTTAGTGTTAGGGTTAGGGTTAGGGTATTAGGGTTAGGGTTAGTTATGGTTAGGGTTCATATTAGGGTTAGGGTTCATATTAGAGTTAGGGTTAGGGTGTTAGGGTTTTAGGGTTAGGGTTATTAGATTAGGGTTAGGGTTACTTAGGGTTAGGAATAGGGTTTAGGGTTAGGGTATTAGGGTTAGGTTATTAGGGTTAGATTTAGGGTTAGGGTTAGGGTATTATGGTTAGGGTTTGGGTTCGTGTTAGGGTTAGTGATAGGTTTAGGGTTCATGTTAGGGTTAGGGTTTGTGTAAGGGTTTGGGTTAGGGTTAGGGTTAGGGTATTAAGTTTAGGGATAGGGTCAGTGTTAGGATTAGGTTAGGGATAGGGTTAGGGTTCGTATTAGTGTTTGGGTTAGGGTTAGGATTAGGGTATTAGGGTTAGGTTTAGGTTAGGGTTTAGGTATTATAGTTAGGGTTAGGTTAGGGTTAGTTTTAGTGTATTAGGTTTAGGGTATTAGAGTTAGGGTTAGGGTATTAGGGTTAGGGTTAGTTATGGTTAGGGTTCGTATAAGGGTTAGAGTTAGGGTTCGTATTAGGGTTAGGGTTTGTATTAGGGTTAGGGTAGCATTAGGGTTAGGGTTCGCGTTAGGGTTAGTGTTAGTTAGGTTTAGGGTTAGGGTATTAGGGTTAGGGTTCATATTAGGGTTCATATTAGGGTTAGGGTTTTAGGGTTTAGGGTTAGGGTTAGGGTTATTAGATTAGGGTTAGTGTTACATAGGGTTAGGGTTAGTGTTAGGTTTAGGTTATGGATAGGGTTAGGGTTCGTATTAGGGTTAGGGTTAGGGTTAGGATAAGGGTATTAGGGTTAGGGTTAGTGTTAGGGTTAGGTTATGAATAGGGTTAGGGTTTGTATTAGGGTTAGGGTTAGGATTAGGGTATTAGGGTTAGGGTTAGCGTTTGGGTATTAGGGTTAGGGTTAAGGTTAGGTTAGGGTTAGTGTTAGGATATTAGGGTTAGGGTTAGTTAGGGTTCGGGTTCGTATAAGGGTTACAGTTAGGGTTCGTATTAGGGTTACTGTTCGTATTAGGGTTAGGGTAGCGTTAGGGTTAGGGTTCGCGTTAGGGTTAGGGTTAGTTAGGGTTAGGATATTAGGGTATTAGGGTTAGGGTTCATGTTAGGGTTCGTATTAGGGTTAGGGTTCATATTAGGGTAAGGGTTCGTATTAGGGTTAGGGTTTGTATTAGGGTTAGGGTTAGTGTTTTATGGTTTTAGTGTTAGAGTTAGGGTTATTTGGATTAGGGTTAGGGTTACTTAGGGTTAAGGCTAGGGTATTAGGGTGTTAGAGTTAGAGTTAGGGTTCGCGTTAGGGTTAGTTAGGGTATTAGGGTTAGGGTTAGGGTTCATATTAGGGTTAGGGTTCATATTAGGGTGAGGGTTAGGGTTCGTCTTAGAGTTAGGGTTAGGGTTTTAAGGTTAGGGTTATTAGGATTAGGATTAGGGTTACTTAGGGTTAGGGTTCGTGTTAGGGTTAGGGTTAGGATATTAGGGTTAGGGAATTAGGGTTAGGGTATTAGGGTTAGAGGTTAGGGTATTAGGGTTAGGGTATTAGGGTTAGGTTTGGGATAAGGTAAGGGTTAGTTAGGTTTAGGGTTCGTATTAGGGTTAGTGTTCTTATTAGGGTTAGGGTTAAAGTAGCGTTAGGGTTAGGGTTTGTGTTAGGGTTAGGGTTTGTGTTAGAGTTTGGGTATTAGGTTTAGGGTTAGGGATAGGTTCGGTTTAGGATATTAGGGTTAGGGTATTAGAGTTAGGTTTGGGGTATTAGGGTTAGGGTTAGGGTTAGTGTTCGTATTAGGGTTAGGTTTTTAGGGTTTTAGGGTTAGGGTTCATATTAGGTTTAGTGTTGGGTCAGGGTTAGGGTCAGGGTCAGAGTCAGGGTTTGTATTAGGGTTAGGGTTCGTATTAGGGTTAAGGTTTGGGTTAGGGTACATATTAGGGTTAGGGTTCGTATTAGGCATAGCGTTAGGATGAGGGTTCGTATTTGAGATATTAGGGTTATATTTAGGGTTATGGTAGCGTTAGAGTTAGGGTTAGGGTTCATATTAGTGTTAGGGTTTCTTGTTAGGGTTAGGTTTCGTATTAGGGTTATAGTTAGGGTTAGAGTTAGGGTTAGGGTTAGGTTTGGGTTAGGGTTCATATTAGGGTTAGGGTTCATGTTAGGAATAGGGTTAGTATTAGGGTTAGGTTTGGGGTAAGGTTTAGGGTTAGGGTTAGAGTATTAGGCATAGGGTATTAGGGTTAGGGTATAAGGGTTATGGATAAGGTTAAGGTTAGGGTTTGTATTAGGGTTAGGGATCGTATTAGGGTTAGAGAATCGTTAGGGTTAGGGTTTGTGTTAGGGTTCGAGTTAGGGTCAGGGTTTGTGTAAGTGTGAGGGCTAGGTTAGGGTTAGGGTTAGGATTACGGTTAGGGTTTGGCTAGGGTATTAGTGTTAGTGTTAGGGTAAGTATTAGGGTTATGGTTATGGTATTAGGGTTAGGGTTATGGTTTTAGGGTTAGGGTTAGGGAATTAGGGAATTAGGGTTATGGCATTACGGTTAGGTTTTGTTAGGGTTATAGTATTAGGGTTCAGATTAGGGTTAGGTTTAGGATATGTATTAGGGTTAGGGTTCGTATTAGGGTTAGGGTTTGTTTTATGGTTATGGTTAAGGTTAGGGTTTTAGAGTTAGGGTTAGCATTAGGGTTATTAGGATTAGGGTTAGTTCGGTTTAGGGTTAGGGTATTAGGGTGTTAGGGTTAGGGGTTAGTGTTCGTATTAGGGTAAGGATAGTGTTAGGGTTCGCGTTAGGTTTAGGGTATGTGTTAGGGTTAGGGTTTGTATTAGAAGTATTAGGGTTATAGTTAGGGTAAGGGTAGCGTTAGAGTTAGGGTTAGGGTTAGGTTAGGGTATTTGGGTTAGGGTATGGGTTAGTGTTAGGGTTAGGTTTAGGGTTAGGTTAGGGTTAGGGTTCTTATTAGGGTTAGGTTTAGGGTATTAGGGTTAGGGTTAAGGTTAGGGTTAGTTAGGGTTAGGGTTTGTATTAGGGTTAGGGTTCGTATTAGGGTTAGGGTTAGAGTAGTTTTAGGGTTAGGGTTAGGGTATTAGGGTTAAGGTTATGGTTAGGGTATTAGGGTTAAGGTTAGGTTTGTTTCAGGGTTAGGGTCAGGGTCAGGGTTGATTTTATGGTTAGGGTTTTTATTAGGTTTAGGGTTCGAATTAGAGTTAGGGTTCGTATTCGGTTTAAAGTTAGGTTTCGTATTAGAGTAATTAGGGTTAGGGTTAGAGTTAGGTTAGGGTTAGAGTTTATGTTAGGGTTCGTGTTAGGGTTAGGGTTCGTATTAGGGTTAGGGTTCATATTAGGGTTCATGATAGGGTTGGGGTTCGTATTAGGGTTAGGGTTAGGATAGCGTTAGGGTCCGTATTAGGGTTAGGGTACGTGTTAGTATTAGGGTTAGGGTTCATATTAGGCTTAGTGTTAGGGTTAGTATAAGGGTTAGGGTTAGGGTTTTAGGGATAGGGTTAGGGTATTAGGGGTAGGGTTCGTATTAGGTTTAGGGTTAGGGTTCGTATTAGGGTTAGGGTTTTAGGGTTAGGGTTAGAGATTTACGGTTAGGGTTCATATTAGGGTTAGGGTAAGGGTATTAGGGTGTTAGGGTTAGGTTTAGGGGTTTGGGTTAGGGTTCGTATTAGGGTAATAGTTAGGGTAGTGTTAGGGTTAGGGTTCGAGTAAGGGTTAGGGTTTGTGTTAGGGTTCGTATTAGAGGTATTTGAGTTATAGTTAGGGTTAAGGTAGTGTTAGAGTTAGGGTTAGGGTTAGGTTAGGGTTAGGGTTAGTATTAGGGGTAGGGTTGGGTTGGGCTTTGTATATTAGGGTATTAGGGTTAGGGTTCGTATTAGGGTTCGTATTAGGGTTTGGGTTAGGGTTTGTATTAGGGTTAGGGTTCATATTAGGCTAAGTGTTAGGGTTCGTATTAGGGTTAGGGTCAGTGTTTTAGGGTTTTAGTGTCAGGGTTAGGGTTATTAGGATTAGGGTTAGGGTTAGAGTAGTGTTAGGTTTAGGGTTCATGTTAGGCTTAGTGTTAGAGTTAGGGTTTGTGTTAGAGTTAGGGTTAGATTAGGGTTAGGGTTAGTGTTAGGATTAGGGTTACGGTTAGGGTTTGGTTAGGGTTAGGGTTATGGTATCAAGGTTAGGGTTAGGTTATGGTTAGGGTTCGTATTTGGGTTAGGGTTAGGATTAGGGGATAATAGGGTTAGGGTTAGGGTTAGTGTTAGGGTTAGGTTGGGGTTAGGGTTAGGATTAGGGTTACAGTTAGGGTTTGGTTAGGGTTATGGTATTAAGGTTAGGGTTAGCGTTCGAATTAGGGTTAGGGTTAGGATTAGGGGGTATTAGGGTTAGGGTTAGGGTTCGTGTTAGGGTTAGGGTTAGGGTCAGGGTATTAGGGTTAGTTAGGGATAGGGTTTATATAAGGGTTAGGGTTCGTATTAGGGTTCGTATTAGAGTTAGGGTTAGGGTTCGTGTTAGGGGTAGGGTTCATATTAGGGTTAGGGTTAGAGTTAGTTTTAGGGTTAGTGTATTAGGGTTAGGGTAATAGGGTTAGGGTTAGGATATGAGGGTTTGGGTTAGTTAGGGTTAGGGTTCGTATTAAGGTTTGGGTTAGCGTTTTAGGGTTAGGGTTAGGTTATTAGGGTTAGAATTAGAATTTATTGTGTTAGGGTTAGGGTACGTGTTAGGGTTAGGGTTCGTGTTAGTGTTAGGGTTTGTGTAAGGGTTAGGGTTAGGTTAGGGTTAGGATTTGGGTTGCGGTTAGGGTTTGTATTAGGGTCAGGGTTAGGGTTCATATTACGGTTAGGGTCAGTGTTTTAGGGTTTTAATGTTAGGGTTAGGGTTATTAGGATTAGGGTTGAGGGTTAGAGTAGTGTTAGGGTTCGTGTTAGAGTTAGTGTTAGAGTTAGGGTTAGGTTAGGTTTAGGGTTAGGGTTAGGATTAGGGCTACGGTTATGGTTTGGTTAGGGTTAGGGTTATGGTATTAAGGTTAGGGTTAGGATATGGTTAGGGTTTTGTATTAGTGTTAGGGTTAGGGTTAGGATTAGGGGGTATTAGGGTTAGGGTTAGTGTTAGGGTTAGGTTATGGTTAGGGATAGGATTAGGGTTACAGCTAGGGTTTGGTTAGGGTTATGGTATTAAGGTTAGGGTTAGGTTATGGTTAGGGTTCGTATTAGGGTTAGGATTAGTGGGTATTAGGGTTAGGGTTAGTGTTAGGGTTAGGTTAGGGTTAAGGTCAAGTTATTAGGGTTAGTTAGGGTTAGGGTTCATATTAGGGATAGGGTTCGTATTAGGGTTTGTATTAGAGTTAGGGTTAGAGTTTGTTTTAGGGGTAGGGTTCTTATTAGGGTTAGGGTTAGAGTTAGGTTAGGGTTTATGTATTAGGGTTAGGGTAATAGGGTTTTCATTAGGATTAGGTTATGAGGGTTAGGGTTAGTTAGGGTTCGTATTAAGGTTAGGGTTAGCGTTTTGTTGTTAGGGTCAGGGTATTAGGGTTAGAATTAGAATTTATGGTATTAGGGTTCGTGTTAGGGTTAGGGTTCGTGATAGGGTTTGTGTAAGGCTTTGGTTGAGTTTAGGTTTAGGATTAGGGTTACGGTTAGGGTTGGGTTAGGGTTATGGTATTAAGGTTAGGGTTAGTTTAGGGTTAGGGTTCGTATTAGGGTTAGGGTTAGTATTAGGGTAATAGGGTTAGGGTTAGTGTTAGGGTTAGGGTTAGGTTAGGGTTAGGGTGTTAGGGTTAGGGTTAGTTAGGGTTAGGGTTCATATTTGGGTTAGGGTTCATATTAGGGTTAGGGTGTTATGGTTTTAGGGTTAGAGTTATTAGATTAAGGTTAGGGTTACTTGGGGTTAGGAATAGGGTTTAGGGTTAGGGTATTAGGGTTAGATTTAGGGTTAGGGTTATGGTATTACGTTTAGAATAAGGGTTATGGTATAAGGGTTAGGGTTTGTGTTAGGGTTAGGGATAGGGTTAGGGTGCATGTTAGGGTTTGTGTAAGGTTTTGGGTTAGGGTTAGGATTAGGGTTAAGGTTAGGGTTGGGTTAGGGTTAGGGTATTAAGTTTTGGGATAGGGTTAGGGTTAGTGTTAGGGTAAGGTTCGGGATAGGGTTAGGGTTCGTATTAGGGTTTGGGTTAGGGTTAGGATTAGGGTATTATGGTTAGGTTTAGGTTAGGGTTTAGGTATTATAGTTAGGGTTAGTGTTAGGTTAGGGTTAGGGTATTAGGTTTAGGGTATTATAGTTAGGGTTAAGGTATTAGGGTTAGGGTTAGTTATGGTTAGGGTTCGTATAAGGGTTAGAGTTAGGGTTCGTATTAGGGTTAGGGTTTGTATTAGGGTTAGGGTAGCGTTAGGGTTAGGGTTCGCGTTAGGGTTAGTGTAAGTTAGGTTTAGGGTTAGGATATTAGGGTATTAGGGTTAGGGTTCGTATTAGGGTACGTATTAGGGTTAGGGTTCATATTAGGGTTAGTATTCGTATTAGGGTTAGGGTTCGTATTTGGGTTAGGGTTAGTGTTTTAGGGTTTTAGTGTTATGGTTATGGTTATTAGGATTAGGGTTAGGGTTACTTAGGGTTAGGGCTAGGGTATTAGGGGGTTAGGGTTAGGGGTTAGGGTTCGTATTAGGGTTAGGGTAGAATTAGGGATAGGGTTCGCGTTAGGGTTAGGATTTGTGTTAGGGTTCATATTAGAGGTATTAGGGTTATAGTTAGGGTTAGGGTAGCGTTAGAGTTAGGGTTAGGGTTAGGTAAGGGTTAGGGTTAGGATTAGGGTTAGGGTTGTATTAGGGTTAGGGTATTAGGGTTAGGGTTAGGTTTCATATTAGGGTTAGTGTTAGGGTTACGTTTAGATTAGGGTTAGGGTATTAGGGTTATGATTAGGTTAGGGTTAGGTTTAGGGTAATAGGGAAAGGGTATAAGGGTTAGGGAATTAGGGTTAGTGTTTGTATTAGGGTTATTTGTAGAGTATCTTTAGGGTTAGGGTTCATGTTAGGGTTAGGGTTTGTGTAAGGTTTAGGGTTAGGTTAGGGATAGGGTTAGGATAATGGTTAGGGTCAGGGTTGGGTTAGGGTTAGGGTTAGGGTATTAGGGTTAGGGTTACGCTTAGGTTAGGGTTAAGGTTCGTAATAGGGTTAGGGTTAGGGTATTAGGGTGTTAGGTTTAGGGTTAGGTGTTATTAGGGTTAGTGTATCATTAGAGTTCGCTTTAGGTTTAGGGTTAGGGATTGTTTTAGGGTTAGGGTTCTTATTAGTGGTATTAGGGTTAGGGTATTAGGCTTAGGGTTAAGGTTAGGGTTAGTTTGCGTTAGGGTTCGTATTAGGGTTCATATTAGGATTAGGGTTCTTATTAGGGTTAGTGTTCGTATTAGGGTTAGGGTTAGAGTAGCGTTAGGGTTAGGGTTAGTGTTCTTGATAGGGTTAGGGTTTGTGTAAGAGTTAGGGTTAGGTTAGGGTTAGGGATAGGATTAGGGTTAGGGTTGGGTTAGAGTATTAGGGTTAGGGTTAGGTTAGTGTTAGGGTTCATATTAGGGTTAGGTTTAGGGTTTTAGGGTTAGGGTTATTAGGATTAGGGTTAGGGTTATTAGGATTAAAGTTAGTTAGGGTTAGGGTATCAGGGTGCTAGGTTAGGGTTAGGGTTAGTATTAGAGTTATTAGGGTTAGGGTTAGGGTTATGGTAGCGTTAGATTTAGGGTACGTTTTGTATTAGGGTTATGGTTCGTGTATTGGTTAGGGTTTAGGGATAGGGTTCGTATTAGGGTTAGGGTTAGGGATAGGGTTTGTGTTAGTGTTAGGGTTTTGTTAGGGTTAGTATTATGGTATTAGGGTTGGGTTAGGGTTGGGTTATGGTTAGGGTTAGGGTATTAGGGTTAGGTTAGGGTTCGTATTAGGGTATTAGGGTTAGGGTTAGGGATAGTGTTAGGGTTCGTATTAGGGTTAGGGTTCGTATTAGGGTTAGTGTTAGGGTTAGGTCTAGGGTTAGGGTATTAGGGTTAGGGTATTAGGGTTAGGGTTAGTTAGGGTAATAGTATTAGGGTTAGGGGTTGTTTGAGTTAGGGTTAGGTTATTAGGGTATTAAGGTTTGGGTTAGGGTTAGGGTTCGTATTAGGTTTAGGGTTTTAGTGTTTTAGGGTTATAGGGTTAGGGTTCAGGTTAAGGTTAGTTAGGGTTAGTGTTGGGGTATTAAGGTATAAGGGTTAGGGTTCGTATTAGGGTTCGTATTAGGGATAGGGTTAGTGTTAGGGATCGTATTAGGGTTAGGGTTCGTATTAGGGTTAGGGTTATTAGGGTTAAGGTTAGGGTTCTTGTTAGGGTTAGGGTTGGGGTTAGGGTTTGTGTTAGGGTTAGGGTTGGGGTTAGGGTTAGGGTAAGGTTTAGGGTTAGGGTTTTAGGGTTAAGGTTCATATTAGGATTAGGGTTAGTATTAGGGTTAGAGTTTTAGGGTTATGGTTAGGGTATTAGGGTTAGGGTTCATATTAGGGATAGGGTTAGGGTTCTTATTAGGATTAGGGTTAAGGTTCGTATTAGGGTTAGGGTGCGGGTTCGTATTAGGGTTAGGGTTAGTGTGTGTAGGGTTAGGGTTCATATTAGGGTACATATTAGGGTTAGGGTTCGGGTTTGGGTTAGGGTTCGTATTAGGGTTCATATTAGGGTTAGGGTTAGGTTCGGGGTTGGGGTTAGGGTTTTAGGCTAAGGGTTAGAATTAGGGTTTTGGGTTAGGGTTATTTTCATGTTAGGGATAGAGTTCGTGATATTGTTAGGGTTCATATTTGTGGTAATGGTTAGGGTAATAGGATTAGGGTTCGGGTTAGTGTTAGGGTTAGGGTATTGTGGTTAGGGTAAAAGGGTTAGTGTTAGGTTTAGGGTATTAGGGTTAGGGTTGGGGTTAGTTAGGGTTAGGGTTCATATTAGGGTTAGGGTTTTAGGGTTATGGTATTAGGGTTAGGGTATTAGGGTTAGGGTTAATATATTAGGGTTAGGGATAGGGTTAGTTAGGGTTAGGGTATTAAGATATTAGGGTTAGGTTTAGGGTTAGGGTTTGTATTAGGGTTAGGGTCAGTATTAGGGTTAGGGTTCGTAGTAGTGTTAGGGTTAGGGTTTTAGAATTATAGGGTTATAGGGTTAGGGTTCATTAGGGTTAGTGTATTAGGGTATAAGGGTTAGGGTTAGGGTTCGTATTAGGGTTCCTATTAGGGTTAGGGCTAGGGTTCGTATTAGGGTTAGGGTTAGAGTTCGGGTTTGTATTAGGGTTAGAGTTCATATTAGGGTTAGTGTTATTAGGGTTAGGATTAGGGTTCGTGTTAGGGTTAGGGTAAAGATTAGGGTAAGAGGGTTAGGGTTAGGCTATTATGGTTAGGGTTCCTATTAAGGTTAGGGTTCGTATTAGGGTTAGGGTTATTAGGGTCAGGGTTAAGGGTTAGTGTCAGAGTTATGGTTAGGGTTAGAGTATTAGGGTTAGGGTTAGGGTATTAGTGTTAGGGTTAGGGTTTGTGTTAGGGTTAGGGTATTAGGGTTAGGGTTAGTATTAGGGTTAGGGTACGTATTAGGGTTAGGGTTTTAGGGTTATAGGGTTACAGTTATGGTTATAAGGGTTAGGGTTCGTATTTTTATTCCTATTAGCTTTGGGGTTAGTGTTAGGGTTTGTATTAGGGTTAGGGTTCATATTAGGGTTAGGGTTAATTAGGGTTAGGATTAGGGTTTGTGTTGGGGTTAGGGTTGGGGTAAGGATTAGGGTAAGAGGGTTAGGGTTAGGGTATTAGGGTTAGGGTTTGTATTAAGGATAGGGTTCGTATTAGGGTAAGGGTTATTAGGGTTAGGGTTGAGGGTTAGGGTCAGAGTTAGGGTTAGGGTTTGTATTGGGGTTAGGGTTAGCGTATTAAGATTAGGGTTTTAGGGTTATGGTTATGGTATTAGGGTTAGGGTTCATATTAGGGATAGGGTTAGGGTATTAGGGTTAGGGTTAGTTAGGGCTATAGTATTATGGTTAGGGTTTGTTTGAGTTAGGGTTAGGTTATTAGGGTATTAAGGTTTGGGTTAGGGCTAGGGTTCGTATTAGGTTTAGGGTTTTAGTGTTTTAGGGTTATAGGGTTAGGGTTCAGGTTAGGGTTAGTTAGGGTTAGTGTTAGGGTATTAAGGTATAAGGGTTTGGGTTCGTATTAGGGTTCGTATTAGGGATAGGGTTAGTGTTAGGGTTTGTATTAGGGTTAGGGTTCGTATTAGGGTTAGGGTTATTAGGGTTAAGGTTCGTGTTAGGATTAGGGTTAGGGTTAGTATTAGGGTTAGGGTTTTAGGGTTAGGATTAGGGTATTAGGGTTAGGGTTCATATTAGGGATAGGGTTAGGGTTCTTATTAGGATTAGGGTTTGTATTAGGGTTAGGGTTCATGTTAGGGATAGGGTTCGTGATATTGTTAGGGTTCATATTTGTGGTAAGGGTTAGGGTATTAGGATTAGGGTTTGGGTTAGTGTTAGGGTTAGGGTATTGTGGTTAGGGTAAAAGGGTTAGTGTTAGGTTTAGGGTATTAGGGTTAGGGTTGGGGTTAATTAGGGTTAGGGTTCATATTAGGGTTAGGGTTTTAGGGTTATGGTATTAGGGTTAGGGTATTAGGGTTAGGGTTAAGGTATTAGGGTTAGGGATAGGGTTAGTTAGGGTTAGGGTATTAAGATATTTGGGTTAGGTTTAGGGTTAGGGTTTGTATTAGGGTTAGGGTCAGTATTAGGGTTAGGGTTCGTAGTAGTGTTAGGGTTAGGGTTTTAGAGTTATAGGGTATTAGGGTTAGCGTTAGGGTTAGGGTTCATTAGGGTTAGTGTATTAGGGTATAAGGGTTAGGGTTAGGGTTCATATTAGGGTTCCTATTAGGGATAGGGTTAGGGTTCGTATTAGGGTTAGGGTTAGAGTTCGGGTTTGTATTAGGGTTAGGGTTCATATTAGGGTTAGTGTTATTAGGGTTAGGATTAGGGTTCGTGTTAGGGTTAGGGTAAGGATTAGGGTAAGAGGGTTAGGGTTAGGCTATTATGGTAAGGGTTCCTATTAAGGTTAGGGTTCGTATTAGGGTTAGGGTTATTAGGGTCAGGGTTAAGGGTTAGTGTCAGAGTTATGGTTAGGGTTCGTATTAGGGTTAGGGTTAGAGTATTAGGGTTAGGGTTAGGGTATTAGTGTTAGGGTTAGGGTTTGTGTTAGGGAAAGGGTTAGGGTATTAGGGTTAGGGTTAGTGCATTTGGATTAGGGTTATGATTCGTATTAGGGTTAGGTTTACGGTAGGGTTAGAGTCAGGGTTTGTATTAGGGTTAGGGTTCGTATTAATGTTAGGGTTTGTTTTAGGATTAGGGTTAGGGATCGTATTAGAGTTAAATTAGGGTTAGGGTTAAGGTTAGTGTTAAGGTTTGGATTCGTATTAGGGTTAGGGTTCGTATTAGGGTTAGGGTTTATAGGGTTAGGGTAAGGATTAAGGTAAGGGTTAGGGTAAGGGTTTAAGGGTTAGGGTTAGTGTTCATATTAGGTTCAGGGTTAGAGTTTTAGGGTTCGGGTTAGGGTATTAGGGTTAGGGTTAGTATTAAGGGTTAAGGTTTTAGAGTTAGGGTTAGGATTAGGATTACGGTATTAGGGTTAGGGTTAGGGTAGAGTTAGCGTTATGGTTCATGTTAGGGTTAGGGTTAGGTTATGTTTTATGGTTAGAGCATTAGGGTTAGGGTTGGGTCAGGGTTAGGGTTAGTGTCAGGGTCAGGTTTTGTATTAGGGTTAGGGTTTGTATTAAGGTTAGGGTTACGGTTCATATTAGGGTTCAGGTTAGGGTTAGGTTTCATATTAGGGTTAGGGTTAGGGTTCGTATTATAGTTATTAGGGTTAGGGTTAGGGTTATGGTTGCATTAGATTTAGGGTAGGGTTCGTATTAGGGTGAGGGTTAGGGTTCATGTATTGGTTAGGGTTAGGGTTTAGGGATTGGGTTCGTATTAGGGTTAGGGTTAGAGATAGGGTTTGTGTTAGGGTTAGGATTAGGGTAAGGTTAGCTTTAGGATTAGGATATTAGGGTTGGGTTAGGGTTGGGTTATAGTTAGGGTATTAGAGTTAGGGTTAGGTTAGGGTTCGTATTAGGGTTAGAGTATTAGGGTTAGGGTAAGTGTTAGGGTTCATATTAGGGCTAGGGTTCATATTAGGGTACTAGGGTTAGGGTTAGGGTAGTGTTAGGGTTAGGGTTGGTGTTAGGGTTAGGATATTAAGGTTAGGGTTTGTATTAGGGTTAGGGTTAGGGTTAGGGCTAGGGATAGGGTTAGGGTATTAGGGTATTAGGGTTAGGGTTAGGTTGTTATGGTTAGGGTTAGTTAGGGTTATGGTATTAGGGTTAGGGTTCGTATTAGGGTTAGGAGTAGTGTTAGGGTTAGGGCTAGGGTTAGGGTATTAGGGTATTAGGGTCAGGGTTTGTATTAGGGTCAGGGTTAGTATTAGGGTTAGGGTTAGGGTACGTATTAGGGTTAGGGTTTTAGGGTTATAGGGTTACAGTTAGGGTTATAAGGGTTAGGGTTCGTATTTTGGTTCCTATTAGGTTTGGGGTTAGTGTTAGGGTTTGTATTAGGGTTAGGGTTCGTATTAGGGTTAGGGTTAATTAGGGTTAGGATTAGGGTTCGTGTTGGGGTTAGGGTTGGGGTAAGGATTAGGGTAAGAGGGTTAGGGTTAGGGTATTAGGGTTAGGGTTTGTATTAAGGATAGGGTTCGTATTAGGGTTAGGGTTATTAGGGTTAGGGTTAAGGGTTAGGGTCAAAGTTAGGGTTAGGGTTCGTATTGGGGTTAGGGTTAGCGTATTAGGGTTAGGGTTTTATGGTTAGGGTTATGGTATTAGGGTTAGGGTTCATATTAGGGATAAGGTTAGGGTATTAGGGTTAGGGTTAGTTAGGGCTATAGTATTAGGGTTAGGGTTTGTTTGAGTTAGGGTTAGGTTATTAGGGTATTAAGGTTTGGGTTAGGGTTAGGGTTCATATTAGGTTTAGGGTTTTAGTGTTTTAGGGTTATAGGGTTAGGGTTAGGGTTCAAGTTAGGGTTAGTTAGGGTTAGTGTTAGGGTATTAAGGTATAAGGGTTAGGGTTCGTATTAGGGATAGGGTTAGTGTTAGGGTTTGTATTAGGGTTAGGGTTCGTATTAGGGTTAGGGTTATTAGGGTTAAGGTTCGTGTTAGGATTAGGGTTAGGGTTAGTATTAGGGTTAGGGTTTTATGGTTAGGGTTAGGGTATTAGGGTTAGGGTTCATATTAGGGATAAGGTTAGGGTTCTTATTAGGATTAGGGTTAAGGTTTGTATTAGGGTTAGGGTTCATGTTAGGGATAGGGTTCGTGATATTGTTAGGGTTCATATTTGTGGTAAGGGTTAGGGTATTAGGATTAGGGTTTGGGTTAGTGTTAGGGTTAGGGTATTGTGGTTAGGGTAAAAGGGTTAGTGTTAGGTTTAGGGTATTAGGGTTAGGGTTGGGGTTAGTTAGGGTTAGGGTTCATATTAGGGTTAGGGTTTTAGGGTTATGGTATTAGGGTTAGGGTATTAAGATATTAGGGTTAGGTTTAGGGTTAGGGTTTGTATTAGGGTTAGGGTCAGTATTAGGGTTAGGGTTCGTAGTAGTGTTAGGGTTAGGGTTTTAGAATTATAGGGTTATAGGGTTAGCGTTAGGGTTAGGGTTCATTAGGGTTAGTGTATTAGGGTATAAGGGTTAGGGTTCGTATTAGGGTTCCTATTAGGGTTAGGGTTCGTATTAGGGTTAGGGTTAGAGTTCGGGTTTGTATTAGGGTTAGGGTTCATATTAGGGTTAGTGTTATTAGGGTTAGGATTAGGGTTCGTGTTAGGGTTAGGGTAAGGATTAGGGTAAAAGGGTTAGGGTTAGGCTATTATGGTTAGGGTTCCTATTAAAGTTAGGGTTCGTATTAGGGTTAGGGTTATTAGGGTCAGGGTTAAGGGTTAGTGTCAGAGTTATGGTTAGGGTTCGTATTAGGGTTAGGGTTAGAGTATTAGGGTTAGGGTTAGGGTATTAGTGTTAGGGTTAGGGTTTGTGTTAGGGTTAGGGTATTAGGGTTAGGGTTAGTGCATTAGGATTAGGGTTATGATTCGTATTAGGGTTAGGTTTACGGTAGGGTTAGGGTCAGGGTTTGTATTAGGGTTAGGGTTCGTATTAGTGTTTCGGTTTGTTTTAGGATTAGGGTTAGGGATCGTATCAGAGTTAAATTAGGGTTAAGGTTCGTATTTGTGTTCGTATTAGGGATAGGGTTAGGGTTAGTGTTAAGGTTTGGATTCGTATTAGGGTTAGGGTTCGTATTAGGGTTAGGGTTTATAGGGTTAGGGTAAGGATTAAGGTAAGGGTTAGGGTAAGGGTTTAAGGGTTAGGGTTAGTGTTCATATTAGGTTTAGGGTTAGAGTTTTAGGGTTCGGGTTAGGGTATTAGGGTTAGGGTTAGTATTAAGGGTTTAGGTTTTAGAGTTAGGGTTAGGATTATGATTAGGGTATTAGGGTTAGGGTAGAGTTAGCGTTATGGTTCATGTTATGGTTAGGGTTAGGTTATGTTTTATGGTTAGAGTATTAGGGTTAGGGTTGGATCAGGGTTAGGGTTAGTGTCAGGGTCAGGTTTTGTATTAGGGTTAGGGTTAGAGATAGGGTTTGTGTTAGGGTTAGGATTAGGGTAAGGTTAGCTTTAGGATTAGGATATTAGGGTTGGGTTAGGGTTGGGTTATAGTTAGGGTATTAGAGTTAGGGTTAGGTTAGGGTTCGTATTAGGGTTAGAGTATTAGGGTTAGGGTAAGTGTTAGGGTTCATATTAGGGCTAGGGTTCATATTAGGGTACTAGGGTTAGGGTTAGGGTAGTGTTAGGGTTAGGGTTGGTGTTAGGGTTAGGATATTAAGGTTAGGGTTTGTATTAGGGTTAGGGTTAGGGTTAGGGTTAGGGCTAGGGATAGGGTTAGGGTATTAGGGTATTAGGGTTAGGGTTAGGT
This sequence comes from Pseudophryne corroboree, assembly GCF_028390025.1. NCBI lineage: Eukaryota > Metazoa > Chordata > Amphibia > Anura > Myobatrachidae > Pseudophryne > Pseudophryne corroboree. Next base: position 372,282,583 of record NC_086448.1, on the reverse strand, counting down.
TGTTATGGTTAGGGTTAGTTAGGGTTATGGTATTAGGGTTAGGGTTCGTATTAGGGTTAGGAGTAGTGTTAGGGTTAGGGCTAGGGTTAGGGTATTAGGGTATTAGGGTCAGGGTTTGTATTAGGGTCAGGGTTAGTATTAGGGTTAGGGTTAGGGTACGTATTAGGGTTAGGGTTTTAGGGTTATAGGGTTACAGTTAGGGTTATAAGGGTTAGGGTTCGTATTTTGGTTCCTATTAGGTTTGGGGTTAGTGTTAGGGTTTGTATTAGGGTTAGGGTTCGTATTAGGGTTAGGGTTAATTAGGGTTAGGATTAGGGTTCGTGTTGGGGTTTGGGTTGGGGTAAGGATTAGGGTAAGAGGGTTAGGGTTAGGGTATTAGGGTTAGGGTTTGTATTAAGGATAGGGTTCGTATTAGGGTTAGGGTTATTAGGGTTAGGGTTAAGGGTTAGGGTCATAGTTAGGGTTAGGGTTCGTATTGGGGTTAGGGTTAGCGTATTAGGGTTAGGGTTTTATGGTTAGGGTTATGGTATTAGGGTTAGGGTTCATATTAGGGATAAGGTTAGGGTATTAGGGTTAGGGTTAGTTAGGGCTATAGTATTAGGGTTAGGGTTTGTTTGAGTTAGGGTTAGGTTATTAGGGTATTAAGGTTTGGGTTAGGGTTAGGGTTCATATTAGGTTTAGGGTTTTAGTGTTTTAGGGTTATAGGGTTAGGGTTAGGGTTCAAGTTAGGGTTAGTTAGGGTTAGTGTTAGGGTATTAAGGTATAAGGGTTAGGGTTCGTATTAGGGATAGGGTTAGTGTTAGGGTTTGTATTAGGGTTAGGGTTCGTATTAGGGTTAGGGTTATTAGGGTTAAGGTTCGTGTTAGGATTAGGGTTAGGGTTAGTATTAGGGTTAGGGTTTTATGGTTAGGGTTAGGGTATTAGGGTTAGGGTTCATATTAGGGATAAGGTTAGGGTTCTTATTAGGATTAGGGTTAAGGTTTGTATTAGGGTTAGGGTTCATGTTAGGGATAGGGTTCGTGATATTGTTAGGGTTCATATTTGTGGTAAGGGTTAGGGTATTAGGATTAGGGTTTGGGTTAGTGTTAGGGTTAGGGTATTGTGGTTAGGGTAAAAGGGTTAGTGTTAGGTTTAGGGTATTAGGGTTAGGGTTGGGGTTAGTTAGGGTTAGGGTTCATATTAGGGTTAGGGTTTTAGGGTTATGGTATTAGGGTTAGGGTATTAAGATATTAGGGTTAGGTTTAGGGTTAGGGTTTGTATTAGGGTTAGGGTCAGTATTAGGGTTAGGGTTCGTAGTAGTGTTAGGGTTAGGGTTTTAGAATTATAGGGTTATAGGGTTAGCGTTAGGGTTAGGGTTCATTAGGGTTAGTGTATTAGGGTATAAGGGTTAGGGTTCGTATTAGGGTTCCTATTAGGGTTAGGGTTCGTATTAGGGTTAGGGTTAGAGTTCGGGTTTGTATTAGGGTTAGGGTTCATATTAGGGTTAGTGTTATTAGGGTTAGGATTAGGGTTCGTGTTAGGGTTAGGGTAAGGATTAGGGTAAAAGGGTTAGGGTTAGGCTATTATGGTTAGGGTTCCTATTAAAGTTAGGGTTCGTATTAGGGTTAGGGTTATTAGGGTCAGGGTTAAGGGTTAGTGTCAGAGTTATGGTTAGGGTTCGTATTAGGGTTAGGGTTAGAGTATTAGGGTTAGGGTTAGGGTATTAGTGTTAGGGTTAGGGTTTGTGTTAGGGTTAGGGTATTAGGGTTAGGGTTAGTGCATTAGGATTAGGGTTATGATTCGTATTAGGGTTAGGTTTACGGTAGGGTTAGGGTCAGGGTTTGTATTAGGGTTAGGGTTCGTATTAGTGTTTCGGTTTGTTTTAGGATTAGGGTTAGGGATCGTATCAGAGTTAAATTAGGGTTAAGGTTCGTATTTGTGTTCGTATTAGGGATAGGGTTAGGGTTAGTGTTAAGGTTTGGATTCGTATTAGGGTTAGGGTTCGTATTAGGGTTAGGGTTTATAGGGTTAGGGTAAGGATTAAGGTAAGGGTTAGGGTAAGGGTTTAAGGGTTAGGGTTAGTGTTCATATTAGGTTTAGGGTTAGAGTTTTAGGGTTCGGGTTAGGGTATTAGGGTTAGGGTTAGTATTAAGGGTTTAGGTTTTAGAGTTAGGGTTAGGATTATGATTAGGGTATTAGGGTTAGGGTAGAGTTAGCGTTATGGTTCATGTTATGGTTAGGGTTAGGTTATGTTTTATGGTTAGAGTATTAGGGTTAGGGTTGGATCAGGGTTAGGGTTAGTGTCAGGGTCAGGTTTTGTATTAGGGTTAGGGTTAGAGATAGGGTTTGTGTTAGGGTTAGGATTAGGGTAAGGTTAGCTTTAGGATTAGGATATTAGGGTTGGGTTAGGGTTGGGTTATAGTTAGGGTATTAGAGTTAGGGTTAGGTTAGGGTTCGTATTAGGGTTAGAGTATTAGGGTTAGGGTAAGTGTTAGGGTTCATATTAGGGCTAGGGTTCATATTAGGGTACTAGGGTTAGGGTTAGGGTAGTGTTAGGGTTAGGGTTGGTGTTAGGGTTAGGATATTAAGGTTAGGGTTTGTATTAGGGTTAGGGTTAGGGTTAGGGCTAGGGATAGGGTTAGGGTATTAGGGTATTAGGGTTAGGGTTAGGTTGTTATGGTTAGGGTTAGTTAGGGTTATGGTATTAGGGTTAGGGTTCGTATTAGGGTTAGGAGTAGTGTTAGGGTTAGGGCTAGGGTTAGGGTATTAGGGTATTAGGGTCAGGGTTTGTATTAGGGTCAGGGTTAGTATTAGGGTTAGGGTTAGGGTACGTATTAGGGTTAGGGTTTTAGGGTTATAGGGTTACAGTTAGGGTTATAAGGGTTAGGGTTCGTATTTTGGTTCCTATTAGGTTTGGGGTTAGTGTTAGGGTTTGTATTAGGGTTAGGGTTCGTATTAGGGTTAGGGTTAATTAGGGTTAGGATTAGGGTTCGTGTTGGGGTTAGGGTTGGGGTAAGGATTAGGGTAAGAGGGTTAGGGTTAGGGTATTAGGGTTAGGGTTTGTATTAAGGATAGGGTTCGTATTAGGGTTAGGGTTATTAGGGTTAGGGTTAAGGGTTAGGGTCATAGTTAGGGTTAGGGTTCGTATTGGGGTTAGGGTTAGCGTATTAGGGTTAGGGTTTTATGGTTAGGGTTATGGTATTAGGGTTAGGGTTCATATTAGGGATAAGGTTAGGGTATTAGGGTTAGGGTTAGTTAGGGCTATAGTATTAGGGTTAGGGTTTGTTTGAGTTAGGGTTAGGTTATTAGGGTATTAAGGTTTGGGTTAGGGTTAGGGTTCATATTAGGTTTAGGGTTTTAGTGTTTTAGGGTTATAGGGTTAGGGTTAGGGTTCAAGTTAGGGTTAGTTAGGGTTAGTGTTAGGGTATTAAGGTATAAGGGTTAGGGTTCGTATTAGGGATAGGGTTAGTGTTAGGGTTTGTATTAGGGTTAGGGTTCGTATTAGGGTTAGGGTTATTAGGGTTAAGGTTCGTGTTAGGATTAGGGTTAGGGTTAGTATTAGGGTTAGGGTTTTATGGTTAGGGTTAGGGTATTAGGGTTAGGGTTCATATTAGGGATAAGGTTAGGGTTCTTATTAGGATTAGGGTTAAGGTTTGTATTAGGGTTAGGGTTCATGTTAGGGATAGGGTTCGTGATATTGTTAGGGTTCATATTTGTGGTAAGGGTTAGGGTATTAGGATTAGGGTTTGGGTTAGTGTTAGGGTTAGGGTATTGTGGTTAGGGTAAAAGGGTTAGTGTTAGGTTTAGGGTATTAGGGTTTGGGTTGGGGTTAGTTAGGGTTAGGGTTCATATTAGGGTTAGGGTTTTAGGGTTATGGTATTAGGGTTAGGGTATTAAGATATTAGGGTTAGGTTTAGGGTTAGGGTTTGTATTAGGGTTAGGGTCAGTATTAGGGTTAGGGTTCGTAGTAGTGTTAGGGTTAGGGTTTTAGAATTATAGGGTTATAGGGTTAGCGTTAGGGTTAGGGTTCATTAGGGTTAGTGTATTAGGGTATAAGGGTTAGGGTTCGTATTAGGGTTCCTATTAGGGTTAGGGTTCGTATTAGGGTTAGGGTTAGAGTTCGGGTTTGTATTAGGGTTAGGGTTCATATTAGGGTTAGTGTTATTAGGGTTAGGATTAGGGTTCGTGTTAGGGTTAGGGTAAGGATTAGGGTAAAAGGGTTAGGGTTAGGCTATTATGGTTAGGGTTCCTATTAAAGTTAGGGTTCGTATTAGGGTTAGGGTTATTAGGGTCAGGGTTAAGGGTTAGTGTCAGAGTTATGGTTAGGGTTCGTATTAGGGTTAGGGTTAGAGTATTAGGGTTAGGGTTAGGGTATTAGTGTTAGGGTTAGGGTTTGTGTTAGGGTTAGGGTATTAGGGTTAGGGTTAGTGCATTAGGATTAGGGTTATGATTCGTATTAGGGTTAGGTTTACGGTAGGGTTAGGGTCAGGGTTTGTATTAGGGTTAGGGTTCGTATTAGTGTTTGGGTTTGTTTTAGGATTAGGGTTAGGGATCGTATCAGAGTTAAATTAGGGTTAAGGTTCGTATTTGTGTTCGTATTAGGGATAGGGTTAGGGTTAGTGTTAAGGTTTGGATTCGTATTAGGGTTAGGGTTCGTATTAGGGTTAGGGTTTATAGGGTTAGGGTAAGGATTAAGGTAAGGGTTAGGGTAAGGGTTTAAGGGTTAGGGTTAGTGTTCATATTAGGTTTAGGGTTAGAGTTTTAGGGTTCGGGTTAGGGTATTAGGGTTAGGGTTAGTATTAAGGGTTTAGGTTATAGAGTTAGGGTTAGGATTATGATTAGGGTATTAGGGTTAGGGTAGAGTTAGCGTTATGGTTCATGTTATGGTTAGGGTTAGGTTATGTTTTATGGTTAGAGTATTAGGGTTAGGGTTGGATCAGGGTTAGGGTTAGTGTCAGGGTCAGGTTTTGTATTAGGGTTAGGGTTTGTATTAAGGTTAGGGTTCATATTAGGGTTCAGGTTAGGTTTCATATTAGAGTTAGGGTTATGGTTCGTATTATAGTTATTAGGGTTAGGGTAAGGGTTATGGTTGCGTTAGATTTAGGGTAGGGTTCGTATTAGGGTTAGGGTTAGGGTTAGGGTTAGGGTTATGGTTGCGTTAGATTTAGGGTAGGGTTCGTATTAGGGTGAGGGTTAGGGTTCATGTATTGGTTAGGGTTAGGGTTTAGGGATTGGGTTCGTATTAGGGTTAGGGTTAGAGATAGGGTTTGTGTTAGGGTTAGGATTAGGGTTAGGTTAGTTTTAGGATTAGGATATTAGGGTTGGGTTAGGGTTGGGTTATAGTTAGGGTATTAGAGTTAGGGTTAGGTTAGGGTTCGTATTAGGGTTAGAGTATTAGGGTTAGGGTAAGTGTTAGGGTTCATATTAGGGCTAGGGTTCATATTAGGGTACTAGGGTTAGGGTTAGGGTAGTGTTAGGGTTAGGGTTGGTGTTAGGGTTAGGATATTAAGGTTAGGGTTTGTATTAGGGTTAGGGTTAGTGTTAGGGCTAGGGATAGGGTTAGGGTATTAGTGTATTAGGGTTAGGTTGTTATGGTTAGGGTTAGTTAGGGTTATGGTATTAGGGTTAGGGTTCGTATTAGGGTTAGGAGTAGTGTTAGGGTTAGGGCTAGGGTTAGGGTATTAGGGTATTAGGGTCAGGGTTTGTATTAGGGTTAGGGTTAGTATTAGGGTTAGGGTTAGGGTGCGTATTTGGGTTAGGGTTTTAGGGTTATAGGGTTACAGTTAGGGTTATAAGGGTTAGGGTTCGTATTTTGGTTCCTATTAGGTTTGGGGTTAGTGTTAGGGTTTGTATTAGGGTTAGGGTTCGTATTAGGGTTAGGGTTATTAGGGTTAGGGTTAAGGGTTAGGGTCAGAGTTAGGGTTAGGGTTCGTATTGGGGTTAGGGTTAGCGTATTAGGGTTAGGGTTTTAGGGTTAGGGTTATGGTATTAGGGTTAGGGTTCATATTAGGGATAGGGTTAGGGTATTAGGGTTAGGGTTAGTTAGGGCTATAGTATTAGGGTTAGGGTTTGTTTGAGTTAGGGTTAGGTTATTAGGGTATTAAGGTTTGGGTTAGGGCTAGGGTTCGTATTAGGTTTAGGGTTTTAGTGTTTTAGGGTTATAGGGTTAGGGTTAGGGTTCAGGTTGGGGTTAGTTAGGGTTAGTGTTAGGGTATTAAGGTATAAGGGTTTGGGTTCGTATTAGGGTTCGTATTAGGGATAGGGTTAGTGTTAGGGTTTGTATTAGGGTTAGGGTTCGTATTAGGGTTAGGGTTATTAGGGTTAAGGTTCGTGTTAGGATTAGGGTTAGGGTTAGTATTAGGGTTAGGGTTTTAGGGTTAGGGTTAGGGTATTAGGGTTAGGGTTCATATTAGGGATAGGGTTAGGGTTCTTATTAGGATTAGGGTTAAGGTTTGTATTAGGGTTAGGGTTCATGTTAGGGATAGGGTTCGTGATATTGTTAGGGTTCATATTTGTGGTAAGGGTTAGGGTATTAGGATTAGGGTTTGGGTTAGTGTTAGGGTTAGGGTATTGTGGTTAGGGTAAAAGGGTTAGTGTTAGGTTTAGGGTATTAGGGTTAGGGTTGGGGTTAATTAGGGTTAGGGTTCATATTAGGGTTAGGGTTTTAGGGTTATGGTATTAGGGTTAGGGTATTAGGGTTAGGGTTAAGGTATTAGAGTTAGGAATAGGGTTAGTTAGGGTTAGGGTATTAAGATATTAGGGTTAGGTTTAGGGTTAGGGTTTGTATTAGGGTTAGGGTCAGTATTAGGGTTAGGATTCATAGTAGTGTTAGGGTTAGGGTTTTAGAGTTATAGGGTTATAGGGTTAGCGTTAGGGTTAGGGTTCATTAGGGTTAGTGTATTAGGGTATAAGGGTTAGGGTTAGGGTTCGTATTAGGGTTCCTATTAGGGTTAGGGTTAGGGTTCGTATTAGGGTTAGGGTTAGAGTTAGGGTTTGTATTAGGGTTAGGGTTCATATTAGGGTTACTGTTATTAGGGTTAGGATTAGGGTTCGTGTTAGGGTTAGGGTAAGGATTAGGGTAAGAGGGTTAGGGTTAGGCTATTATGGTTAGGGTTCCTATTAAGGTTAGGGTTCGTATTAGGGTTAGGGTTATTAGGGTCAGGGTTAAGGGTTAGTGTCAGAGTTATGGTTAGGGTTTGTATTAGGGTTAGGGTTAGAGTATTAGGGTTAGGGTTAGGGTATTAGTGTTAGGGTTAGGGTTTGTGTTAGGGTTAGGGTTAGGGTATTAGGGTTAGGGTTAGTGCATTAGGATTAGGGTTATGATTCGTATTAGGGTTAGGTTTACGGTAGGGTTAGGGTCAGGGTTTGTATTAGGGTTAGGGTTCGTATTAGTGTTTGGGTTTGTTTTAGGATTAGGGTTAGGGATCGTATCAGAGTTAAATTAGGGTTAGGGTTCGTATTTGTGTTCGTATTAGGGATAGGGTTAGGGTTAGTGTTAAGGTTTGGATTCGTATTAGGGTTAGGGTTCGTATTAGGGTTAGGGTTTATAGGGTTAGGGTAAGGATTAAGGTAAGGGTTAGGGTAAGGGTTTAAGGGTTAGGGTTAGTGTTCATATTAGGTTTAGGGTTAGAGTTTTAGGGTTCGGGTTAGGGTATTAGGGTTAGGGTTAGTATTAAGGGTTTAGGTTTTAGAGTTAGGGTTAGGATTATGATTAGGGTATTAGGGTTAGGGTAGAGTTAGCGTTATGGTTCATGTTAGGGTTAGGGTTAGGTTATGTTTTATGGTTAGAGTATTAGGGTTAGGGTTGGATCAGGGTTAGGGTTAGTGTCAGGGTCAGGTTTTGTATTAGGGTTAGGGTTTGTATTAAGGTTAGGGTTAGGGTTCATATTAGGGTTCAGGTTAGGTTTCATATTAGAGTTAGGGTTATGGTTCGTATTATAGTTATTAGGGTTAGGGTAAGGGTTATGGTTGCGTTAGATTTAGGGTAGGGTTCGTATTAGGGTTAGGGTTAGGGTAAGGGTTATGGTTGCGTTAGATTTAGGGTAGGGTTCGTATTAGGGTGAGGGTTAGGGTTCATGTATTGGTTAGGGTTAGGGTTTAGGGATTGGGTTCGTATTAGGGTTAGGGTTAGAGATAGGGTTTGTGTTAGGGTTAGGATTAGGGTTAGGTTAGTTTTAGGATTAGGATATTAGGGTTGGGTTAGGGTTGGGTTATAGTTAGGGTATTAGAGTTAGGGTTAGGTTAGGGTTCGTATTAGGGCTAGGGTTCATATTAGGGTACTAGGGTTAGGGTTAGGGTAGTGTTAGGGTTAGGGTTGGTGTTAGGGTTAGGATATTAAGGTTAGGGTTTGTATTAGGGTTAGGGTTAGTGTTAGGGCTAGGGATAGGGTTAGGGTATTAGTGTATTAGGGTTAGGTTGTTATGGTTAGGGTTAGTTAGGGTTATGGTATTAGGGTTAGGGTTCGTATTAGGGTTAGGAGTAGTGTTAGGGTTAGGGCTAGGGTTAGGGTATTAGGGTATTAGGGTCAGGGTTTGTATTAGGGTTAGGTTTAGTATTAGGGTTAGGGTTAGGGTGCGTATTAGGGTTAGGGTTTTAGGGTTATAGGGTTACAGTTAGGGTTATAAGGGTTAGGGTTCGTATTTTGGTTCCTATTAGGTTTGGGGTTAGTGTTAGGGTTTGTATTAGGGTTAGGGTTCGTATTAGGGTTAGGGTTATTAGGGTTAGGGTTAAGGGTTAGGGCCAGAGGTAGGGTTAGGGTTCGTATTGGGGTTAGGGTTAGCGTATTAGGGTTAGGGTTTTAGGGTTAGGGTTATGGTATTAGGGTTAGGGTTCATATTAGGGATAGGGTTAGGGTATTAGGGTTAGGGTTAGTTAGGGCTATAGTATTAGGGTTAGGGTTTGTTTGAGTTAGGGTTAGGTTATTAGGGTATTAAGGTTTGGGTTAGGGCTAGGGTTCGTATTAGGTTTAGGGTTTTAGTGTTTTAGGGTTATAGGGTTAGGGTTAGGGTTCAGGTTTGGGTTAGTTAGGGTTAGTGTTAGGGTATTAAGGTATAAGGGTTTGGGTTCGTATTAGGGTTCGTATTAGGGATAGGGTTAGTGTTAGGGTTTGTATTAGGGTTAGGGTTCGTATTAGGGTTAGGGTTATTAGGGTTAAGGTTCGTGTTAGGATTAGGGTTAGTATTAGGGTTAGGGTTTTAGGGTTAGGGTTAGGGTATTAGGGTTAGGGTTCATATTAGGGATAGGGTTAGGGTTCTTATTAGGATTAGGGTTAAGGTTTGTATTAGGGTTAGGGTTCATGTTAGGGATAGGGTTCGTGATATTGTTAGGGTTCATATTTGTGGTAAGGGTTAGGGTATTAGGATTAGGGTTTGGGTTAGTGTTAGGGTTAGGGTATTGTGGTTAGGGTAAAAGGGTTAGTGTTAGGTTTAGGGTATTAGGGTTAGGGTTGGAGTTAATTAGGGTTAGGGTTCATATTAGGGTTAGGGTTTTAGGGTTATGGTATTAGGGTTAGGGTATTAGGGTTAGGGTTAAGGTATTAGAGTTAGGAATAGGGTTAGTTAGGGTTAGGGTATTAAGATATTAGGGTTAGGTTTAGGGTTAGGGTTTGTATTAGGTTTAGGGTCAGTATTAGGGTTAGGGTTCATAGTAGTGTTAGGGTTAGGGTTTTAGAGTTATAGGGTTATAGGGTTAGCGTTAGGGTTAGGGTTCATTAGGGTTAGTGTATTAGGGTATAAGGGTTAGGGTTAGGGTTCGTATTAGGGTTCCTATTAGGGTTAGGGTTAGGGTTCGTATTAGGGTTAGGGTTAGAGTTCGGGTTTGTATTAGGGTTAGGGTTCATATTAGGGTTAGTGTTATTAGGGTTAGGATTAGGGTTCGTGTTAGGGTTAGGGTAAGTATTAGGGTAAGAGGGTTAGGGTTAGGCTATTATGGTTAGGGTTCCTATTAAGGTTAGGGTTCGTATTAGGGTTAGGGTTATTAGGGTCAGGGTTAAGGGTTAGTGTCAGAGTTATGGTTAGGGTTCGTATTAGGGTTAGGGTTAGAGTATTAGGGTTAGGGTTAGGGTATTAGTGTTAGGGTTAGGGTTTGTGTTAGGGTTAGGGTTAGGGTATTAGGGTTAGGGTTAGTGCATTAGGATTAGGGTTATGATTCGTATTAGGGTTAGGTTTACGGTAGGGTTAGGGTCAGGGTTTGTATTAGGGTTAGGGTTCGTATTAGTGTTTGGGTTTGTTTTAGGATTAGGGTTAGGGATCGTATCAGAGTTAAATTAGGGTTAGGGTTCGTATTTGTGTTCGTATTAGGGATAGGGTTAGGGTTAGTGTTAAGGTTTGGATTCGTATTAGGGTTAGGGTTCGTATTAGGGTTAGGGTTTATAGGGTTAGGGTAAGGATTAAGGTAAGGGTTAGGGTAAGGGTTTAAGGGTTAGGGTTAGTGTTCATATTAGGTTTAGGGTTAGAGTTTTAGGGTTCGGGTTAGGGTATTAGGGTTAGGGTTAGTATTAAGGGTTTAGGTTTTAGAGTTAGGGTTAGGATTATGATTAGGGTATTAGGCTTAGGGTAGAGTTAGCGTTATGGTTCATGTTAGGGTTAGGGTTAGGTTATGTTTTATGGTTAGAGTATTAGGGTTAGGGTTGGATCAGGGTTAGGGTTAGTGTCAGGGTCAGGTTTTGTATTAGGGTTAGGGTTTGTATTAAGGTTAGGGTTAGGGTTCATATTAGGGTTCAGGTTAGGTTTCATATTAGAGTTAGGGTTATGGTTCATATTATAGTTATTAGGGTTAGGGTAAGGGTTATGGTTGCGTTAGATTTAGGGTAGGGTTCGTATTAGGGTTAGGGTTAGGGTTAGGGTAAGGGTTATGGTTGCGTTAGATTTAGGGTAGGGTTCGTATTAGGGTGAGGGTTAGGGTTCATGTATTGGTTAGGGTTAGGGTTTAGGGATTGGGTTCGTATTAGGGTTAGGGTTAGAGATAGGGTTTGTGTTAGGGTTAGGATTAGGGTTAGGTTAGTTTTAGGATTAGGATATTAGGGTTGGGTTAGGGTTGGGTTATAGTTAGGGTATTAGAGTTAGGGTTAGGTTAGGGTTCATATTAGGGTTAGAGTATTAGGGTTAGGGTAAGTGTTAGGGTTCATATTAGGGCTAGGGTTCATATTAGGGTACTAGGGTTAGGGTTAGGGTAGTGTTAGGGTTAGGGTTGGTGTTAGGGTTAGGATATTAAGGTTAGGGTTTGTATTAGGGTTAGGGTTAGTGTTAGGGCTAGGGATAGGGTTAGGGTATTAGTGTATTAGGGTTAGGTTGTTATGGTTAGGGTTAGTTAGGGTTATGGTATTAGGGTTAGGGTTCGTATTAGGGTTAGGAGTAGTGTTAGGGTTAGGGCTAGGGTTAGGGTATTAGGGTATTAGGGTCAGGGTTTGTATTAGGGTTAGGGTTAGTATTAGGGTTAGGGTTAGGGTGCGTATTAGGGTTAGGGTTTTAGGGTTATAGGGTTACAGTTAGGGTTATAAGGGTTAGGGTTCGTATTTTGGTTCCTATTAGGTTTGGGGTTAGTGTTAGGGTTTGTATTAGGGTTAGGGTTCGTATTAGGGTTAGGGTTATTAGGGTTAGGGTTAAGGGTTAGGGTCAGAGTTAGGGTTAGGGTTCGTATTGGGGTTAGGGTTAGCGTATTAGGGTTAGGGTTTTAGGGTTAGGGTTATGGTATTAGGGTTAGGGTTCATATTAGGGATAGGGTTAGGGTATTAGGGTTAGGGTTAGTTAGGGCTATAGTATTAGGGTTAGGGTTTGTTTGAGTTAGGGTTAGGTTATTAGGGTATTAAGGTTTGGGTTAGGGCTAGGGTTCGTATTAGGTTTAGGGTTTTAGTGTTTTAGGGTTATAGGGTTAGGGTTAGGGTTCAGGTTGGGGTTAGTTAGGGTTAGTGTTAGGGTATTAAGGTATAAGGGTTTGGGTTCGTATTAGGGTTCGTATTAGGGATAGGGTTAGTGTTAGGGTTTGTATTAGGGTTAGGGTTCGTATTAGGGTTAGGGTTATTAGGGTTAAGGTTCGTGTTAGGATTAGGGTTAGGGTTAGTATTAGGGTTAGGGTTTTAGGGTTAGGGTTAGGGTATTAGGGTTAGGGTTCATATTAGGGATAGGGTTAGGGTTCTTATTAGGATTAGGGTTAAGGTTTGTATTAGGGTTAGGGTTCATGTTAGGGATAGGGTTCGTGATATTGTTAGGGTTCATATTTGTGGTAAGGGTTAGGGTATTAGGATTAGGGTTTGGGTTAGTGTTAGGGTTAGGGTATTGTGGTTAGGGTAAAAGGGTTAGTGTTAGGTTTAGGGTATTAGGGTTAGGGTTGGGGTTAATTAGGGTTAGGGTTCATATTAGGGTTAGGGTTTTAGGGTTATGGTATTAGGGTTAGGGTATTAGGGTTAGGGTTAAGGTATTAGAGTTAGGAATAGGGTTAGTTAGGGTTAGGGTATTAAGATATTAGGGTTAGGTTTAGGGTTAGGGTTTGTATTAGGGTTAGGGTCAGTATTAGGGTTAGGGTTCATAGTAGTGTTAGGGTTAGGGTTTTAGAGTTATAGGGTTATAGGGTTAGCGTTAGGGTTAGGGTTCATTAGGGTTAGTGTATTAGGGTATAAGGGTTAGGGTTAGAGTTCGTATTAGGGTTCCTATTAGGGTTAGGGTTAGGGTTCGTATTAGGGTTAGGGTTAGAGTTCGGGTTTGTATTAGGGTTAGGGTTCATATTAGGGTTAGTGTTATTAGGGTTAGGATTAGGGTTCGTGTTAGGGTTAGGGTAAGGATTAGGGTAAGAGGGTTAGGGTTAGGCTATTATGGTTAGGGTTCCTATTAAGTTTAGGGTTCGTATTAGGGTTAGGGTTATTAGGGTCAGGGTTAAGGGTTAGTGTCAGAGTTATGGTTAGGGTTCGTATTAGGGTTAGGGTTAGAGTATTAGGGTTAGGGTTAGGGTATTAGTGTTAGGGTTAGGGTTTGTGTTAGGGTTAGGGTTAGGGTATTAGGGTTAGGGTTAGTGCATTAGGATTAGGGTTATGATTCGTATTAGGGTTAGGTTTACGGTAGGGTTAGGGTCAGGGTTTGTATTAGGGTTAGGGTTCGTATTAGTGTTTGGGTTTGTTTTAGGATTAGGGTTAGGGATCGTATCAGAGTTAAATTAGGGTTAGGGTTCGTATTTGTGTTCGTATTAGGGATAGGGTTAGGGTTAGTGTTAAGGTTTGGATTCGTATTAGGGTTAGGGTTCGTATTAGGGTTAGGGTTTATAGGGTTAGGGTAAGGATTAAGGTAAGGGTTAGGGTAAGGGTTTAAGGGTTAGGGTTAGTGTTCATATTAGGTTTAGGGTTAGAGTTTTAGGGTTCGGGTTAGGGTATTAGGGTTAGGGTTAGTATTAAGGGTTTAGGTTTTAGAGTTAGGGTTAGGATTATGATTAGGGTATTAGGGTTAGGGTAGAGTTAGCGTTATGGTTCATGTTAGGGTTAGGGTTAGGTTATGTTTTATGGTTAGAGTATTAGGGTTAGGGTTGGATCAGGGTTAGGGTTAGTGTCAGGGTCAGGTTTTGTATTAGGGTTAGGGTTTGTATTAAGGTTAGGGTTTGGGTTCATATTAGGGTTCAGGTTAGGTTTCATATTAGAGTTAGGGTTATGGTTCGTATTATAGTTATTAGGGTTAGGGTAAGGGTTATGGTTGCGTTAGATTTAGGGTAGGGTTCGTATTAGGGTTAGGGTTAGGGTAAGGGTTATGGTTGCGTTAGATTTAGGGTAGGGTTCGTATTAGGGTGAGGGTTAGGGTTCATGTATTGGTTAGGGTTTAGGGATTGGGTTCGTATTAGGGTTAGGGTTAGAGATAGGGTTTGTGTTAGGGTTAGGATTAGGGTTAGGTTAGTTTTAGGATTAGGATATTAGGGTTGGGTTAGGGTTGGGTTATAGTTAGGGTATTAGAGTTAGGGTTAGGTTAGGGTTCGTATTAGGGTTAGAGTATTAGGGTTAGGGTAAGTGTTAGGGTTCATATTAGGGCTAGGGTTCATATTAGGGTACTAGGGTTAGGGTTAGGGTAGTGTTAGGGTTAGGGTTGGTGTTAGGGTTAGGATATTAAGGTTAGGGTTTGTATTAGGGTTAGGGTTAGTGTTAGGGCTAGGGATAGGGTTAGGGTATTAGTGTATTAGGGTTAGGTTGTTATGGTTAGGGTTAGTTAGGGTTATGGTATTAGGGTTAGGGTTCGTATTAGGGTTAGGAGTAGTGTTAGGGTTAGGGCTAGGGTTAGGGTATTAGGGTATTAGGGTCAGGGTTTGTATTAGGGTTAGGGTTAGTATTAGGGTTAGGGTTAGGGTGCGTATTAGGGTTAGGGTTTTAGGGTTATAGGGTTACAGTTAGGGTTATAAGGGTTAGGGTTCGTATTTTGGTTCCTATTAGGTTTGGGGTTAGTGTTAGGGTTTGTATTAGGGTTAGGGTTCGTATTAGGGTTAGGGTTATTAGGGTTAGGGTTAAGGGTTAGGGTCAGAGTTAGGGTTAGGGTTCGTATTGGGGTTAGGGTTAGCGTATTAGGGTTAGGGTTTTAGGGTTAGGGTTATGGTATTAGGGTTAGGGTTCATATTAGGGATAGGGTTAGGGTATTAGGGTTAGGGTTAGTTAGGGATATAGTATTAGGGTTAGGGTTTGTTTGAGTTAGGGTTAGGTTATTAGGGTATTAAGGTTTGGGTTAGGGCTAGGGTTCGTATTAGGTTTAGGGTTTTAGTGTTTTAGGGTTATAGGGTTAGGGTTAGGGTTCAGGTTGGGGTTAGGTAGGGTTAGTGTTAGGGTATTAAGGTATAAGGGTTTGGGTTCGTATTAGGGTTCGTATTAGGGATAGGGTTAGTGTTAGGGTTTGTATTAGGGTTAGGGTTAGTATTAGGGTTAGGGTTATTAGGGTTAAGGTTCGTGTTAGGATTAGGGTTAGGGTTAGTATTAGGGTTAGGGTTTTAGGGTTAGGGTTAGGGTATTAGGGTTAGGGTTCATATTAGGGATAGGGTTAGGGTTCTTATTAGGATTAGGGTTAAGGTTTGTATTAGGGTTAGGGTTCATGTTAGGGATAGGGTTCGTGATATTGTTAGGGTTCATATTTGTGGTAAGGGTTAGGGTATTAGGATTAGGGTTTGGGTTAGTGTTAGGGTTAGGGTATTGTGGTTAGGGTAAAAGGGTTAGTGTTAGGTTTAGGGTATTAGGGTTAGGGTTGGGGTTAATTAGGGTTAGGGTTCATATTAGGGTTAGGGTTTTAGGGTTATGGTATTAGGGTTAGGGTATTAGGGTTAGGGTTAAGGTATTAGAGTTAGGAATAGGGTTAGTTAGGGTTAGGGTATTAAGATATTAGGGTTAGGTTTAGGGTTAGGGTTTGTATTAGGGTTAGGGTCAGTATTAGGGTTAGGGTTCATAGTAGTGTTAGGGTTAGGGTTTTAGAGTTATAGGGTTATAGGGTTAGCGTTAGGGTTAGGGTTCATTAGGGTTAGTGTATTAGGGTATAAGGGTTAGGGTTAGGGTTCGTATTAGGGTTCCTATTAGGGATAGGGTTAGGGTTCGTATTAGGGTTAGGGTTAGAGTTTGGGTTTGTATTAGGGTTAGGGTTCATATTAGGGTTAGTGTTATTAGGGTTAGGATTAGGGTTCGTGTTAGGGTTAGGGTAAGGATTAGGGTAAGAGGGTTAGGCTATTATGGTAAGGGTTCCTATTAAGGTTAGGGTTCGTATTAGGGTTAGGGTTATTAGGGTCAGGGTTAAGGGTTAGTGTCAGAGTTATGGTTAGGGTTCGTATTAGGGTTAGGGTTAGAGTATTAGGGTTAGGGTTAGGGTATTAGTGTTAGGGTTAGGGTTTGTGTTAGGGTTAGGGTTAGGGTATTAGGGTTAGGGTTAGTGCATTAGGATTAGGGTTATGATTCGTATTAGGGTTAGGTTTACGGTAGGGTTAGGGTCAGGGTTTGTATTAGGGTTAGGGTTCGTATTAGTGTTAGGGTTTGTTTTAGGATTAGGGTTAGGGATCGTATTAGAGTTAAATTAGGGTTAGGGTTCGTATTTGTGTTCGTATTAGGGTTAGGGTTAGGGTTAGTGTTAAGGTTTGGATTCGTATTAGGGTTAGGGTTCGTATTAGGGCTAGGGTTTATAGGGTTAGGGTAAGGATTAAGGTAAGGGTTAGGGTAAGGGTTTAAGGGTTAGGGTTAGTGTTCATATTAGGTTTAGGGTTAGAGTTTTAGGGTTCGGGTTAGGGTATTAGGGTTAGGGTTAGTATTAAGGGTTAAGGTTTTAGAGTTAGGGTTAGGATTAGGATTAGGGTATTAGGGTTAGGGTTAGGGTAGAGTTAGCGTTATGGTTCATGTTAGTAATAGGGTTAGGTTATGTTTTATGGTTGGAGCTTTAGGGTTAGGGTTGGGTCAGGGTTAGGGTTAGTGTCAGGGTCAGGTTTTGTATTAGGGTTAGGGTTTGTATTAAGGTTAGGGTTAGGGTTCATATTAGGGTTCAGGTTAGGGTTAGGTTTCATATTAGGGTTAGGGTTCGTATTATAGTTATTAGGGTTAGGGTTAGGGTTATGGTTGCGTTAGATTTAGGGTAGGGTTCGTATTAGGGTGAGGGTTAGGGTTCATGTATTGGTTAAGGTTAGGGTTTAGGGATTGGGTTCGTATTAGGGTTAGGGTTAGAGATAGGGTTTGTGTTAGGGTTAGGATTAGGGTTAGGTTAGTTTTAGGATTAGGATATTAGGGTTGGGTTAGGGTTGGGTTATAGTTAGGGTATTAGAGTTAGGGTTAGGTTAGGGTTCGTATTAGGGTTAGAGTATTAGGGTTAGGGTTCATATTAGGGTACTAGGGTTAGGGTAGTGTTAGGGTTAGGGTTGGTGTTAGGGTTAGGATATTAAGGTTAGGGTTTGTATTAGGGTTAGGGTTAGTGTTAGGGCTAGGGATAGGGTTAGGGTATTAGGGTATTAGGGTTAGGGTTAGGTTGTTATGGTTAGGGTTAGTTAGGGTTATGGTATTAGGGTTAGGGTTCGTATTAGGGTTAGGAGTAGTGTTAGGGTTAGGGTATTAGGGTATTAGGGTCAGGGTTTGTATTAGGGTTAGGGTTAGTATTAGGGTTAGGGTACGTATTAGGGTTAGGGTTTTAGGGTTATAGGGTTACAGTTAGGGTTATAAGGGTTAGGGTTCATATTTTGGTTCCTATTAGGTTTGGGGTTAGTGTTAGGGTTTGTATTAGGGTTAGGGTTCGTATTAGGGTTAGGGTTAATTAGGGTTAGGATTAGGGTTCGTGTTGGGGTTAGGGTTGGGGTAAGGAGTAGGGTAAGAGGGTCAGGGTATTAGGGTTAGGGTTTGTATTAAGGATAGGGTTCGTATTAGGGTTAGGGTTATTAGGGTTAGGGTTGAGGGTTAGGGTCAGAGTTAGGGTTAGGGTTCGTATTGGGGTTAGGGTTAGCGTATTAGGGTTAGGGTTTTAGGGTTAGGGTTATGGTATTAGGGTTAGGGTTCATATTAGGGATAGGGTTAGGGTATTAGGGTTAGGGTTAGTTAGGGCTATAGTATTAGGGTTAGGGTTTGTTTGAGTTAGGGTTAGGTTATTATGGTATTAAGGTTTGGGTTAGGGTTATTGTTCGTATTAGGTTTAGAGTTTTAGTGTTTTAGGGTTATAGGGTTAGGGTTACTGTTCAGGTTAGGGTTAGTTAGGGTTAGTGTTAGGGTATTAAGGTATAAGGGTTAGGGTTCGTATTAGGGTTCGTATTAGGGATAGGGTTAGTGTTAGGGTTTGTATTAGGGTTAGGGTTCGTATTAGGGTTAGGGTTATTAGGGTTAAGGTTCGTGTTAGGATTAGGGTTAGGGTTAGTATTAGGGTTAGGGTTTTAGGGTTAGGGTTAGGGTATTAGGGTTAGGGTTCATATTAGGGATAAGGTTAGGGTTCTTATTAGGATTAGGGTTAAGGTTTGTATTAGGGTTAGGGTTCATGTTAGGGATAGGGTTCGTGATATTGTTAGGGTTCATATTTGTGGTAAGGGTTAGGGTATTAGGATTAGGGTTTGGGTTAGTGTTAGGGTTAGGGTATTGTGGTTAGGGTAAAAGGGTTAGTGTTAGGTTTAGGGTATTAGGGTTAGGGTTGGGGTTAGTTAGGGTTCATATTAGGGTTAGGGTTTTAGGGTTATGGTATTAGGGTTAGGGTATTAGGGTTAGGGTTAAGGTATTAGGGTTAGGGATAGGGTTAGTTAGGGTTAGGGTATTAAGATATTAGGGTTAGGTTTAGGGTTAGGGTTTGTATTAGGGTTAGGGTCAGTATTAGGGTTAGGGTTCGTAGTAGTGTTAGGGTTAGGGTTTTAGAGTTATAGGGTTATAGGGTTAGCGTTAGGGTTAGAGTTCATTAGGGTTAGTGTATTAGGGTATAAGGGTTAGGGTTCGTATTAGGGTTCCTATTAGGGTTAGGGTTAGGGTTCGTATTAGGGTTAGGGTTAGAGTTCGGGTTTGTATTAGGGTTAGGGTTCATATTAGGGTTAGTGTTATTAGGGTTAGGATTAGGGTTCGTGTTAGGGTAGGGTAAGGATTAGGGTAAGAGGGTTAGGGTTAGGCTATTATGGTTAGGGTTCCTATTAAGGTTAGGGTTCATATTAGGGTTAGGGTTATTAGGGTCAGGGTTAAGGGTTAGTGTCAGAGTTATGGTTAGGGTTCGTATTAGGGTTAGGGTTAGAGTATTAGGGTTAGGGTTAGGGTATTAGTGTTAGGGTTAGGGTTTGTGTTAGGGTTAGGGTTAGGGTATTAGGGTTAGGGTTAGTGCATTAGGATTAGGGTTATGATTCGTATTAGGGTTAGGTTTACGGTAGGGTTAGGGTCAGGGTTTGTATTAGGGTTAGGGTTCGTATTAGTGTTTGGGTTTGTTTTAGGATTAGGGTTAGGGATCGTATTAGAGTTAAATTAGGGTTAGGGTTCGTATTTGTGTTCGTATTAGGGATAGGGTTAGGGTTAGTGTTAAGGTTTGGATTCGTATTAGGGTTAGGGTTCGTATTAGGGTTAGGGTTTATAGGGTTAGGGTAAGGATTAAGGTAAGGGTTAGGGTAAGGGTTTAAGGGTTAGGGTTAGTGTTCATATTAGGTTTAGGGTTAGAGTTTTAGGGTTCGGGTTAGGGTATTATGGTTAGGGTTAGTATTAAGGGTTTAGGTTTCAGAGTTAGGGTTAGGATTATGATTAGGGTATTAGGGTTAGGGTAGAGTTAGCGTTATGGTTCATGTTAGGGTTAGGGTTAGGTTATGTTTTATGGTTAGAGTATTAGGGTTAGGGTTGGATCAGGGTTAGGGTTAGTGTCAGGGTCAGGTTTTGTATTAGGGTTAGGGTTTGTATTAAGGTTAGGGTTAGGGTTCATATTAGGGTTCAGGTTAGGTTTCATATTAGAGTTAGGGTTATGGTTCGTATTATAGTTATTAGGGTTAGGGTAAGGGTTATGGTTGCGTTAGATTTAGGGTAGGGTTCGTATTAGGGTTAGGGTTAGGGTAAGGGTTATGGTTGCGTTAGATTTAGGGTAGGGATCGTATTAGGGTGAGGGTTAGGGTTCATGTATTGGTTAGGGTTAGGGTTTAGGGATTGGGTTCGTATTAGGGTTAGGGTTAGAGATAGGGTTTGTGTTAGGGTTAGGATTAGGGTTAGGTTAGTTTTAGGATTAGGATATTAGGGTTGGGTTAGGGTTGGGTTATAGTTAGGGTATTAGAGTTAGGGTTAGGTTAGGGTTCGTATTAGGGTTAGAGTATTAGGGTTAGGGTAAGTGTTAGGGTTCATATTAGGGCTAGGGTTCATATTAGGGTACTAGGGTTAGGGTTAGGGTAGTGTTAGGGTTAGGGTTGGTGTTCGGGTTAGGATATTAAGGTTAGGGTTTGTATTAGGGTTAGGGTTAGTGTTAGGGCTAGGGATAGGGTTAGGGTATTAGTGTATTAGGGTTAGGTTGTTATGGTTAGGGTTAGTTAGGGTTATGGTATTAGGGTTAGGGTTCGTATTAGGGTTAGGAGTAGTGTTAGGGTTAGGGCTAGGGTTAGGGTATTAGGGTATTAGGGTCAGGGTTTGTATTAGGGTTAGGGTTAGTATTAGGGTTAGGGTTAGGGTGCGTATTAGGGTTAGGGTTTTAGGGTTATAGGGTTACAGTTAGGGTTATAAGGGTTAGGGTTCGTATTTTGGTTCCTATTAGGTTTGGGGTTAGTGTTAGGGTTTGTATTAGGGTTAGGGTTCGTATTAGGGTTAGGGTTATTAGGGTTAGGGTTAAGGGTTAGGGTCAGAGTTAGGGTTAGGGTTCGTATTGGGGTTAGGGTTAGCGTATTAGGGTTAGGGTTTTAGGGTTAGGGTTATGGTATTAGGGTTAGGGTTCATATTAGGGATAGGGTTAGGGTATTAGGGTTAGGGTTAGTTAGGGCTATAGTATTAGGGTTAGGGTTTGTTTGAGTTAGGGTTAGGTTATTAGGGTATTAAGGTTTGGGTTAGGGCTAGGGTTCGTATTAGGTTTAGGGTTTTAGTGTTTTAGGGTTATAGGGTTAGGGTTAGGGTTCAGGTTGGGGTTAGTTAGGGTTAGTGTTAGGGTATTAAGGTATAAGGGTTTGGGTTCGTATTAGGGTTCGTATTAGGGATAGGGTTAGTGTTAGGGTTTGTATTAGGGTTTGGGTTCGTATTAGGGTTAGGGTTATTAGGGTTAAGGTTCGTGTTAGGATTAAGGTTAGGGTTAGTATTAGGGTTAGGGTTTTAGGGTTAGGGTTAGGGTATTAGGGTTAGGGTTCATATTAGGGATAGGGTTAGGGTTCTTATTAGGATTAGGGTTAAGGTTTGTATTAGGGTTAGGGTTCATGTTAGGGATAGGGTTCGTGATATTGTTAGGGTTCATATTTGTGGTAAGGGTTAGGGTATTAGGATTAGGGTTTGGGTTATTGTTAGGGTTAGGGTATTGTGGTTAGGGTAAAAGGGTTAGTGTTAGGTTTAGGGTATTAGGGTTAGGGTTGGGGTTAATTAGGGTTAGGGTTCATATTAGGGTTAGGGTTTTAGGGTTATGGTATTAGGGTTAGGGTATTAGGGTTAGGGTTAAGGTATTAGAGTTAGGAATAGGGTTAGTTAGGGTTAGGGTATTAAGATATTAGGGTTAGGTTTAGGGTTAGGGTTTGTATTAGGGTTAGGGTCAGTATTAGGGTTAGGGTTCATAGTAGTGTTAGGGTTAGGGTTTTAGAGTTATAGGGTTATAGGGTTAGCGTTAGGGTTAGGGTTCATTAGGGTTAGTGTATTAGGGTATAAGGGTTAGGGTTAGGGTTCGTATTAGGGTTCCTATTAGGGATAGGGTTAGGGTTCGTATTAGGGTTAGGGTTAGAGTTCGGGTTTGTATTAGGGTTAGGGTTCATATTAGGGTTAGTGTTATTAGGGTTAGGATTAGGGTTCGTGTTAGGGTAAGGATTAGGGTAAGAGGGTTAGGGTTAGGCTATTATGGTAAGGGTTCCTATTAAGGTTAGGGTTCGTATTAGGGTTAGGGTTATTAGGGTCAGGGTTAAGGGTTAGTGTCAGAGTTATGGTTAGGGTTCGTATTAGGGTTAGGGTTAGAGTATTAGGGTTAGGGTTAGGGTATTAGTGTTAGGGTTAGGGTTTGTGTTAGGGTTAGGGTTAGGGTATTAGGGTTAGGGTTAGTGCATTAGGATTAGGGTTATGATTCGTATTAGGGTTAGGTTTACGGTAGGGTTAGGGTCAGGGTTTGTATTAGGGTTAGGGTTCGTATTAGTGTTAGGGTTTGTTTTAGGATTAGGGTTAGGGATCGTATTAGAGTTAAATTAGGGTTAGGGTTCGTATTTGTGTTCGTATTAGGGTTAGGGTTAGGGTTAGTGTTAAGGTTTGGATTCGTATTAGGGTTATGGTTCGTATTAGGGCTAGGGTTTATAGGGTTAGGGTAAGGATTAAGGTAAGGGTTAGGGTAAGGGTTTAAGGGTTAGGGTTAGTGTTCATATTAGGTTTAGGGTTAGAGTTTTAGGGTTCGGGTTAGGGTATTAGGGTTAGGGTTAGTATTAAGGGTTAAGGTTTTAGAGTTAGGGTTAGGATTAGGATTAGGGTATTAGGGTTAGGGTTAGGGTAGAGTTAGCGTTATGGTTCATGTTAGTGTTAGGGTTAGGTTATGTTTTATGGTTGGAGCATTAGGGTTAGGGTTGGGACAGGGTTAGGGTTAGTGTCAGGGTCAGGTTTTGTATTAGGGTTAGGGTTTGTATTAAGGTTAGGGTTAGGGTTCATATTAGGGTTCAGGTTAGGGTTAGGTTTCATATTAGGGTTAGGGTTCGTATTATAGTTATTAGGGTTAGGGTTAGGGTTATGGTTGCGTTAGATTTAGGGTAGGGTTCGTATTAGGGTGAGGGTTAGGGTTCATGTATTGGTTAGGGTTAGGGTTTAGGGATTGGGTTCGTATTAGGGTTAGGGTTAGAGATAGGGTTTGTGTTAGGGTTAGGATTAGGGTTAGGTTAGTTTTAGGATTAGGATATTAGGGTTGGGTTAGGGTTGGGTTATAGTTAGGGTATTAGAGTTAGGGTTAGGTTAGGGTTCGTATTAGGGTTAGAGTATTAGGGTTAGGGTTCATATTAGGGTACTAGGGTTAGGGTTAGGGTAGTGTTAGGGTTAGGGTTGGTGTTAGGGTTAGGATATTAAGGTTAGGGTTTGTATTAGGGTTAGGGTTAGTGTTAGGGCTAGGGATAGGGTTAGGGTATTAGGGTATTAGGGTTAGGGTTAGGTTGTTATGGTTAGGGTTAGTTAGGGTTATGGTATTAGGGTTAGGGTTCGTATTTGGGTTAGGAGTAGTGTTAGGGTTAGGGCTAGGGTTAGGGTATTAGGGTATTAGGGTCAGGGTTTGTATTAGGGTTAGGGTTAGTATTAGGGTTAGGGTACGTATTAGGGTTAGGGTTTTAGGGTTATAGGGTTACAGTTAGGGTTATAAGGGTTAGGGTTCATATTTTGGTTCCTATTAGGTTTGGGGCTAGTGTTAGGGTTTGTATTAGGGTTAGGGTTCGTATTAGGGTTAGGGTTAATTAGGGTTAGGATTAGGGTTCGTGTTGGGGTTAGGGTTGGGGTAAGGATTAGGGTAAGAGGGTCAGGGTAATAGGGTTAGGGTTTGTATTAAGGATAGGGTTCGTATTAGGGTTAGGGTTATTAGGGTTAGGGTTGAGGGTTAGGGTCAGAGTTAGGGTTAGGGTTCGTATTGGGGTTAGGGTTAGCGTATTTGGGTTAGGGTTTTAGGGTTAGGGTTATGGTATTAGGGTTAGGGTTCATATTAGGGATAGGGTTAGGGTATTAGGGTTAGGGTTAGTTAGGGCTATAGTATTAGGGTTAGGGTTTGTTTGAGTTAGGGTTAGGTTATTAGGGTATTAAGGTTTGGGTTAGGGTTAGGGTTCGTATTAGATTTAGGGTTTTAGTGTTTTAGGGTTATAGGGTTAGGGTTCAGGTTAGGGTTAGTTACGGTTAGTGTTAGGATATTAAGGTATATGGGTTAGGGTTCGTATTAGGGTTCGTATTAGGGATAGGGTTAGTGTTAGGGTTTGTATTAGGGTTAGGGTTCGTATTAGGGTTAGGGTTATTAGGGTTAAGGTTCGTGTTAGGATTAGGGTTAGGGTTAGTATTAGGGTTAGGGTTTTAGGGTTAGGGTTAGGGTATTAGGGTTAGGGTTCATATTAGGGATAAGGTTAGGGTTCTTATTAGGATTAGGGTTAAGGTTTGTATTAGGGTTAGGGTTCATGTTAGGG
Organism: Pseudophryne corroboree; assembly: GCF_028390025.1. Taxonomy (NCBI): domain Eukaryota; kingdom Metazoa; phylum Chordata; class Amphibia; order Anura; family Myobatrachidae; genus Pseudophryne; species Pseudophryne corroboree. The sequence continues at coordinate 372,258,904 of NC_086448.1, read as the reverse complement.
ATAGGGTTCGTGATATTGTTAGGGTTCATATTTGTGGTAAGGGTTAGGGTATTAGGATTAGGGTTTGGGTTAGTGTTAGGGTTAGGGTATTGTGGTTAGGGTAAAAGGGTTAGTGTTAGGTTTAGGGTATAAGGGTTAGGGTTGGGGTTAGTTAGGGTTAGGGTTCATATTAGGGTTAGGGTTTTAGGGTTATGGTTAAGGTATTAGGGTTAGGGATAGGGTTAATTAGGGTTAGGGTATTAAGATATTAGGGTTAGGTTTAGGGTTAGGGTTTGTATTAGGGTTGGGTCAGTATTAGGGTTAGGGTTCGTAGTAGTGTTAGGGATAGGGTTTTAGAGTTATAGGGTTATAGGGTTAGCGTTATGGTTAGGGTTCATTAGGGTTAGTGTATTAGGGTATAAGGGTTAGGGTTCGTATTAGGGTTCCTATTAGGGTTAGGGTTAGGGTTCGTATTAGGGTTAGGGTTAGAGTTCGGGTTTGTATTAGGGTTAGGGTTCATATTAGGGTTAGTGTTGTTAGGGTTAGGATTATGGTTCGTGTTAGGGTTAGGGTAAGGATTAGGGTAAGAGGGTTAGGGTTAGGCTATTATGGTTAGGGTTCCTATTAAGGTTAGGGTTCGTATTAGGGTTAGGGTTATTAGGGTCAGGGTTAAGGGTTAGTGTCAGAGTTATGGTTAGGGTTCGTATTAGGGTTAGGGTTATAGTATTAGGGTTAGGGTTAGGGTATTAGTGTTAGGGTTAGGGTTTGTGTTAGGGTTAGGGTTAGGGTATTAGGGTTAGGGTTAGTGCATTATGATTAGGGTTATGATTCGTATTAGGGTTAGGTTTACGGTAGGGTTAGGGTCAGGGTTTGTATTAGGGTTAGGGTTCGTATTAGTGTTTGGGTTTGTTTTAGGATTAGGGTTAGGGATCGTATTAGAGTTAAATTAGGGTTAGGGTTCGTATTTGTGTTCGTATTACGGTTAGGGTTAGTGTTAAGGTTTGGATTTGTATTAGGGTTAGGGTTCGTATTAGGGTTAGGGTTTATAGGGTTAGGGTAAGGATTAAGGTAAGGGTTAGGGTAAGGGTTTAAGGGTTAGGGTTAGTGTTCATATTAGGTTTAGGGTTAGAGTTTTAGGGTTCGGGTTAGGGTATTAGGGTTAGTATTAAGGGTTAAGGTTTTAGAGTTAGGGTTAGGATTAGGGTATTAGGGTTAGGGTTAGGGTAGAGTTAGCGTTATGATTCATGTTAGTGTTAGGGTTAGGTTATGTTTTATGGTTGGAGCATTAGGGTTAGGGTTGGGTCAGGGTTAGGGTTAGTGTCAGGGTCAGGTTTTGTATTAGGGTTAGGGTTTGTATTAAGGTTAGGGTTAGGGTTCATATTAGGGTTCAGGTTAGGGTTAGGTTTCATATTAGGGTTAGGGTTAGGGTTCGTATTATAGTTATTAGGGTTAGGGTAAGGGTTATGGTTGCGTTAGATTTAGGGTAGGGTTCGTATTAGGGTGAGGGTTAGGATTCATGGATTGGTTAGGGTTAGGGTTTAGGGATTGGGTTCGTATTAGGGATAGGGTTAGAGATAGGGTTTGTGTTAGGGTTAGGATTAGGGTTAGGTTAGTTTTAGGATTAGGATATTAGGGTTGGGTTAGGGTTGGGTTACAGTTAGGGTATTAGAGTTAGGGTTAGGGTTATTAGGGTTAAGGTTCGTGTTAGGATTAGGGTTAGGGTTAGTATTAGGGTTAGGGTTTTAGGGTTAGGGTTAGGGTATTAGGGTTAGGGTTCATATTAGGGATAGGGTTAGGGTTCTTATTAGGATTAGGGTTAAGGTTTGTATTAGGGTTAGGGTGCGGGTACATATTAGGGTTAGGGTTAGTGTTTGTAGGGTTAGGGTTCATATTAGGGTTAGGGTTAAGGGTTAGGGTTCGGGTTTGGGTTAGGGTTCGTATTAGGGTTAGGGTTCATATTAGGGTTAGGGTTATTAGGGTTAGGGTTAGGTTCGGGGTTGGGGTTAGGGTTTAAGGCTAAGGGTTAGAATTAGGGTTTTGGGTTAGGTTTAGGGTTCATGTTAGGGATAGGGTTCGTGATATTGTTAGGGTTCATATTTGTGGTAAGGGTTAGGGTATTAGGATTAGGGTTTGGGTTAGTGTTAGGATTAGGGTATTGTGGTTAGGGTAAAAGGGTTAGTGTTAGGTTTAGGGTATTAGGGTTAGGGTTGGGGTTAGTTAGGGTTAGGGTTCATATTAGGGTTAGGGTTTTAGGGTTAGGGTATTAGGGTTAGGGTTATGGTATTAGGGTTAGGGATAGGGTTAGTTAGGGTTAGGGTTAGGGTATTAAGATATTAGGGTTAGGTTTAGGGTTAGGGTTTGTATTAGGGTTAGGGTCAGTATTAGGGAAAGGGTTCGTAGTAGTGTTAGGGTTAGGGTTTTAGAGTTTTAGGATTATAGGGTTAGAGTTAGGGTTAGGGTTCATTAGGGTTAGGGTATTAGGGCATAAGGGTTAGGGTTTGTATTATGGTTCCTATTAGGGTTAGGGTTAGGGTTCGTATTAGGGTTAGGGTTAGAGTTAGGTTTTGTATTAGGGTTAGGGTTTGTATTAGGGTAAGTGTTGTTAGGGTTAGGATTAGGGTTCGTGTTAGGGTAAGGGTAAGGATTAGGGTAAGAGGGTTAGGGTTCCAATTAAGGTTAGGGTTCGTATTAGGGTTAGGGTTATTAGGGTTAGGGTTAAGGGTTAGTGTCAGAGTTATGGTTAGAGTTCGTATTAGGGTTAGGGTTAGAGTATTAGGGTTAGGGTTAGGGTATTAGTGTTAGGGTTAGGGTTTGTATTAGGGTTAGGGTTAGGGTTAGTGCTTTAGGATTAGGGATATGATTCGTATTAGGGTTAGGTGTACGTTAGGGTTAGGGTCAGGGTTTGTATTAGGGTTAGGGTTCGTATTAGTGTTAGGGTTTGTGTTAGGATTAGGGTTAGGGATCGTATTAGAGTTAAATTAGGGTTAGGGTTCGTATTTGGGTTCGTATTAGGGTTAGGGTTAGGGTTAAGGTTTGGGTTCATATTAGGGTTAGGGTTCGTATTAGGGTTAGGGTTTATAGGGTTAGGGTAAGGATTAAGGTAAGGGTTAGGGTAAGGGTTTAAGGGTTAGGGTTAGTGTTCATATTAGGGTTAGGGTTAGAGTTTTAGGGTTCGGGTTAGGGTATTAGGGATAGGGTTAGTATTAAGGGTTAGGGTTTTAGGGTTAGGGTTAGGATTAGGATTAGGGTATAAGGGTTAGGGTTAGGGTAGAGTTAGCGTTATGTTTCATGTTAGGGTTAGGGTTAGGTTATGTTTTATGGTTAGGGTATTAGGGTTAGGGTTGGGTCAGGGTTAGGGTTAGTGTCAGGGTCAGGTTTGTATTAGGGTTAGGGTTTGTATTAGGGTTAGGGTTCATATTAGGGTAAGGGTTCGTATTAGGGTTAGGGTTCGTGTTAGGGTTAGGGTTAGTGTTTTAGGGTTTTAGTGTTTGGGTTAGGGTTATTAGGATTAGGGTTAGAGTTTCTTAGGGTTAGGGCTAGGGTATTAGGGTGTTAGGGTTTGCGTTAGGGTTAGTTAGGGTTAGGGTATTAGGGTTAGGGTTCATATTAGGGTAAGGGTTCATATTATGGTGAGGGTTCGTATTAGAGTTAGGGTTAGGGTTTTAGTGTTTCAAGGTTAGGGTTATTAGGATTAGGGTTACTTAGGGTTAGGGTTCGTATTTGAGATATTAGGGTTATAGTAAGGGTTATGGTAGCGTTAGAGTTAGGGTTCATATTAGGGTTAGAGTTTCTTGTTAGGGTTAGGGTTCGTATTATGGTTAGGTTAGGGTTAGGGTATTAGGGTTGGGGTATTAGGGTTAGAATTAGGGTAATGGTATTAGAGCTAGGGTTCGTGTTAGGGTTAGGGTTTGTGTTAGGGTTAGTGTTTGGGTATTAGGTTTGGGGTTAGAGTTAGGTTAGGGTTAGGGTTAGGATATTAGGGTTATGGTATTAGAGTTAGGGTTGGGGTATTAGGGTTAGGGTTAGTGTTCGTATTAGGGTTATGGTTAGGGTTTTAGGGTTAGGGTTAGTTAGGGTTAAGGTTAGGGTGAGGTTTAGGGTATCAGGGTGTTAGGGTTCATATTAGGTATAGCGTTGGGTCAGGGTTAGGGTCAGGGTCAGAGTCAGGATTTGCATTAGGGTTAGGGTTTGTATTAGGGTTAAGGTTTGGGTTATGGTTCATATTAGGGTTAGGGTTCGTATTAGGGTTAGCGTTAGGGTTAGGGTTCGTATTTGAGATAATAGGGTTATAGTTAGGGTTATGGTAGCGTTAGAGTTAGGGTTAGGGTTCATATTAGGGTTAGAGTTTCTTGTTAGGGTTAGGGTTCGTATTATGGTTAGGGTTAGGTTAGGGTTAGGGTATTAGGGTTGGGGTTTTAGGGTTAGAATTAGGGTAATGGTATTAGGGTTTGGGTTCATGTTAGGGTTAGGGTTTGTGTTAGTGTTAGGGTTTGTGTAAGTGTTTGGGTTAGGTTAGGGTTTTAGGGTTAGGGTTTTAGGGTTAGGGTTAGGTCAGGGTTAGGGTTCGTATTATGTTTAGAGTTAGGGTTAGGATTAAGGTATTACGGTTAGGATTAGTGTTAGGGTTAGGGTTCGGTTAGGGTTTGGGTATTAGGGTTAGGGTTAGGGTAGCATTAGGGTTAGGGTTCACGTTAGGGTTAGTGTTAGGGTTCGTATTAGGGTTAGGGTTCATTTTAGGGTTAGGGTTAGGGAATTAGGGAATTAGGGTTATGGTATTAGGGTTAGGGTTAGTTAGGGTTATGGTATTAGGGTTCAGATTAGGGTTAGGGTTAGGATTTGTATTAGGGTTAGGGTTCGTATTAGGGTTAGGGTTTGTATTATGGTTATGGTTAGGGTTAGGGTTTTAGAGTTAGGGTTAGCATTAGGGTTATTAGGATTAGGGTTAGTTCGGTTTAGGTTAAGGGTATTAGGGTGTTAGGGTTAGGGGTTAGTGTTCGTATTAGGGTTAGGATAGTGTTAGGGTTCGCGTTAGGTTCAGGGTTTTTGTTAGGGTTAGGGTTCGTATTAGAAGTATTAGGGTTATAGTTAGGGTTAGGGTAGCGTTAGAGTTAGGGTTAGGGTTAGGTATGGGTCAGGGTTAGGATTAGGGTTAGGGTTAGGGTATTTGGGTTAGGGTATGGGTTAGTGTTAGGGTAAGGGTTAGGGTTAGGTTAGGGTTAGGGTTCGTATTAAGGTTAGGTTTAGGTATAGGGTATTAGGGTTAGGGTTAAGGTTAGGGTTAGTTAGGGTTAGGTTTTGTATTAGGGTTTGGGTTCGTATTAGGGTTAGGGTTAGAGTAGTTTTAGGGTTTGGGTTTGTGTTAAGGTTTGGGTTAGGGTATTAGGGTTAAGGTTAGTTTTGTTTCAGGGTTAGGGTCAGGGTTCATTTTAGGGTTAGGGTTTGTATTAGGTTTAGGGTTCAAATTAGAGTTAGGGTTCGTATTCGGTTTAGTGTTAGGGTTCGTATTAGAGTAATTAGGGTTAGGGTTAGGTTAGGGTAAGAGTTCATATTAGGGTTAGGGTTCGTGTTAGGGTTAGGGTTCGTATTAGGGTTAGGGTTCATATTAGGGTTAGGGTTCGTATTAGGGTTAGGGTTAGGAAAGTGTTAGGGTTAGGGTTTGTATTAGGGTTAGGGTTCGTGTTAGTATTAGGGTTAGGGTATTAGGGTATTAGGGGTAGGGTTCGTATTAGGTTTGGGGTTAGGGTTCGTATTAGGGTAAGGGTTTTAGGGTTAGGGTTAGGGAATTAGGGTTAGGGTTCATATTAGGGTTAGGGTAAGGGTATTAGGGTGTTAGGGTTAGGTTTAGGGGTTTAGGTTAGGGTTACAGTTCGTATTAGGGTTAGAGTTAGGGTAGTGTTAGGGTTAGGGTTCAGGTTAGGGTTTGTGTTAGGGTTCGTATCAGAGGTATTAGGGTTATAGTTAGGGTTAAGGTGGTGTTAGAGTTAGGGTTAGGGTTAGTATTAGGGTTAAGGTTGGGTTAGGGTTAGTATATTAGGGTATTAGGGTTAGGGTTCGTATTCGGGTTCGTATTAGGGTTTGAGTTAGGGTTTGTATTAGGGTTAGGGTTCATATTAGGTTAGGGTCATTGTTTTAGGGTTTTAGTGTCAGGGTTGGGGTTATAAGGATTAGGGTTATGGTTAGAGTAGTGTTAGGGTTAGGGTTCATGTTAGGGTTAGTGTTAGATTTAGGGTTTGTGTTAGAGTTACGGTTAGGTTAGGGTTAGGGTTAGGATTAGGGTTTCGGTTAGGGTTTGGTTAGGGTTAGGGTTATGGTATTAAGGTTAGGGTTAGGTTAGGATTAGGGGTCGTATTAGGGTTAGGGTTCGTATTAGAGTTAGGGTTAGGTTCTCTGTTAGGGGTATGGTTCATATTAGGGTTAGGGTTAGAGTTAGGTTAGGGTTAGCATATTAGGGTTAGGGTAATAGGGTTAGTGTTAGGGTTAGGCTATGAGGGTTAGGGTTAGTTAGGGTTAGGGTTCTTATTAAGGTTAGGGTTAGCGTTTTAGGGTTAGGGTTAGGGAATTAGGGTTAGAATTAGAATTTATGGCATTAGGGTTAGGGTTCGTGTTAGGGTTAGGGCTCGTGTTAGGGTTAAGGTTTGTGTAAGGGTTTGGGTTAGTGTGAGAGTTAGGGTTCGTATTAGGGTTAGGATTAGAGTTAGGGTTTGTATTAGGGTTAGGGTTTGTATTAAGTTTTGGGTTCGTATTAGGGTTAGGGTTACTAGGGTTAGGGTTTATAGGGTTAGGGTAAGGATTAAGGTAAGGGCTAGGGTAAGGGTTTAAAGATTAGGGTTGTGTTAGGGTTAGGGTTCGTATTAGTGTTATGGTTAGGGTTAGGTTTCGTATTAGGGTTAGGGATAGTATTAGAGTTATTACGGTTAGGGTTAGGGTTATGGTAGCGTTAGATTTAGGGTACGGTTCGTATTAGGGTTAGGGTTAGGGTTCTTGTATTGGTTAGGGTTAGGGTTTAGGGATAGGGTTCGTATTAGGGTTAGGGTTAGGGTTTGTGATAGGGTTAGGGTTTTGTTAGGGTTAGGGTTAGTATTATGGTATTAGGGTTGGGTTATGGTTGGGTTATGGTTAGGGTTAGGGTATTAGGGTTAGGTTAGGGTACGTATTAGGGTTAGGGTTAGGGTTAGGGATAGTGTTAGGGTTCGTATTATAGTTAGGGTACGTATTAGGGTTAGGGTTAGTGTTAGGGTTAGTTAGGGTTATAGTATTAGGGTTAGGGTTTGTTAGAGTTAAGGTTAGGGTTAGGGTTAATGTCAGGGTCAGGGTTCGTATTAGGGTTAGGTTTTGTGCTAGGGTTAGGGTTCGTATTAGTGTTATGGTTAGGGTTAGGTTTCATATTAGGGTTAGGGTTAGTATTAGAGTTATTAGGGTTAGGGTATTAGGGTTAGGGTTAATGTATTAGGGTTAGGGATAGGGTTAGTTAGGGTTAGGGTATTAAGATATTAGGGTTAGGTTTAGGGTTAGGGTTTGTATTAGGGTTAGGGTCAGTATTAGGGTTAGGGTTCGTAGTAGTGTTAGGGTTTTAGAGTTATAGGGTTATAGGGTTAGCGTTAGGGTTAGGGTTCATTAGGGTTAGTGTATTAGGGTATAAGGGTTAGGGTTAGGGTTCGTATTAGGGTTCCTATTAGGGTTAGGGCTAAGGTTCGTATTAGGGTTAGGGTTAGAGTTCGGGTTTGTATTAGGGTTAGAGTTCATATTAGGGTTAGTATTATTAGGGTTAGGATTAGGGTTCGTGTTAGGGTTAGGGTAAAGATTAGGGTAAGAGGGTTAGGGTTAGGCTATTATGGTTAGGGTTCCTATTAAGGTTAGGGTTCGTATTAGGGTTATTAGGGTCAGGGTTAAGGGTTAGTGTCAGAGTTATGGTTAGGGTTCGTATTAGGGTTAGGGTTAGAGTATTAGGGTTAGGGTTAGGGTATTAGTGTTAGGGTTAGGGTTTGTGTTAGGGTTAGGGTATTAGGGTTAGGGTTAGGGTTAGGGTTAAGGTATTAGGGTTAGGGATAGGGTTAGTTAGGGTTAGGGTATTAAGATATTAGGGTTAGGTTTAGGGTTAGGGTTTGTATTAGGGTTAGGGTCAGTATTAGGGTTAGGGTTCGTAGTAGTGTTAGGGTTAGGGTTTTAGAGTTATAGGGTTATAGGGTTAGCATTAGGGTTAGGGTTCATTAGGGTTAGTGTATTAGGGTATAAGGGTAAGGGTTCGTATTAGGGTTCCTATTAGGGTTAGGGTTCGTATTAGGGTTAGGGTTAGAGTTCGGGTTTGTATTAGGGTTAGGGTTCATATTAGGGTTAGTGTTGTTAGGGTTAGGATTAGGGTTCGTGTTAGGGTTAGGGTAAGGATTAGGGTAAGAGGGTTAGGGTTAGGCTATTATTATTAGGGTTCCTATTAAGGTTAGGGTTCGTATTAGGGTTAGGGTTATTAGGGTCAGGGTTAAGGGTTAGTGTCAGAGTTATGGTTAGGGTTCGTATTAGGGTTAGGGTTATAGTATTAGGGTTAGGGTTAGGGTATTAGTGTTAGGGTTAGGGTTTGTGTTAGGGTTAGGGTTAGGGTATTAGGGTTAGGGATAGTGCTTTAGGATTAGGGTTATGATTCGTATTAGGGTTAGGTTTACGGTAGGGTTAGGGTCAGGGTTTGTATTAGGGTTAGCGTTCGTATTAGTGTTTGGGTTTGTTTTAGGATTAGGGTTAGGGATCGTATTAGAGTTAAATTAGGGTTAGGGTTCGTATTTGTGTTCGTATTAGGGTTAGGGTTAGGGTTAGTGTTAAGGTTTGGATTCGTATTAGGGTTAGGGTTTATAGGGTTAGGGTAAGGATTAAGGTAAGGGTTAGGGTAAGGGTTTAAGGGTTAGGGTTAGTGTTCATATTAGGTTTAGGGTTAGAGTTTTAGGGTTCGGGTTAGGGTATTAGGGTTAGTGTTAGTATTAAGGGTTAAGGTTTTAGAGTTAGGGTTAGGATTATGATTAGGGTATTAGGGTTAGGGTTAGGGTAGAGTTAGCGTTATGGTTCATGTTAGGGTTAGGGTTAGGTTATGTTTTATGGTTAGAGTATTAGGGTTAGGGTTGGGTCAGGGTTAGGGTTAGTGTCAGGGTCAGGTTTTGTATTAGGGTTAGGGTTTGTATTAAGGTTAGGGTTAGGGTTCATATTAGGGTTCAGGTTAGGGTTAGGTTTCATATTAGGGTTAGGGTTAGGGTTCGTATTATAGTTATTAGGGTTAGGGTAAGGGTTATGGTTGCATTAGATTTAGGGTAGGGTTCATATTAGGGTGAGGGTTAGGATTCATGGATTGGTTAGGGTTAGGGTTTAGGGATTGGGTTCGTATTAGGGATAGGGTTAGAGATAGGGTTTGTGTTAGGGTTAGGATTAGGGTTAGGTTAGTTTTAGGATTAGGATATTAGGGTTGGGTTAGGGTTGGGTTATAGTTAGGGTATTAGAGTTAGGGTTAGGGTTATTAGGGTTAAGGTTCGTGTTAGGATTAGGGTTAGGGTTAGTATTAGGGTTAGGGTTTTAGGGTTAGGGTTAGGGTATTAGGGTTAGGGTTCATATTAGGGATAGGGTTAGGGTTCTTATTAGGATTAGGGTTAAGGTTTGTATTAGGGTTAGGGTGCGGGTACGTATTAGGGTTAGGGTTAGTGTTTGTAGGGTTAGGGTTCATATTAGGGTTCATATTAGGGTTAGGGTTAAGGGTTAGGGTTCGGGTTTGGGTTAGGGTTCGTATTAGGGTTAGGGTTCATATTAGGGTTAGGGTTATTAGGGTTAGGGTTAGGTTCGGGGTTGGGGTTAGGGTTTAAGGCTAAGGGTTAGAATTAGGGTTTTGGGTTAGGTTTAGGGTTCATGTTAGGGATAGGGTTCGTGATATTGTTAGGGTTCATATTTGTGGTAAGGGTTAGGGTATTAGGATTAGGGTTTTGGTTAGTGTTAGGATTAGGGTATTGTGGTTAGGGTAAAAGGGTTAGTGTTAGGTTTAGGGTATTAGGGTTAGGGTTGGGGTTAGTTAGGGTTAGGGTTCATATTAGGGTTAGGGTTTTAGGGTTAGGGTATTAGGGTTAGGGTTATGGTATTAGGGTTAGGGATAGGGTTAGTTAGGGTTAGGGTTAGGGTATTAAGATATTAGGGTTAGGTTTAGGGTTAGGGTTTGTATTAGGGTTAGGGTCAGTATTAGGGAAAGGGTTCGTAGTAGTGTTAGGGTTAGGGTTTTAGAGTTTTAGGATTATAGGGTTAGAGTTAGGGTTAGGGTTCATTAGGGTTAGGGTATTAGGGCATAAGGGTTAGGGTTTTTATTATGGTTCCTATTAGGGTTAGGGTTCGTATTAGGGTTAGGGTTAGAGTTAGGGTTTGTATTAGGGTTAGGGTTTGTATTAGGGTAAGTGTTATTAGGGTTAGGATTAGGGTTCGTGTTAGGGTAAGGGTAAGGATTAGGGTAAGAGGGTTAGGGTTCCTATTAAGGTTATGGTTCGTATTAGGGTTAGGGTTATTATGGTTAGGGTTAAGGGTTAGTGTCAGAGTTATGGTTAGAGTTCGTATTAGGGTTAGAGTATTAGGGTTAGGGTTAGGGTATTAGTGTTAGTGTTAGGGTTTGTATTAGGGTTAGGGTTAGGGTTAGTGCATTAGGATTAGGGATATGATTCGTATTAGGGTTAGGTGTACGGTAGGGTTAGGGTCAGGGTTTGTATTAGGGTTAGGGTTAGTATTAGTGTTAGGGTTTGTGTTAGGATTAGGGTTAGGGATCGTATTAGAGTTAAATTAGGGTTAGGGTTCGTATTTGGGTTCGTATTAGGGTTAGGGTTAAGGTTTGGGTTCATATTAGGGTTAGGGTTCGTATTAGGGTTAGGGTTTATAGGGTTAGGGTAAGGATTAAGGTAAGGGTTAGGGTAAGGGTTTAAGGGTTAGGGTTAGTGTTCATATTAGGGTTAGGGTTAGAGTTTTAGGGTTCGGGTTAGGGTATTAGGGATAGGGTTAGTATTAAGGGTTAGGGTTTTAGGGTTAGGGTTAGGATTAGGATTAGAGTATAAGGGTTAGGGTTAGGGTAGAGTTAGCGTTATGTTTCATGTTAGGGTTAGGGTTAGGTTATGTTTTATGGTTAGGGTATTAGGGTTAGGGTTGGGTCAGGGTTAGGGTTAGTGTCAGGGTCAGGTTTGTATTAGGGTTAGGGTTTGTATTAGGGTTAGGGTTCATATTAGGGTAAGGGTTCGTATTAGGGTTAGGGTTCGTGTTAGGGTTAGTGTTTTAGGGTTTTAGTGTTTGGGTTAGGGTTATTAGGATTAGGGTTAGAGTTTCTTAGGGTTAGGGCTAGGGTATTAGGGTGTTAGGGTTAGGGTTAGGGTTTGCGTTAGGGTTAGTTAGGGTTAGGGTATTAGGGTTAGGGTTCATATTAGGGTAAGGGTTCATATTATGGTGAGGGTTCGTATTAGAGTTAGGGTTAGGGTTTTAGTGTTTCAAGGTTAGGGTTATTAGGATTAGGGTTACTTAGGGTTAGGGTTCGTATTTGAGATATTAGGGTTATAGTAAGGGTTATGGTAGCGTTAGAGTTAGGGTTCATGTTAGGGTTAGAGTTTCTTGTTAGGGTTAGGGTTCGTATTATGGTTAGGTTAGGGTTAGGGTATTAGGGTTGGGGTATTAGGGTTAGAATTAGGGTAATGGTATTAGAGCTAGGGTTCATGTTAGGGTTAGGGTTTGTGTCAGGGTTAGTGTTTGGGTATTAGGTTTGGGGTTAGGGTTAGGTTAGGGTTAGGGTTAGGATATTAGGGTTATGGTATTAGAGTTAGGGTTGGGGTACTAGGGTTAGGGTTAGGGTTAGTGTTCGTATTAGGGTTATGGTTAGGGTTTTAGGGTTAGGGTTAGTTAGGGTTAAGGTTAGGGTGTGGTTTAGGGTATCAGGGTGTTAGGGTTCATATTAGGTATAGCGTTGGGTCAGGGTTAGGGTCAGGGTCAGAGTCAGGATTTGCATTAGTGTTAGGGTTTGTATTAGGGTTAAGGTTTGGGTTATGGTTCATATTAGGGTTAGGGTTCGTATTAGGGTTAGCGTTAGGGTTAGGGTTCGTATTTGAGATAATAGGGTTATAGTTAGGGTTATGGTAGCGTTAGAGTTAGGGTTAGGGTTCATATTAGGGTTAGAGTTTCTTGTTAGGGTTAGGGTTCGTATTATGGTTAGGGTTAGGTTAGGGTTAGGGTATTAGGGTTGGGGTATTAGGGTTAGAATTAGGGTAATGGTATTAGGGTTTGGGTTCATGTTAGGGTTAGGGTTTGTGTTAGTGTTAGGGTTTGTGTAAGTGGTTGGGTTAGGTTAGGGTTTTAGGGTTAGGGTTAGGTCAGGGTTAGGGTTCGTATTATGTTTAGAGTTAGGGTTAGGATTAAGGTATTACGGTTAGGATTAGTGTTAGGGTTAGGGTTCGGTTAGGGTTTGGGTATTAGGGTTAGGGTTAGGGTAGCATTAGGGTTAGGGTTCACGTTAGGGTTAGTGTTAGGGTTCGTATTAGGGTTAGGGTTCATATTAGGGTTAGGGTTTTAGGGTTAGGGTTAGGGAATTAGGGAATTAGGGTTATGGTATTAGGGTTATGGTTAGTTAGGGTTATGGTATTAGGGTTCAGATTAGGGTTAGGGTTAGGATTTGTATTAGGGTTAGGGTTCGTATTAGGGTTAGGGTTTGTATTATGGTTATGGTTAGGGTTAGGGTTTTAGAGTTAGGGTTAGCATTAGGGTTATTAGGATTAGGGTTAGTTCGGTTTAGGTTAAGGGTATTAGGGTGTTAGGGTTAGGGGTTAGTGTTCGTATTAGGGTTAGGATAGTGTTAGGGTTCGCGTTAGGTTTAGGGTTTGTGTTAGAGTTAGGGCTCGTATTAGAAGTATTAGGGTTATAGTTAGGGTTAGGGTAGCGTTAGAGTTAGGGTTAGGGTTAGGTATGGGTTAGGGTTAGGATTAGGGTTAGGGTTAGGGTATTTGGGTTAGGGTATGGGTTAGTGTTAGGGTAAGGGTTAGGGTTAGGTTAGGGTTAGGGTTCGTATTAGGGTTAGGTTTAGGTATAGGGTATTAGGGTTAGGGTTAGTTAGGGTTAGGGTTTGTATTAGGGTTAGGGTTCGTATTAGGGTTAGGGTTAGAGTAGTTTTAGGGTTAGGGTTTGTGTTAAGGTTTGGGTTAGGGTATTAGGGTTAAGGTTAGGTTTGTTTCAGGGTTAGGGTCAGGGTTCATTTTATGGTTAGGGTTTGTATTAGGTTTAGGGTTCGAATTAGAGTTAGGGTTCGTATTCGGTTTAGTGTTAGGGTTCGTATTACAGTAATTAGGGTTAGGGTTAGGTTAGGGTAAGAGTTCATGTTAGGGTTAGGGTTAGGGTTCGTGTTAGGGTTAGGGTTCGTATAAGGGTTAGGGTTCATATTAGGGTTAGGGTTCGTATTAGGGTTAGGGTTAGGATAGTGTTAGGGTTAGGGTTTGTATTAGGGTTAGGGTTCGTGTTAGTATTAGGGTTAGGGTATTAGGGGTAGGGTTCGTATTAGGTTTGGGGTTAGGGTTCGTATTAGGGTAAGGGTTTTAGGGTTAGGGTTAGGGAATTAGGGTTAGGGTTCATATTAGGGTTAGGGTAAGGGTATTAGGGTGTTAGGGTTAGGTTTAGGGGTTTAGGTTAGGGTTACAGTTCGTATTAGGGTTAGAGTTAGGGTAGTGTTAGGGTTAGGGTTCAGGTTAGGGTTTGTGTTAGGGTTCGTATCAGAGGTATTAGGGTTATAGTTAGGGTTAAGGTAGTGTTAGAGTTAGGGTTAGGGTTAGGGTTAGTATTAGGGTTAAGGTTGGGTTAGGGTTAGTATATTAGGGTATTAGGGTTAGGGTTCGTATTAGGGTTCGTATTAGGGTTTGAGTTAGGGTTTGTATTAGGGTTAGGGTTCGTATTAGGGTAAGGGTTAGGGTTCATATTAGGTTAGGGTCATTGTTTTAGGGTTTTAGTGTCAGGGTTAGGGTTATTAGGATTAGGGTTATGGTTAGAGTAGTGTTAGGGTTAGGGTTCATGTTAGGGTTAGTGTTAGATTTAGGGTTTGTGTTAGAGTTACGGTTAGGTTAGGGTTAGGGTTAGGATTAGGGTTTCGGTTAGGGTTTGGTTAGGGTTAGGGTTATGGTATTAAGGTTAGGGTTAGGGTTAGGTTAGGATTAGGGGTCGTATTAGGGTTAGGGTTCGTATTAGAGTTAGGGTTAGGTTCTCTGTTAGGGGTATGGTTCATATTAGGGTTAGGGTTAGAGTTAGGTTAGGGTTAGCATATTAGGGTTAGGGTAATAGGGTTAGTGTTAGGGTTAGGCTATGAGGGTTAGGGTTAGTTAGGGTTAGGGTTCATATTAAGGTTAGGGTTAGCGTTTTAGGGTTAGGGTTAGGGAATTAGGGTTAGAATTAGAATTTATGGCATTAGGGTTAGGGTTCGTGTTAGGGTTAGGGCTCGTGTTAGGGTTAAGGTTTGTGTAAGGGTTTGGGTTAGTGTGAGAGTTAGGGTTCGTATTAGGGTTAGGATTAGAGTTAGGGTTTGTATTAGGGTTAGGGTTTGTATTAAGTTTTGGGTTCGTATTAGGGTTAGGGTTACTAGGGTTAGGGTTTATAGGGTTAGGGTAAGGATTAAGGTAAGGGCTAGGGTAAGGGTTTAAAGATTAGGGTTGTGTTAGGGTTAGGGTTCGTATTAGTGTTATGGTTAGGGTTAGGTTTCGTATTAGGGTTAGGGTTAGTATTAGAGTTATTACGGTTAGGGTTAGGGTTATGGTAGCGTTAGATTTAGGGTACGGTTCGTATTAGGGTTAGGGTTAGGGTTCTTGTATTGGTTAGGGTTAGGGTTTAGGGATAGGATTCGTATTAGGGTTAGGGTTAGGGTTTGTGATAGGGTTAGGGTTTTGTTAGGGTTAGGGTTAGTATTATGGTATTAGGGTTGGGTTATGGTTGGGTTATGGTTAGGGTTAGGGTATTAGGGTTAGGTTAGGGTACGTATTAGGGTTAGGGTTAGGGATAGTGTTAGGGTTCGTATTATAGTTAGGGTACGTATTAGGGTTAGGGTTAGTGTTAGGGTTAGTTAGGGTTATAGTATTAGGGTTTGTTAGAGTTAAGGTTAGGGTTAGGGTTAATGTCAGGGTCAGGGTTCGTATTAGGGTTAGGTTTTGTGCTAGGGTTAGGGTTCGTATTAGTGTTATGGTTAGGGTTAGGTTTCATATTAGGGTTAGGGTTAGTATTAGAGTTATTAGGGTTAGGGTATTAGGGTTAGGGTTAATGTATTAGGGTTAGGGATAGGGTTAGTTAGGGTTAGGGTATTAAGATATTAGGGTTAGGTTTAGGGTTAGGGTTTGTATTAGGGTTAGGGTCAGTATTAGGGTTAGGGTTCGTAGTAGTGTTAGGGTTAGGGTTTTAGAGTTATAGGGTTATAGGGTTAGCGTTAGGGTTAGGGTTCATTAGGGTTAGTGTATTAGGGTATAAGGGTTAGGGTTAGGGTTCGTATTAGGGTTCCTATTAGGGTTAGGGCTAAGGTTCGTATTAGGGTTAGTGTTAGAGTTCGGGTTTGTATTAGGGTTAGAGTTCATATTAGGGTTAGTGTTATTAGGGTTAGGATTAGGGTTCGTGTTAGGGTTTGGGTAAAGATTAGGGTAAGAGGGTTAGGGTTAGGCTATTATGGTTAGGGTTCCTATTAAGGTTAGGGTTCGTATTAGGGTTAGGGTTATTAGGGTCAGGGTTAAGGGTTAGTGTCAGAGTTATGGTTAGGGTTCGTATTAGGGTTAGGGTTAGAGTATTAGGGTTAGGGTATTAGTGTTAGGGTTTGGGTTTGTGTTAGGGTTAGGGTATTAGGGTTAGGGTTAGGGTTAGGGTTAGGGTATTAGGGTTAGGGATAGGGTTAGTTAGGGTTAGGGTATTAAGATATTAGGGTTAGGTTTAGGGTTAGGGTTTGTATTAGGGTTAGGGTCAGTATTAGGGTTAGGGTTCGTAGTAGTGTTAGGGTTAGGGTTTTAGAGTTATAGGGTTATAGGGTTAGCGTTAGGGTTCATTAGGGTTAGTGTATTAGGGTATAAGGGTAAGGGTTCGTATTAGGGTTCCTATTAGGGTTAGGGTTCGTATTAGGGTTAGGGTTAGAGTTCGGGTTTGTATTAGGGTTAGGGTTCATATTAGGGTTAGTGTTGTTAGGGTTAGGATTAGGGTTCGTGTTAGGGTTAGGGTAAGGATTAGGGTAAGAGGGTTAGGGTTAGGCTATTATGGTTAGGGTTCCTATTAAGGTTAGGGTTCGTATTAGGGTTAGGGTTATTAGGGTTAGGGTTAAGGGTTAGTGTCAGAGTTATGGTTAGGGTTCGTATTAGGGTTATAGTATTAGGGTTAGGGTTAGGGTATTAGTGTTAGGGTTTGTGTTAGGGTAAGGGTTAGGGTATTAGGGTTAGGGTTAGTGCATTAGGATTAGGGTTATGATTCGTATTAGGGTTAGGTTTACGGTAGGGTTAGGGTCAGGGTTTGTATTAGGGTTAGGGTTCGTATTAGTGTTTGGGTTTGTTTTAGGATTAGGGTTAGGGATCGTATTAGAGTTAAATTAGGGTTAGGGTTCGTATTTGTGTTCGTATTAGGGTTAGGGTTAGTGTTAAGGTTTGGATTCGTATTAGGGTTAGGGTTCGTATTAGGGTTAGGGTTTATAGGGTTAGGGTAAGGATTAAGGTAAGGGTTAGGGTAAGGGTTTAAGGGTTAGGGTTAGTGTTCATATTAGGGTTAGGGTTAGAGTTTTAGGGTTCGGGTTAGGGTATTAGGGATAGGGTTAGTATTAAGGGTTAGGGTTTTAGTGTTAGGGTTAGGATTAGGATTAGGGTATAAGGGTTAGGGTTAGGGTAGAGTTAGCGTTATGTTTCATGTTAGGGTTAGGGTTAGGTTATGTTTTATGGTTAGGGTATTAGGGTTAGGGTTGGGTCAGGGTTAGGGTTAGTGTCAGGGTCAGGTTTGTATTAGGGTTAGGGTTTGTATTAGGGTTAGGGTTCATATTAGGGTAAGGGTTCGTATTAGGGTTAGGGTTCGTGTTAGGGTTAGGGTTAGTGTTTTAGGGTTTTAGTGTTTGGGTTAGGGTTATTAGGATTAGGGTTAGAGTTTCTTAGGGTTAGGGCTAGGGTATTAGGGTGTTAGGGTTAGGGTTTGCGTTAGGGTTAGTTAGGGTTAGGGTATTAGGGTTAGGGTTCATATTAGGGTAAGGGTTCATATTATGGTGAGGGTTCGTATTAGAGTTAGGGTTAGGGTTTTAGTGTTTCAAGGTTAGGGTTATTAGGATTAGGGTTACTTAGGGTTAGGGTTCGTATTTGAGATATTAGGGTTATAGTAAGGGTTATGGTAGCGTTAGAGTTAGGGTTCATATTAGGGTTAGAGTTTCTTGTTAGGGTTAGGGTTCGTATTATGGTTAGGTTAGGGTTAGGGTATTAGGGTTGGGGTATTAGGGTTAGAATTAGGGTAATGGTATTAGAGCTAGGGTTCGTGTTAGGGTTAGGGTTTGTGTCAGGGTTAGTGTTTGGGTATTAGGTTTGGGGTTAGTGTTAGGTTAGGGTTAGGGTTAGGATATTAGGGTTATGGTATTAGAGTTAGGGTTGGGGTACTAGGGTTAGGGTTAGGGTTAGTGTTCGTATTAGGGTTATGGTTAGGGTTTTAGGGTTTTAGGGTTAGGGTTAGTTAGGGTTAAGGTTAGGGTGAGGTTTAGGGTATCAGGGTGTTAGGGTTCATATTAGGTATAGCGTTGGGTCAGGGTTAGGGTCAGGGTCAGAGTCAGGATTTGCATTAGTGTTAGGGTTTGTATTAGGGTTAAGGTTTGGGTTATGGTTCATATTAGGGTTAGGGTTCGTATTAGGGTTAGCGTTAGGGTTAGGGTTCGTATTTGAGATAATAGGGTTATAGTTAGGGTTATGGTAGCGTTAGAGTTAGGGTTAGGGTTCATATTAGGGTTAGAGTTTCTTGTTAGGGTTAGGGTTCGTATTATGGTTAGGGTTAGGTTAGGGTTAGGGTATTAGGGTTGGGGTATTAGGGTTAGAATTAGGGTAATGGTATTAGGGTTTGGGTTCATGTTAGGGTTAGGGTTTGTGTTAGTGTTAGGGTTTGTGTAAGTGGTTGGGTTAGGTTAGGGTTTTAGGGTTAGGGTTAGGTCAGGGTTAGGGTTCGTATTATGTTTAGAGTTAGGGTTAGGATTAAGGTATTACGGTTAGGATTAGTGTTAGGGTTAGGGTTCGGTTAGGGTTTGGGTATTAGGGTTAGGGTTAGGGTAGCATTAGGGTTAGGGTTCACGTTAGGGTTAGTGTTAGGGTTCGTATTAGGGTTAGGGTTCATATTAGGGTTAGGGTTTTAGGGTTAGGGTTAGGGAATTAGGGAATTAGGGTTATGGTATTAGGGTTATGGTTAGTTAGGGTTATGGTATTAGGGTTCAGATTAGGGTTAGGGTTAGGATTTGTATTAGGGTTAGGGTTCGTATTAGGGTTAGGGTTTGTATTATGGTTATGGTTAGGGTTAGGGTTTTAGAGTTAGGGTTAGCATTAGGGTTATTAGGATTAGGGTTAGTTCGGTTTAGGTTAAGGGTATTAGGGTGTTAGGGTTAGGGGTTAGTGTTCGTATTAGGGTTAGGATAGTGTTAGGGTTCGCCTTAGGTTTAGGGTTTGTGTTAGAGTTAGGGTTCGTATTAGAAGTATTAGGGTTATAGTTAGGGTTAGGGTAGCGTTAGAGTTAGGGTTAGGGTTAGGTATGGGTTAGGGTTAGGATTAGGGTTAGGGTATTTGGGTTAGGGTATGGGTTAGTGTTAGGGTAAGGGTTAGGGTTAGGTTAGGTTAGGGTTAGGGTTCGTATTAGGGTTAGGTTTAGGTATAGGGTATTAGGGTTAGGGTTAAGGTTAGGGTTAGTTAGGGTTAGGGTTTGTATTAGGGTTAGGGTTCGTATTAGGGTTAGGGTTAGAGTAGTTTTAGGGTTAGGGTTTGTGTTAAGGTTTGGGTTAGGGTATTAGGTTTAAGGTTAGGTTTGTTTCAGGGTTAGGGTCAGGGTTCATTTTATGGTTAGGGTTTGTATTAGGTTTAGGGTTCGAATTAGAGTTAGGGTTCGTATTCGGTTTAGTGTTAGGGTTCGTATTACAGTAATTAGGGTTAGGGTTAGGTTAGGGTAAGAGTTCATGTTAGGGTTAGGGTTAGGGTTCGTGTTAGGGTTAGGGTTCGTATAAGGGTTAGGGTTCATATTAGGGTTAGGGTTCGTATTAGGGTTAGGGTTAGGATAGTGTTAGGGTTAGGGTTTGTATTAGGGTTAGGGTTCGTGTTAGTATTAGGGTTAGGGTATTAGGGTATTAGGGGTAGGGTTCGTATTAGGTTTGGGGTTAGGGTTCGTATTAGGGTAAGGGTTTTAGGGTTAGGGTTAGGGAATTAGGGTTAGGGTTCATATTAGGGTTAGGGTAAGGGTATTAGGGTGTTAGGGTTAGGTTTAGGGGTTTAGGTTAGGGTTACAGTTCGTATTAGGGTTAGAGTTAGGGTAGTGTTAGGGTTAGGGTTCAGGTTAGGGTTTGTGTTAGGGTTCGTATCAGAGGTATTAGGGTTATAGTTAGGGTTAAGGTAGTGTTAGAGTTAGGGTTAGGGTTAGGGTTAGTATTAGGGTTAAGGTTGGGTTAGGGTTAGTATATTAGGGTATTAGGGTTAGGGTTCGTATTAGGGTTCGTATTAGGGTTTGAGTTAGGGTTTGTATTAGGGTTAGGGTTCGTATTAGGGTAAGGGTTAGGGTTCATATTAGGTTAGGGTCATTGTTTTAGGGTTTTAGTGTCAGGGTTAGGGTTATTAGGATTAGGGTTATGGTTAGAGTAGTGTTAGGGTTAGGGTTCATGTTAGGGTTAGTGTTAGATTTAGGGTTTGTGTTAGAGTTACGGTTAGGTTAGGGTTAGGGTTAGGATTAGGGTTTCGGTTAGGGTTTGGTTAGGGTTAGGGTTATGGTATTAAGGTTAGGGTTAGGGTTAGGTTAGGATTAGGGGTCGTATTAGGGTTAGGGTTCGTATTAGAGTTAGGGTTAGGTTCTCTGTTAGGGGTATGGTTCATATTAGGGTTAGGGTTAGAGTTAGGTTAGGGTTAGCATATTAGGGTTAGGGTAATAGGGTTAGTGTTAGGGTTAGGCTATGAGGGTTAGGGTTAGTTAGGGTTAGGGTTCATATTAAGGTTAGGGTTAGCGTTTTAGGGTTAGGGTTAGGGAATTAGGGTTAGAATTAGAATTTATGGCATTAGGGTTAGGGTTCGTGTTAGGGTTAGGGCTCGTGTTAGGGTTAAGGTTTGTGTAAGGGTTTGGGTTAGTGTGAGAGTTAGGGTTCGTATTAGGGTTAGGATTAGAGTTAGGGTTTGTATTAGGGTTAGGGTTTGTATTAAGTTTTGGGTTCGTATTAGGGTTAGGGTTACTAGGGTTAGGGTTTATAGGGTTAGGGTAAGGATTAAGGTAAGGGCTAGGGTAAGGGTTTAAAGATTAGGGTTGTGTTAGGGTTAGGGTTCGTATTAGTGTTATGGTTAGGGTTAGGTTTCGTATTAGGGTTAGGGTTAGTATTAGAGTTATTACGGTTAGGGTTAGGGTTATGGTAGCGTTAGATTTAGGGTACGGTTCGTATTAGGGTTAGGGTTAGGGTTCTTGTATTGGTTAGGGTTAGGGTTTAGGGATAGGATTCGTATTAGGGTTAGGGTTTGTGATAGGGTTAGGGTTTTGTTAGGGTTAGGGTTAGT
Organism: Pseudophryne corroboree; assembly: GCF_028390025.1. Taxonomy (NCBI): domain Eukaryota; kingdom Metazoa; phylum Chordata; class Amphibia; order Anura; family Myobatrachidae; genus Pseudophryne; species Pseudophryne corroboree. The sequence continues at coordinate 372,238,211 of NC_086448.1, read as the reverse complement.
ATTATGGTATTAGGGTTGGGTTATGGTTGGGTTATGGTTAGGGTTAGGGTATTAGGGTTAGGTTAGGGTACGTATTAGGGTTAGGGTTAGGGTTAGGGATAGTGTTAGGGTTCGTATTATAGTTAGGGTACGTATTAGGGTTAGGGTTAGTGTTAGGGTTAGTTAGGGTTATAGTATTAGGGTTTGTTAGAGTTAAGGTTAGGGTTAGGGTTAATGTCAGGGTCAGGGTTCGTATTAGGGTTAGGTTTTGTGCTAGGGTTAGGGTTCGTATTAGTGTTATGGTTAGGGTTAGGTTTCATATTAGGGTTAGGGTTAGTATTAAAAAGAAAGGGGTTTTTTTTTGTGACTGCGCTAGGTTTTGATGATCACAATACTGATAAGAATTTCAATAAAACAAATTTATTCCTAAAATTGCACATTAGGTATACATAAGGTAATGGATAAAATATGCACATAGATTAAGTATTAAATAATACAATTATTAAAATATAAAATTAACATATAAAAGGACTACCCAATTCGCCAGGTGTTATATTAGGACTCCGTGGAGATATATGCAGTGACCGTTCCTGATGTATTTCCCCTATATTAACACAGTCCAGCTTATATAATAGTCTCAGAATTTTAGGCAATGTCCAATGGATGGACTTGTTACCGTTAGAGGGTACTGTGCTCCAGAATCTGTAGTGGAGAGCTCCTCATGCATTACGGTGTATGCTGTCCTTTAAGCGATGATTGCCATATGCAGTCCGAGAATAAAGCAAGACGTCTGGACAAAGCTTCGGGGAATGGTTCGGTCCTCCTTAGAGTCACTCCTGGCAGGGAGTTAGTATTAGGGTTAGTATTAGAGTTATTAGGGTTAGGGTATTAGGGTTAGGGTTAATGTATTAGGGTTAGGGATAGGGTTAGTTAGGGTTAGGGTATTAAGATATTAGGGTTAGGTTTAGGGTTAGGGTTTGTATTAGGGTTAGGGTCAGTATTAGGGTTAGGGTTCGTAGTAGTGTTAGGGTTAGGGTTTTAGAGTTATAGGGTTAGCGTTAGGGTTAGGGTTCATTAGGGTTAGTGTATTAGGGTATAAGGGTTAGGGTTAGGGTTCGTATTAGGGTTCCTATTAGGGTTAGGGCTAAGGTTCGTATTAGGGTTAGTGTTAGAGTTCGGGTTTGTATTAGGGTTAGAGTTCATATTAGGGTTAGTGTTATTAGGGTTAGGATTAGGGTTCGTGTTAGGGTTAGGGTAAAGATTAGGGTAAGAGGGTTAGGGTTAGGCTATTATGGTTAGGGTTCCTATTAAGGTTAGGGTTCGTATTAGGGTTAGGGTTATTAGGGTCAGGGTTAAGGGTTAGTGTCAGAGTTATGGTTAGGGTTCGTATTAGGGTTAGGGTTAGAGTATTAGGGTTAGGGTTAGGGTATTAGTGTTAGGGTTTGGGTTTGTGTTAGGGTTAGGGTATTAGGGTTAGGGTTAGGGTTAGGGTTAGGGTATTAGGGTTAGGGATAGGGTTAGTTAGGGTTAGGGTATTAAGATATTAGGGTTAGGTTTAGGGTTAGGGTTTGTATTAGGGTTAGGGTCAGTATTAGGGTTAGGGTTCGTAGTAGTGTTAGGGTTAGGGTTTTAGAGTTATAGGGTTATAGGGTTAGCGTTAGGGTTAGGGTTCATTAGGGTTAGTGTATTAGGGTATAAGGGTAAGGGTTCGTATTAGGGTTCCTATTAGGGTTAGGATTAGGGTTCGTATTAGGGTTAGGGTTAGAGTTCGGGTTTGTATTAGGGTTCATATTAGGGTTAGTGTTGTTAGGGTTAGGATTAGGGTTCGTGTTAGGGTTAGGGTAAGGATTAGGGTAAGAGGGTTAGGGTTAGGCTATTATGGTTAGGGTTCCTATTAAGGTTAGGGTTCGTATTAGGGTTAGGGTTATTAGGGTTAGGGTTAAGGGTTAGTGTCAGAGTTATGGTTAGGGTTCGTATTAGGGTTATAGTATTAGGGTTAGGGTTAGGGTATTAGTGTTAGGGTTTGTGTTAGGGTAAGGGTTAGGGTATTAGGGTTAGGGTTAGTGCATTAGGATTAGGGTTATGATTCGTATTAGGGTTAGGTTTACGGTAGGGTTAGGGTCAGGGTTTGTATTAGGGTTAGGGTTCGTATTAGTGTTTGGGTTTGTTTTAGGATTAGGGTTAGGGATCGTATTAGAGTTAAATTAGGGTTAGGGTTCGTATTTGTGTTCGTATTAGGGTTAGGGTTAGTGTTAAGGTTTGGATTCGTATTAGGGTTAGGGTTCGTATTAGGGTTAGGGTTTATAGGGTTAGGGTAAGGATTAAGGTAAGGGTTAGGGTAAGGGTTTAAGGGTTAGGGTTAGTGTTCATATTAGGGTTAGGGTTAGAGTTTTAGGGTTCGGGTTAGGGTATTAGGGATAGGGTTAGTATTAAGGGTTAGGGTTTTAGGGTTAGGGTTAGGATTAGGGTTAGGGTATAAGGGTTAGGGTTAGGGTAGAGTTAGCGTTATGTTTCATGTTAGGGTTAGGGTTAGGTTATGTTTTATGGTTAGGGTATTAGGGTTAGGGTTGGGTCAGGGTTAGGGTTAGTGTCATGGTCAGGTTTGTATTAGGGTTAGGGTTTGTATTAGGGTTAGGGTTCATATTAGGGTAAGGGTTCGTATTAGGGTTAGGGTTCGTGTTAGGGTTAGGGTTAGTGTTTTAGGGTTTTAGTGTTTGGGTTAGGGTTATTAGGATTAGGGTTAGAGTTTCTTAGGGTTAGGGCTAGGGTATTAGGGTGTTAGGGTTAGGGTTAGGGTTTGCGTTAGGGTTAGTTAGGGTTAGGGTATTAGGATTAGGGTTCATATTAGGGTAAGGGTTCATATTATGGTGAGGGTTCGTATTAGAGTTAGGGTTAGGGTTTTAGTGTTTCAAGGTTAGGGTTATTAGGATTAGGGTTACTTAGGGTTAGGGTTCGTATTTGAGATATTAGGGTTATAGTAAGGGTTATGGTAGCGTTAGAGTTAGGGTTCATATTAGGGTTAGAGTTTCTTGTTAGGGTTAGGGTTCGTATTATGGTTAGGTTAGGGTTAGGGTATTAGGGTTGGGGTATTAGGGTTAGAATTAGGGTAATGGTATTAGAGCTAGGGTTCGTGTTAGGGTTAGGGTTTGTGTCAGGGTTAGTGTTTGGGTATTAGGTTTGGGGTTAGTGTTAGGTTAGGGTTAGGGTTAGGATATTAGGGTTATGGTATTAGAGTTAGGGTTGGGGTACTAGGGTTAGGGTTAGGGTTAGTGTTCGTATTAGGGTTATGGTTAGGGTTTTAGGGTTTTAGGGTTAGGGTTAGTTAGGGTTAAGGTTAGGGTGAGGTTTAGGGTATCAGGGTGTTAGGGTTCATATTAGGTATAGCGTTGGGTCAGGGTTAGGGTCAGGGTCAGAGTCAGGATTTGCATTAGTGTTAGGGTTTGTATTAGGGTTAAGGTTTGGGTTATGGTTCATATTAGGGTTAGGGTTCGTATTAGGGTTAGCGTTAGGGTTAGGGTTCGTATTTGAGATAATAGGGTTATAGTTAGGGTTATGGTAGCGTTAGAGTTAGGGTTAGGGTTCATATTAGGGTTAGAGTTTCTTGTTAGGGTTAGGGTTCGTATTATGGTTAGGGTTAGGTTAGGGTTAGGGTATTAGGGTTGGGGTATTAGGGTTAGAATTAGGGTAATGGTATTAGGGTTTGGGTTCATGTTAGGGTTAGGGTTTGTGTTAGTGTTAGGGTTTGTGTAAGTGGTTGGGTTAGGTTAGGGTTTTAGGGTTAGGGTTAGGTCAGGGTTAGGGTTCGTATTATGTTTAGAGTTAGGGTTAGGATTAAGGTATTACGGTTAGGATTAGTGTTAGGGTTAGGGTTCGGTTAGGGTTTGGGTATTAGGGTTAGGGTTAGGGTAGCATTAGGGTTAGGGTTCACGTTAGGGTTAGTGTTAGGGTTCGTATTAGGGTTAGGGTTCATATTAGGGTTAGGGTTTTAGGGTTAGGGTTAGGGAATTAGGGAATTAGGGTTATGGTATTAGGGTTAGGGTTAGTTAGGGTTATGGTATTAGGGTTCAGATTAGGGTTAGGGTTAGGATTTGTATTAGGGTTAGGGTTCGTATTAGGGTTAGGGTTTGTATTATGGTTATGGTTAGGGTTAGGGTTTTAGAGTTAGGGTTAGCATTAGGGTTATTAGGATTAGGGTTAGTTCGGTTTAGGTTAAGGGTATTAGGGTGTTAGGGTTAGGGGTTAGTGTTCGTATTAGGGTTAGGATAGTGTTAGGGTTCGCGTTAGGTTTAGGGTTTGTGTTAGGGTTAGGGTTCGTATTAGAAGTATTAGGGTTATAGTTAGGGTTAGGGTAGCGTTAGAGTTAGGGTTAGGGTTAGGTATGGGTTAGGGTTAGGATTAGGGTTAGGGTTAGGGTATTTGGGTTAGGGTATGGGTTAGTGTTAGGGTAAGGGTTAGGGTTAGGTTAGGGTTAGGGTTCGTATTAGGGTTAGGTTTAGGTATAGGGTATTAGGGTTAGGGTTAAGGTTAGGGTTAGTTAGGGTTAGGGTTTGTATTAGGGTTAGGGTTCGTATTAGGGTTAGGGTTAGAGTAGTTTTAGGGTTAGGGTTTGTGTTAAGGTTTGGGTTAGGGTATTAGGGTTGAGGTTAGGTTTGTTTCAGGGTTAGGGTCAGGGTTCATTTTATGGTTAGGGTTTGTATTAGGTTTAGGGTTCGAATTAGAGTTAGGGTTCGTATTCGGTTTAGTGTTAGGGTTCGTATTAGAGTAATTAGGGTTAGGGTTAGGTTAGGGTAAGAGTTCATGTTAGGGTTAGGGTTAGGGTTCGTGTTAGGGTTAGGGTTCGTATAAGGGTTAGGGTTCATATTAGGGTTAGGGTTCGTATTAGGGTTAGGGTTAGGATAGTGTTAGGGTTAGGGTTTGTATTAGGGTTAGGGTTCGTGTTAGTATTAGGGTTAGGGTATTAGGGTATTAGGGGTAGGGTTCGTATTAGGTTTGGGGTTAGGGTTCGTATTAGGGTAAGGGTTTTAGGGTTAGGGTTAGGGAATTAGGGTTAGGGTTCATATTAGGGTTAGGGTAAGGGTATTAGGGTGTTAGGGTTAGGTTTAGGGGTTTAGGTTAGGGTTACAGTTCGTATTAGGGTTAGAGTTAGGGTAGTGTTAGGGTTAGGGTTCAGGTTAGGGTTTGTGTTAGGGTTCGTATCAGAGGTATTAGGGTTATAGTTAGGGTTAAGGTAGTGTTAGAGTTAGGGTTAGGGTTAGGGTTAGTATTAGGGTTAAGGTTGGGTTAGGGTTAGTATATTAGGGTATTAGGGTTAGGGTTCGTATTAGGGTTTGAGTTAGGGTTTGTATTAGGGTTAGGGTTCGTATTAGGGTAAGGGTTAGGGTTCATATTAGGTTAGGGTCATTGTTTTAGGGTTTTAGTGTCAGGGTTAGGGTTATTAGGATTAGGGTTATGGTTAGAGTAGTGTTAGGGTTAGGGTTCATGTTAGGGTTAGTGTTAGATTTAGGGTTTGTGTTAGAGTTACGGTTAGGTTAGGGTTAGGGTTAGGATTAGGGTTTCGGTTAGGGTTTGGTTAGGGTTAGGGTTATGGTATTAAGGTTAGGGTTAGGGTTAGGTTAGGATTAGGGGTCGTATTAGGGTTAGGGTTCGTATTAGAGTTAGGGTTAGGTTCTCTGTTAGGGGTATGGTTCATATTAGGGTTAGGGTTAGAGTTAGGTTAGGGTTAGCATATTAGGGTTAGGGTAATAGGGTTAGTGTTAGGGTTAGGCTATGAGGGTTAGGGTTAGTTAGGGTTAGGGTTCATATTAAGGTTAGGGTTAGCGTTTTAGGGTTAGGGTTAGGGAATTAGGGTTAGAATTAGAATTTATGGCATTAGGGTTAGGGTTCGTGTTAGGGTTAGGGCTCGTGTTAGGGTTAAGGTTTGTGTAAGGGTTTGGGTTAGTGTGAGAGTTAGGGTTCGTATTAGGGTTAGGATTAGAGTTAGGGTTTGTATTAGGGTTAGGGTTTGTATTAAGTTTTGGGTTCGTATTAGGGTTAGGGTTACTAGGGTTAGGGTTTATAGGGTTAGGGTAAGGATTAAGGTAAGGGCTAGGGTAAGGGTTTAAAGATTAGGGTTGTGTTAGGGTTAGGGTTCGTATTAGTGTTATGGTTAGGGTTAGGTTTCGTATTAGGGTTAGGGTTAGTATTAGAGTTATTACGGTTAGGGTTAGGGTTATGGTAGCGTTAGATTTAGGGTACGGTTCGTATTAGGGTTAGGGTTCTTGTATTGGTTAGGGTTAGGGTTTAGGGATAGGATTCGTATTAGGGTTAGGGTTAGGGTTTGTGATAGGGTTAGGGTTTTGTTAGGGTTAGGGTTAGTATTATGGTATTAGGGTTGGGTTATGGTTGGGTTATGGTTAGGGTTAGGGTATTAGGGTTAGGTTAGGGTACGTATTAGGGTTAGGGTTAGGGATAGTGTTAGGGTTCGTATTATAGTTAGGGTACGTATTAGGGTTAGGGTTAGTGTTAGGGTTAGTTAGGGTTATAGTATTAGGGTTTGTTAGAGTTAAGGTTAGGGTTAGGGTTAATGTCAGGGTCAGGGTTCGTATTAGGGTTAGGTTTTGTGCTAGGGTTAGGGTTCGTATTAGTGTTATGGTTAGGGTTAGGTTTCATATTAGGGTTAGGGTTAGTATTAGAGTTATTAGGGTTAGGGTATTAGGGTTAGGGTTAATGTATTAGGGTTAGGGATAGGGTTAGTTAGGGTTAGGGTATTAAGATATTAGGGTTAGGTTTAGGGTTAGGGTTTGTATTAGGGTTAGGGTCAGTATTAGGGTTAGGGTTCGTAGTAGTGTTAGGGTTAGGGTTTTAGAGTTATAGGGTTATAGGGTTAGCGTTAGGGTTACGGTTCATTAGGGTTAGTGTATTAGGGTATAAGGGTTAGGGTTAGGGTTCGTATTAGGGTTCCTATTATGGTTAGGGCTAAGGTTCGTATTAGGGTTAGTGTTAGAGTTCGGGTTTGTATTAGGGTTAGAGTTCATATTAGGGTTAGTGTTATTAGGGTTAGGATTAGGGTTCGTGTTAGGGTTAGGGTAAAGATTAGGGTAAGAGGGTTAGGGTTAGGCTATTATGGTTAGGGTTCCTATTAAGGTTAGGGTTCGTATTAGGGTTAGGGTTATTAGGGTCAGGGTTAAGGGTTAGTGTCAGAGTTATGGTTAGGGTTCGTATTAGGGTTAGGGTTAGAGTATTAGGGTTAGGGTTAGGGTATTAGTGTTAGGGTTTGGGTTTGTGTTAGGGTTAGGGTATTAGGGTTAGGGTTAGGGTTAGGGTTAGGGTTAAGGTATTAGGGTTAGGGATAGGGTTAGTTAGGGTTAGGGTATTAAGATATTAGGGTTAGGTTTAGGGTTAGGGTTTGTATTAGGGTTAGGGTCAGTATTAGGGTTAGGGTTCGTAGTAGTGTTAGGGTTAGGGTTTTAGAGTTATAGGGTTATAGGGTTAGCGTTAGGGTTAGGGTTCATTAGGGTTAGTGTATTAGGGTATAAGGGTAAGGGTTCGTATTAGGGTTCCTATTAGGGTTAGGGTTAGGGTTCGTATTAGGGTTAGGGTTAGAGTTCGGGTTTGTATTAGGGTTAGGGTTCATATTAGGGTTAGTGTTGTTAGGGTTAGGATTAGGGTTCGTGTTAGGGTTAGGGTAAGGATTAGGGTAAGACGGTTAGGGTTAGGCTATTATGGTTAGGGTTCCTATTAAGGTTAGGGTTCGTATTAGGGTTAGGGTTATTAGGGTCAGGGTTAAGGGTTAGTGTCAGAGTTATGGTTAGGGTTCGTATTAGGGTTATAGTATTAGGGTTAGGGTTAGGGTATTAGTGTTAGGGTTTGTGTTAGGGTAAGGGTTAGGGTATTAGGGTTAGGGTTAGTGCATTAGGATTAGGGTTATGATTCGTATTAGGGTTAGGTTTACGGTAGGGTTAGGGTCAGGGTTTGTATTAGGGTTAGGGTTCGTATTAGTGTTTGGGTTTGTTTTAGGATTAGGGTTAGGGATCGTATTAGAGTTAAATTAGGGTTAGGGTTCGTATTTGTGTTCGTATTAGGGTTAGGGTTAGTGTTAAGGTTTGGATTCGTATTAGGGTTAGGGTTCGTATTAGGGTTAGGGTTTATAGGGTTAGGGTAAGGATTAAGGTAAGGGTTAGGGTAAGGGTTTAAGGGTTAGGGTTAGTGTTCATATTAGGCTTAGGGTTAGAGTTTTAGGGTTCGGGTTAGGGTATTAGGGTTAGTGTTAGTATTAAGGGTTAAGGTTTTAGAGTTAGGGTTAGGATTATGATTAGGGTATTAGTGTTAGGGTTAGGGTAGAGTTAGCGTTATGGTTCATGTTAGGGTTAGGGTTAGGTTATGTTTTATGGTTAGAGTATTAGGGTTAGGGTTGGGTCAGGGTTAGGGTTAGTGTCAGGGTCAGGTTTTGTATTAGGGTTAGGGTTTGTATTAAGGTTAGGGTTAGGGTTCATATTAGGGTTCAGGTTAGGGTTAGGTTTCATATTAGGGTTAGGGTTAGGGTTCGTACTATAGTTATTAGGGTTAGGGTAAGGGTTATGGTTGCGTTAGATTTAGGGTAGGGTTCGTATTAGGGTGAGGGTTAGGATTCATGGATTGGTTAGGGTTAGGGTTTAGGGATTTGGTTCGTGTTAGGGATAGGGTTAGAGATAGGGTTTGTGTTAGGGTTAGGATTAGGGTTAGGTTAGTTTTAGGATTGGGATATTAGGGTTGGGTTAGGGTTGGGTTATAGTTAGGGTATTAGAGTTAGGGTTAGGGTTATTAGGGTTAAGGTTCGTGTTAGGATTAGGGTTAGGGTTAGTATTAGGGTTAGGGTTTTAGGGTTAGGGTATTAGGGTTAGGGTTCATATTAGGGATAGGGTTAGGGTTCTTATTAGGATTAGGGTTAAGGTTTGTATTAGGGTTAGGGTGCGGGTACGTATTAGGGTTAGGGTTAGTGTTTGTAGGGTTAGGGTTCATATTAGGGTTCGTATTAGGGTTAGGGTTTATAGGGTTAGGGTAAGGATTATGGTAAGGGTTAGGGTAAGGGTTTAAGGGTTAGGGTTAGTGTTCATATTAGGGTTAGGGTTAGAGTTTTAGGGTTCGGGTTAGGGTATTAGGGATAGGGTTAGTATTAAGGGTTAGGGTTTTAGGGTTAGGGTTAGGATTAGGATTAGGGTATAAGGGTTAGGGTAGAGTTAGCGTTATGTTTCATGTTAGGGTTAGGGTTAGGTTATGTTTTATGGTTAGGGTATTAGGGTTAGGGTTGGGTCAGGGTTAGGGTTAGTGTCAGGGTCAGGTTTGTATTAGGGTTAGGGTTAGGTTAGGGTTAGGGTTCGTATTAGGGTTAGGTTTAGGTATAGGGTATTAGGGTTAGGGTTAAGGTTAGGGTTAGTTAGGGTTAGGGTTTGTATTAGGGTTAGGGTTCGTATTAGGGTTAGGGTTAGAGTAGTTTTAGGGTTAGGGTTTGTGTTAAGGTTTGGGTTAGGGTATTAGGGTTAAGGTTAGGTTTGTTTCAGGGTTAGGATCAGGGTTCATTTTATGGTTAGGGTTTGTATTAGGTTTAGGGTTCGAATTAGAGTTAGGGTTCGTATTCGGTTTAGTGTTAGGGTTCGTATTAGAGTAATTAGGGTTAGGGTTAGGTTAGGGTAAGAGTTCATGTTAGGGTTAGGGTTAGGGTTCGTGTTAGGGTTAGGGTTCGTATTAGGGTTAGGGTTCATATTAGGGTTAGGGTTCGTATTAGGGTTAGGGTTAGGATAGTGTTAGGGTTAGGGTTTGTATTAGGGTTAGGGTTCGTGTTAGTATTAGGGTTAGGGTATTAGGGTATTAGGGGTAGGGTTCGTATTAGGTTTGGGGTTAGGGTTCGTATTAGGGTAAGGGTTTTAGGGTTAGGGTTAGGGAATTAGGGTTAGGGTTCATATTAGGGTTAGGGTAAGGGTATTAGGGTGTTAGGGTTAGGTTTAGGGGTTTAGGTTAGGGTTACAGTTCGTATTAGGGTTAGAGTTAGGGTAGTGTTAGGGTTAGGGTTCAGGTTAGGGTTTGTGTTAGGGTTCGTATCAGAGGTATTAGGGTTATAGTTAGGGTTAAGGTAGTGTTAGAGTTAGGGTTAGGGTTAGGGTTAGTATTAGGGTTAAGGTTGGGTTAGGGTTAGTATATTAGGGTATTAGGGTTAGGGTTCGTATAAGGGTTTGAGTTAGGGTTTGTATTAGGGTTAGGGTTCGTATTAGGGTAAGGGTTAGGGTTCATATTAGGTTAGGGTCATTGTTTTAGGGTTTTAGTGTCAGGGTTAGGGTTATTAGGATTAGGGTTATGGTTAGAGTAGTGTTAGGGTTAGGGTTCATGTTAGGGTTAGTGTTAGATTTAGGGTTTGTGTTAGAGTTACGGTTAGGTTAGGGTTAGGGTTAGGATTAGGGTTTCGGTTAGGGTTTGGTTAGGGTTAGGGTTATGGTATTAAGGTTAGGGTTAGGGTTAGGTTAGGATTAGGGGTCGTATTAGGGTTAGGGTTCGTATTAGAGTTAGGGTTAGGTTCTCTGTTAGGGGTATGGTTCATATTAGGGTTAGGGTTAGAGTTAGGTTAGGGTTAGCATATTAGGGTTAGGGTAATAGGGTTAGTGTTAGGGTTAGGCTATGAGGGTTAGGGTTAGTTAGGGTTAGGGTTCATATTAAGGTTAGGGTTAGCATTTTAGGGTTAGGGTTAGGGAATTAGGGTTAGAATTAGAATTTATGGCATTAGGGTTAGGGTTCGTGTTAGGGTTAGGGCTCGTGTTAGGGTTAAGGTTTGTGTAAGGGTTTGGGTTAGTGTGAGAGTTAGGGTTCGTATTAGGGTTAGGATTAGAGTTAGGGTTTGTATTAGGGTTAGGGTTTGTATTAAGTTTTGGGTTCGTATTAGGGTTAGGGTTACTAGGGTTAGGGTTTATAGGGTTAGGGTAAGGATTAAGGTAAGGGCTAGGGTAAGGGTTTAAAGATTAGGGTTGTGTTAGGGTTAGGGTTCGTATTAGTGTTATGGTTAGGGTTAGGTTTCGTATTAGGGTTAGGGTTAGTATTAGAGTTATTACGGTTAGGGTTAGGGTTATGGTAGCGTTAGATTTAGGGTACGGTTCGTATTAGGGTTAGGGTTAGGGTTCTTGTATTGGTTAGGGTTAGGGTTTAGGGATAGGATTCGTATTAGGGTTAGGGTTTGTGATAGGGTTAGGGTTTTGTTAGGGTTAGGGTTAGTATTATGGTATTAGGGTTGGGTTATGGTTGGGTTATGGTTAGGGTTAGGGTATTAGGGTTAGGTTAGGGTACGTATTAGGGTTAGGGTTAGGGTTAGGGATAGTGTTAGGGTTCGTATTATAGTTAGGGTACGTATTAGGGTTAGGGTTAGTGTTAGGGTTAGTTAGGGTTATAGTATTAGGGTTAGGGTTTGTTAGAGTTAAGGTTAGGGTTAGGGTTAATGTCAGGGTCAGGGTTCGTATTAGGGTTAGGTTTTATGCTAGGTTTAGGGTTCGTATTAGTGTTATGGTTAGGGTTAGGTTTCATATTAGGGTTAGGGTTAGTATTAGAGTTATTAGGGTTAGGGTATTAGGGTTAGGGTTAATGTATTAGGGTTAGGGATAGGGTTAGTTAGGGTTAGGGTATTAAGATATTAGGGTTAGGTTTAGGGTTAGGGTTTGTAGTAGTGTTGGGGTTAGGGTTTTAGAGTTATAGGGTTATAGGGTTAGCGTTAGGGTTAGGGTTCATTAGGGTTAGTGTATTAGGGTATAAGGGTTAGGGTTAGGGTTCGTATTAGGGTTCCTATTAGGGTTAGGGCTAAGGTTCGTAATAGGGTTAGGGTTAGAGTTCGGGTTTGTATTAGGGTTAGAGTTCATATTAGGGTTAGTGTTATTAGGGTTAGGATTAGGGTTCGTGTTAGGGTTAGGGTAAAGATTAGGGTAAGAGGGTTAGGGTTAGGCTATTATGGTTAGGGTTCCTATTAAGGTTAGGGTTCGTATTAGGGTTAGGGTTATTAGGGTCAGGGTTAAGGGTTAGTGTCAGAGTTATGGTTAGGGTTCGTATTAGGGTTAGGGTTAGAGTATTAGGGTTAGGGTTAGGGTATTAGTGTTAGGGTTAGGGTTTGTGTTAGGGTTAGGGTATTAGGGTTAGGGTTAGGGTTAAGGTATTAGGGTTAGGGATAGGGTTAGTTAGGGTTAGGGTATTAAGATATTAGGGTTAGGTTTAGGGTTAGGGTTTGTATTAGGGTTAGGGTCAGTATTAGGGTTAGGGTTCGTAGTAGTGTTAGGGTTAGGGTTTTAGAGTTATAGGGTTATAGGGTTAGCGTTAGGGTTAGGGTTCATTAGGGTTAGTGTATTAGGGTATAAGGGTAAGGGTTCGTATTAGGGTTCCTATTAGGGTTAGGGTTAGGGTTCGTATTAGGGTTAGGGTTAGAGTTCGGGTTTGTATTAGGGTTAGGGTTCATATTAGGGTTAGTGTTGTTAGGGTTAGGATTAGGGTTCGTGTTAGGGTTAGGGTAAGGATTAGGGTAAGAGGGTTAGGGTTAGGCTATTATGGTTAGGGTTCCTATTAAGGTTAGGGTTCGTATTAGGGTTAGGGTTATTAGGGTCAGGGTTAAGGGTTAGTGTCAGAGTTATGGTTAGGGTTCGTATTAGGGTTATAGTATTAGGGTTAGGGTTAGGGTATTAGTGTTAGGGTTTGTGTTAGGGTAAGGATTAGGGTATTAGGGTTAGGGTTAGTGCATTAGGATTAGGGTTATGATTCGAATTAGGGTTAGGTTTACGGTAGGGTTAGGGTCAGGGTTTGTATTAGGGTTAGGGTTCGTATTAGTGTTTGGGTTTGTTTTAGGATTAGGGTTAGGGATCGTATTAGAGTTAAATTAGGGTTAGGGTTCGTATTTGTGTTCGTATTATGGTTAGGGTTAGTGTTAAGGTTTGGATTCGTATTAGGGTTAGGGTTCGTATTAGGGTTAGGGTTTATAGGGTTAGGGTAAGGATTAAGGTAAGGGTTAGGGTAAGGGTTTAAGGGTTAGGGTTAGTGTTCATATTAGGCTTAGGGTTAGAGTTTTAGGGTTCGGGTTAGGGTATTAGGGTTAGTGTTAGTATTAAGGGTTAAGGTTTTAGAGTTAGGGTTAGGATTATGATTAGGGTATTAGGGTTAGGGTTAGTGTAGAGTTAGCGTTATGGTTCATGTTAGGGTTAGGGTTAGGTTATGTTTTATGGTTAGAGTATTAGGGTTAGGGTTGGGTCAGGGTTAGGGTTAGTGTCAGGGTCAGGTTTTGTATTAGGGTTAGGGTTTGTATTAAGGTTAGGGTTAGGGTTCATATTAGGGTTCAGGTTAGGGTTAGGTTTCATATTAGGGTTAGGGTTAGGGTTCGTATTATAGTTATTAGGGTTAGGGTAAGGGTTATGGTTGCGTTAGATTTAGGGTAGGGTTCGTATTAGGGTGAGGGTTAGGATTCATGGATTGGTTAGGGTTAGGGTTTAGGGATTTGGTTCGTGTTAGGGATAGGGTTAGAGATAGGGTTTGTGTTAGGGTTAGGATTAGGGTTAGGTTAGTTTTAGGATTAGGATATTAGGGTTGGGTTAGGGTTATGTTATAGTTAGGGTATTAGAGTTAGGGTTAGGGTTATTAGGGTTAAGGTTCGTGTTAGGATTAGGGTTAGGGTTAGTATTAGGGTTAGGGTTTTAGGGTTAGGGTTAGGGTATTAGGGTTAGGGTTCATATTAGGGATAGGGTTAGGGTTCTTATTAGGATTAGGGTTAAGGTTTGTATTAGGGTTAGGGTGCGGGTACGTATTAGGGTTAGGGTTAGTGTTTGTAGGGTTAGGGTTCATATTAGGGTTCGTATTAGGGTTAGGGTTTATAGGGTTAGGGTAAGGATTAAGGTAAGGGTTAGGGTAAGGGTTTAAGGGTTAGGGTTAGTGTTCATATTAGGGTTAGGGTTAGAGTTTTAGGGTTCGGGTTAGGGTATTAGGGATAGGGTTAGTATTAAGGGTTAGGGTTTTAGTGTTAGGGTTAGGATTAGGATTAGGGTATAAGGGTTAGGGTTAGGGTAGAGTTAGCGTTATGTTTCATGTTAGGGTTAGGGTTAGGTTATGTTTTATGGTTAGGGTATTAGGGTTAGGGTTGGGTCAGGGTTAGGGTTAGTGTCAGGGTCAGGTTTGTATTAGGGTTAGGGTTTGTATTAGGGTTAGGGTTCATATTAGGGTAAGGGTTCGTATTAGGGTTAGGGTTCGTGTTAGGGTTAGGGTTAGTGTTTTAGGGTTTTAGTGTTTGGGTTAGGGTTATTAGGATTAGGGTTAGAGTTTCTTAGGGTTAGGGCTAGGGTATTAGGGTGTTAGGGTTAGGGTTTGCGTTAGGGTTAGTTAGGGTTAGGGTATTAGGGTTAGGGTTCATATTAGGGTAAGGGTTCATATTATGGTGAGGGTTCGTATTAGAGTTAGGGTTAGGGTTTTAGTGTTTCAAGGTTAGGGTTATTAGGATTAGGGTTACTTAGGGTTAGGGTTCGTATTTGAGATATTAGGGTTATAGTAAGGGTTATGGTAGCGTTAGAGTTAGGGTTCATATTAGGGTTAGAGTTTCTTGTTAGGGTTAGGGTTCGTATTATGGTTAGGTTAGGGTTAGGGTATTAGGGTTGGGGTATTAGGGTTAGAATTAGGGTAATGGTATTAGAGCTAGGGTTCGTGTTAGGGTTAGGGTTTGTGTTAGGGTTAGTGTTTGGGTATTAGGTTTGGGGTTAGGGTTAGGTTAGGGTTAGGGTTAGGATATTAGGGTTATGGTATTAGAGTTAGGGTTGGGGTACTAGGGTTAGGGTTAGGGTTAGTGTTCGTATTAGGGTTATGGTTAGGGTTTTAGGGTTTTAGGGTTAGGGTTAGTTAGGGTTAAGGTTAGGGTGAGGTTTAGGGTATCAGGGTGTTAGGGTTCATATTAGGTATAGCGTTGGGTCAGGGTTAGGGTCAGGGTCAGAGTCAGGATTTGCATTAGGGTTAGGGTTTGTATTAGGGTTAAGGTTTGGGTTATGGTTCATATTAGGGTTAGGGTTCGTATTAGGGTTAGCGTTAGGGTTAGGGTTCGTATTTGAGATAATAGGGTTATAGTTAGGGTTATGGTAGCGTTAGAGTTAGGGTTAGGGTTCATATTAGGGTTAGAGTTTCTTGTTAGGGTTAGGGTTCGTATTATGGTTAGGGTTAGGTTAGGGTTAGGGTATTAGGGTTGGGGTATTAGGGTTAGAATTAGGGTAATGGTATTAGGGTTTGGGTTCATGTTAGGGTTAGGGTTTGTGTTAGTGTTAGGGTTTGTGTAAGTGGTTGGGTTAGGTTAGGGTTTTAGGGTTAGGGTTTTAGGGTTAGGGTTAGGTCAGGGTTAGGGTTCGTATTATGTTTAGAGTTAGGGTTAGGATTAAGGTATTACGGTTAGGATTAGTGTTAGGGTTAGGGTTCGGTTAGGGTTTGGGTATTAGGGTTAGGGTTAGGGTAGCATTAGGGTTAGGGTTCACGTTAGGGTTAGTGTTAGAGTTCGTATTAGGGTTAGGGTTCATATTAGGGTTAGGGTTTTAGGGTTAGGGTTAGGGAATTAGGGAATTAGGGTTATGGTATTAGGGTTAGGGTTATTTAGGGTTATGGTATTAGGGTTCAGATTAGGGTTAGGGTTAGGATTTGTATTAGGGTTAGGGTTCGTATTAGGGTTAGGGTTTGTATTATGGTTATGGTTAGGGTTAGGGTTTTAGAGTTAGGGTTAGCATTAGGGTTATTAGGATTAGGGTTAGTTCGGTTTAGGTTAAGGGTATTAGGGTGTTAGGGTTAGGGGTTAGTGTTCGTACTAGGGTTAGGATAGTGTTAGGGTTCGCGTTAGGTTTAGGGTTTGTGTTAGGGAGGGTTAGGTATGGGTTAGGGTTAGGATTAGGGTTAGGGTTAGGGTATTTGGGTTAGGGTATGGGTTAGTGTTAGGGTAAGGGTTAGGGTTAGGGTTCGTATTAGGGTTAGGTTTAGGTATAGGGTATTAGGGTTAGGGTTAAGGTTAGGGTTAGTTAGGGTTAGGGTTTGTATTAGGGTTAGGGTTCGTATTAGGGTTAGGGTTAGAGTAGTTTTAGGGTTAGGGTTTGTGTTAAGGTTTGGGTTAGGGTATTAGGGTTAAGGTTAGGTTTGTTTCAGGGTTAGGGTCAGGGTTCATTTTAGGGTTAGGGTTTGTATTAGGTTTAGGGTTCGAATTAGAGTTAGGGTTCGTATTCGGTTTAGTGTTAGGGTTCGTATTAGAGTAATTAGGGTTACGGTTAGGTTAGGGTAAGAGTTCATGTTAGGGTTAGGGTTAGGGTTCGTGTTAGGGTTAGGGTTCGTATTAGGGTTAGGGTTCATATTAGGGTTAGGGTTCGTATTAGGGTTAGGGTTAGGATAGTGTTAGGGTTAGGGTTTGTATTAGGGTTAGGGTTCGTGTTAGTATTAGGGTTAGGGTATTAGGGTATTAGGGGTAGGGTTCGTATTAGGTTTGGGGTTAGGGTTCGTATTAGGGTAAGGTTTTTAGGGTTAGGGTTAGGGAATTAGGGTTAGGGTTCATATTAGGGTTAGGGTAAGGGTATTAGGGTGTTAGGGTTAGGTTTAGGGGTTTAGGTTAGGGTTACAGTTCGTATTAGGGTTAGAGTTAGGGTAGTGTTAGGGTTAGGGTTCAGGTTAGGGTTTGTGTTAGGGTTCGTATCAGAGGTATTAGGGTTATAGTTAGGGTTAAGGTAGTGTTAGAGTTAGGGTTAGGGTTAGGGTTAGTATTAGGGTTAAGGTTGGGTTAGGGTTAGTATATTAGGGTATTAGGGTTAGGGTTCGTATAAGGGTTTGAGTTAGGGTTTGTATTAGGGTTAGGGTTCGTATTAGGGTAAGGGTTAGGGTTCATATTAGGTTAGGGTCATTGTTTTAGGGTTTTAGTGTCAGGGTTAGGGTTAATAGGATTAGGGTTATGGTTAGAGTAGTGTTAGGGTTAGGGTTCATGTTAGGGTTAGTGTTAGATTTAGGGTTTGTGTTAGAGTTACGGTTAGGTTAGGGTTAGGGTTAGGATTAGGGTTTCGGTTAGGGTTTGGTTAGGGTTAGGGTTATGGTATTAAGGTTAGGGTTAGGTTAGGATTAGGGGTCGTATTAGGGTTAGGGTTCGTATTAGAGTTAGGGTTAGGTTCTCTGTTAGGGGTATGGTTCATATTAGGGTTAGGGTTAGAGTTAGGTTAGGGTTAGCATATTAGGGTTAGGGTAATAGGGTTAGTGTTAGGGTTAGGCTATGAGGGTTAGGGTTAGTTAGGGTTCATATTAAGGTTAGGGTTAGCGTTTTAGGGTTAGGGTTAGGGAATTAGGGTTAGAATTAGAATTTATGGCATTAGGGTTAGGGTTCGTGTTAGGGTTAGGGCTCGTGTTAGGGTTAAGGTTTGTGTAAGGGTTTGGGTTAGTGTGAGAGTTAGGGTTCGTATTAGGGTTAGGATTAGAGTTAGGGTTTGTATTAGGGTTAGGGTTTGTATTAAGTTTTGGGTTCGTATTAGGGTTAGGGTTAGGGTAGAGTTAGCGTTATGGTTCATGTTAGGGTTAGGGTTAGGTTATGTTTTATGGTTAGAGTATTAGGGTTAGGGTTGGGTCAGGGTTAGGGTTAGTGTCAGGGTCAGGTTTTGTATTAGGGTTAGGGTTTGTATTAAGGTTAGGGTTAGGGTTCATATTAGGGTTCAGGTTAGGGTTAGGTTTCATATTAGGGTTAGGGTTAGGGTTCGTATTATAGTTATTAGGGTTAGGGTAAGGGTTATGGTTGCGTTAGATTTAGGGTAGGGTTCGTATTAGGGTGAGGGTTAGGATTCATGGATTGGTTAGGGTTAGGGTTTAGGGATTTGGTTCGTGTTAGGGATAGGGTTAGAGATAGGGTTTGTGTTAGGGTTAGGATTAGGGTTAGGTTAGTTTTAGGATTAGGATATTAGGGTTGGGTTAGGGTTGGGTTATAGTTAGGGTATTAGAGTTAGGGTTAGGGTTATTAGGGTTAAGGTTCGTGTTAGGATTAGGGTTAGTATTAGGGTTAGGGTTTTAGGGTTAGGGTTAGGGTATTAGGGTTAGGGTTCATATTAGGGATAGGGTTAGGGTTCTTATTAGGATTAAGGTTAAGGTTTGTTTTAGGGTTAGGGTGCGGGTACGTATTAGGGTTAGGGTTAGTGTTTGTAGGGTTAGGGTTCATATTAGGGTTCGTATTAGGGTTAGGGTTTATAGGGTTAGGGTAAGGATTAAGGTAAGGGTTAGGGTAAGGGTTTAAGGGTTAGGGTTAGTGTTCATATTAGGGTTAGGGTTAGAGTTTTAGGGTTCGGGTTAGGGTATTAGGGATAGGGTTAGTATTAAGGGTTAGGGTTTTAGGGTTAGGGTTAGGATTAGGGTATTAGGGTTAGGGTTGGGTCAGGGTTAGGGTTAGTGTCAGGGTCAGGTTTGTATTAGGGTTAGGGTTTGTATTAGGGTTAGGGTTCATATTAGGGTAAGGGTTCGTGTTAGGGTTAGGGTTAGTGTTTTAGGGTTTTAGTGTTTGGGTTAGGGTTATTAGGATTAGGGTTAGAGTTTCTTAGGGTTAGGGCTAGGGTATTAGGGTGTTAGGGTTAGGGTTAGGGTTTGCGTTAGGGTTAGTTAGGGTTAGGGTATTAGGGTTAGGGTTCATATTAGGGTAAGGGTTCATATTATGGTGAGGGTTCGTATTAGAGTTAGGGTTAGGGTTTTAGTGTTTCAAGGTTAGGGTTATTAGGATTAGGGTTACTTAGGGTTAGGGTTCGTATTTGAGATATTAGGGTTATAGTAAGGGTTATGGTAGCGTTAGAGTTAGGGTTCATATTAGGGTTAGAGTTTCTTGTTAGGGTTAGGGTTCGTATTATGGTTAGGTTAGGGTTAGGGTATTAGGGTTGGGGTATTAGGGTTAGAATTAGGGTAATGGTATTAGAGCTAGGGATCGTGTTAGGGTTAGGGTTTGTGTTAGGGTTAGTGTTTGAGTATTAGGTTTGGGGTTAGGGTTAGGTTAGGGTTAGGGTTAGGATATTAGGGTTATGGTATTAGAGTTAGGGTTGGGGTACTAGGGTTATGGTTAGGGTTAGTGTTCGTATTAGGGTTATGGTTAGGGTTTTAGGGTTTTAGGGTTAGGGTTAGTTAGGGTTAAGGTTAGGGTGAGGTTTAGGGTATCAGGGTGTTAGGGTTCATATTAGGTATAGCGTTGGGTCAGGGTTAGGGTCAGGGTCAGAGTCAGGATTTGCATTAGGGTTAGGGTTTGTATTAGGGTTAAGGTTTGGGTTATGGTTCATATTAGGGTTAGGGTTCGTATTAGGGTTAGCGTTAGGGTTCGTATTTGAGATAATAGGGTTATAGTTAGGGTTATGGTAGCGTTAGAGTTAGGGTTAGGGTTCATATTAGGGTTAGAGTTTCTTGTTAGGGTTAGGGTTCGTATTATGGTTAGGGTTAGGTTAGGGTTAGGGTATTAGGGTTGGGGTATTAGGGTTAGAATTAGGGTAATGGTATTAGGGTTTGGGTTCATGTTAGGGTAAGGGTTTGTGTTAGTGTTAGGGTTTGTGTAAGTGGTTGGGTTAGGTTAGGGTTTTAGGGTTAGGGTTTTAGGGTTAGGGTTAGGTCAGGGTTAGGGTTCGTATTATGTTTAGAGTTAGGGTTAGGATTAAGGTATTACGGTTAGGATTAGTGTTAGGGTTAGGGTTCGGTTAGGGTTTGGGTATTAGGGTTAGGGTTAGGGTAGCATTAGGGTTAGGGTTCACGTTAGGGTTAGTGTTAGGGTTCGTATTAGGGTTATGGTTCATATTAGGGTTAGGGTTTTAGGGTTAGGGTTAGGGAATTAGGGAATTAGGGTTATGGTATTAGGGTTAGGGTTATTTAGGGTTATGGTATTAGGGTTCAGATTAGGGTTAGGGTTAGGATTTGTATTAGGGTTAGGGTTCGTATTAGGGTTAGGGTTTGTATTATGGTTATGGTTAGGGTTAGGGTTTTAGAGTTAGGGTTAGCATTAGGGTTATTAGGATTAGGGTTAGTTCGGTTTAGGTTAAGGGTATTAGGGTGTTAGGGTTAGGGGTTAGTGTTCGTATTAGGGTTAGGATAGTGTTAGGGTTCGCGTTAGGTTTAGGGTTTGTGTTAGGGTTAGGGTTCGTATTAGAAGTATTAGGGTTATAGTTAGGGTTAGGGTAGCGTTAGAGTTAGGGTTAGGGTTAGGTATGGGTTAGGGTTAGGATTAGGGTTAGGGTTAGGGTATTTGGGTTAGGGTATGGGTTAGTGTTAGGGTAAGGGTTAGGGTTAGGTTAGGGTTAGGGTTCGTATTAGGGTTAGGTTTAGGTATAAGGTATTAGGGTTAGGGTTAAGGTTAGGGTTAGTTAGGGTTAGGGTTTGTATTAGGGTTAGGGTTCGTATTAGGGTTATGGTTAGAGTAGTTTTAGGGTTAGGGTTTGTGTTAAGGTTTGGGTTAGGGTATTAGGGTTAAGGTTAGGTTTGTTTCAGGGTTAGGGTCAGGGTTCATTTTAGGGTTAGGGTTTGTATTAGGTTTAGGGTTCGAATTAGAGTTAGGGTTCGTATTCGGTTTAGTGTTAGGGTTCGTATTAGAGTAATTAGGGTTAGGGTTAGGTTAGGGTAAGAGTTCATGTTAGGGTTAGGGTTAGGGTTCGTGTTAGGGTTAGGGTTCGTATTAGGGTTAGGGTTCATATTAGGGTTAGGGATCGTATTAGGGTTAGGGTTAGGATAGTGTTAGGGTTAGGGTTTGTATTAGGGTTAGGGTTCGTGTTAGGGTTAGGGTAAGGGTATTAGGGTGTTAGGGTTAGGTTTAGGGGTTTAGGTTAGGGTTACAGTTCGTATTAGGGTTAGAGTTAGGGTAGTGTTAGGGTTAGGGTTCAGGTTAGGGTTTGTGTTAGGGTTCGTATCAGAGGTATTAGGGTTATAGTTAGGGTTAAGGTAGTGTTAGAGTTAGGGTTAGGGTTAGGGTTAGTATTAGGGTTAAGGTTGGGTTAGGGTTAGTATATTAGGGTTCGTATTAGGGTTTGAGTTAGGGTTTGTATTAGGGTTAGGGTTCGTATTAGGGTAAGGGTTAGGGTTCATATTAGGTTAGGGTCATTGTTTTAGGGTTTTAGTGTCAGGGTTAGGGTTATTAGGATTAAGGTTATGGTTAGAGTAGTGTTAGGGTTAGGGTTCATGTTAGGGTTAGTGTTAGATTTAGGGTTTGTGTTAGAGTTACGGTTAGGTTAGGGTTAGGGTTAGGATTAGGGTTTCGGTTAGGGTTTGGTTAGGGTTAGGGTTATGGTATTAAGGTTAGGGTTAGGGTTAGGTTAGGATTAGGGGTCGTATTAGGGTTAGGGTTCGTATTAGAGTTAGGGTTAGGTTCTCTGTTAGGGGTATGGTTCATATTAGGGTTAGGGTTAGAGTTAGGTTAGGGTTAGCATATTAGGGTTAGGGTAATAGGGTTAGTGTTAGGGTTAGGCTATGAGGGTTAGGGTTAGTTAGGGTTAGGGTTCATATTAAGGTTAGGGTTAGCGTTTTAGTGTTAGGGTTAGGGAATTAGGGTTAGAATTAGAATTTATGGCATTAGGGTTAGGGTTCGTGTTAGGGTTAGGGTTTGTATTATGGTTATGGTTAGGGTTAGGGTTTTAGAGTTAGGGTTAGCATTAGGGTTATTAGGATTAGGGTTAGTTCGGTTTAGGTTAAGGGTATTAGGGTGTTAGGGTTAGGGGTTAGTGTTCGTATTAGGGTTAGGATAGTGTTAGGGTTCGCGTTAGGTTTAGGGTTTGTGTTAGGGTTAGGGTTCGTATTAGAAGTATTAGGGTTATAGTTAGGGTTAGGGTAGCGTTAGAGTTAGGGTTAGGGTTAGGTATGGGTTAGGGTTAGGATTAGGGTTAGGGTTAGGGTATTTGGGTTAGGGTATGGGTTAGTGTTAGGGTAAGGGTTAGGGTTAGGTTAGGGTTAGGGTTCGTATTAGGGTTAGGTTTAGGTATAGGGTATTAGGGTTAGGGTTAAGGTTAGGGTTAGTTAGGGTTAGGGTTTGTATTAGGGTTAGGGTTCGTATTAGGGTTAGGGTTAGAGTAGTTTTAGGGTTAGGGTTTGTGTTAAGGTTTGGGTTAGGGTATTAGGGTTAAGGTTAGGTTTGTTTCAGGGTTAGGGTCAGGGTTCATTTTAGGGTTAGGGTTTGTATTAGGTTTAGGGTTCGAATTAGAGTTAGGGTTCGTATTCGGTTTAGTGTTAGGGTTCGTATTAGAGTAATTAGGGTTAGGGTTAGGTTAGGGTAAGAGTTCATGTTAGGGTTAGGGTTCGTGTTAGGGTTAGGGTTCGTATTAGGGTTAGGGTTCATATTAGGGTTAGGGTTCGTATTAGGGTTAGGGTTAGGATAGTGTTAGGGTTAGGGTTTGTATTAGGGTTAGGGTTCGTGTTAGTATTAGGGTTAGGGTATTAGGGTATTAGGGGTAGGGTTCGTATTAGGTTTGGGGTTAGGGTTCGTATTAGGGTAAGGGTTTTAGGGTTAGGGTTAGGGAATTAGGGTTAGGGTTCATATTAGGGTTAGGGTAAGGGTATTAGGGTGTTAGGGTTAGATTTAGGGGTTTAGGTTAGGGTTACAGTTCGTATTAGGGTTAGAGTTAGGGTAGTGTTAGGGTTAGGGTTCAGGTTAGGGTTTGTGTTAGGGTTCGTATCAGAGGTATTAGGGTTATAGTTAGGGTTAAGGTAGTGTTAGAGTTAGGGTTAGGGTTAGTATTAGGGTTAAGGTTGGGTTAGGGTTAGTATATTAGGGTATTAGGGTTAGGGTTCGTATTAGGGTTCGTATTAGGGTTTGAGTTAGGGTTTGTATTAGGGTTAGGGTTCGTATTAGGGTAAGGGTTAGGGTTCATATTAGGTTAGGGTCATTGTTTTAGGGTTTTAGTGTCAGGGTTAGGGTTATTAGGATTAAGGTTATGGTTAGAGTAGTGTTAGGGTTAGGGTTCATGTTAGGGTTAGTGTTAGATTTAGGGTTTGTGTTTGAGTTACGGTTAGGTTAGGGTTAGGGTTAGGATTAGGGTTTCGGTTAGGGTTTGGTTAGGGTTAGGGTTATGGTATTAAAGTTAGGGTTAGGGTTAGGTTAGGATTAGGGGTCGTATTAGGGTTAGGGTTCGTATTAGAGTTAGGGTTAGGTTCTCTGTTAGGGGTATGGTTCATATTAGGGTTAGTGTTAGAGTTAGGTTAGGGTTAGCATATTAGGGTTAGGGTAATAGGGTTAGTGTTAGGGTTAGGCTATGAGGGAAAGGGTTAGTTAGGGTTAGGGTTCATATTAAGGTTATGGTTAGCGTTTTAGTGTTAGGGTTAGGGAATTAGGGTTAGAATTAGAATTTATGGCATTAGGGTTAGGGTTCGTGTTAGGGTTAGGGCTCGTGTTAGGGTTAAGGTTTGTGTAAGGGTTTGGGTTAGTGTGAGAGTTAGGGTTCGTATTAGGGTTAGGATTAGAGTTAGGGTTTGTATTAGGGTTAGGGTTTGTATTAAGTTTTGGGTTCGTATTAGGGTTAGGGTTATTAGGGTTAGGGTTTATATTAGGGTTAGGGTTTTAGGGTTTTAGTGTCAGGGTTAGGGTTATTAGGATTAAGGTTATGGTTAGAGTAGTGTTAGGGTTAGGGTTATGGTTAGGGAATTAGGGAATTAGGGTTATGGTATTAGGGTTAGGGTTAGTTAGGGTTATGGTATTAGGGTTCAGATTAGGGTTAGGGTTAGGATTTGTATTAGGGTTAGGGTTCGTATTAGGGTTAGGGTTTGTATTATGGTTATGGTTAGGGTTAGGGTTTTAGAGTTAGGGTTAGCATTAGGGTTATTAGGATTAGGGTTAGTTCGGTTTAGGTAAAGGGTATTAGGGTGTTAGGGTTAGGGGTTAGTGTTCGTATTAGGGTTAGGATAGTGTTAGGGTTCGCGTTAGGTTTAGAATTTGTGTTAGGGTTAGGGTTCGTATTAGAAGTATTAGGGTTATAGTTAGGGTTAGGGTAGCGTTAGAGTTAGGGTTAGGGTTAGGTATGGGTTAGGGTTAGGATTAGGGTTAGGGTTAGGGTATTTGGGTTAGGGTATGGGTTAGTGTTAGGGTAAGGGTTAGGGTTAGGTTAGGGTTAGGGTTCGTATTAGGGTTAGGTTTAGGTATAGGGTATTAGGGTTAGGGTTAAGGTTAGGGTTAGTTAGGGTTAGGGTTTGTATTAGGGTTAGGGTTCGTATTAGGGTTAGGGTTAGAGTAGTTTTAGGGTTAGGGTTTGTGTTAAGGTTTGGGTTAGGGTATTAGGGTTAAGGTTAGGTTTGTTTCAGGGTTAGGGTCAGGGTTCATTTTAGGGTTAGGGTTTGTATTAGGTTTAGGGTTCGAATTAGAGTTAGGGTTCGTATTCGGTTTAGTGTTAGGGTTCGTATTAGAGTAATTAGGGTTAGGGTTAGGTTAGGGTAAGAGTTCATGTTAGGGTTAGGGTTCGTGTTAGGGTTAGGGTTCGTATTAGGGTTAGGGTTCATATTAGGGTTAGGGTTCGTATTAGGGTTAGGGTTAGGATAGTGTTAGGGTTAGGGTTTGTATTAGGGTTAGGGTTCGTGTTAGTATTAGGGTTAGGGTATTAGGGTATTAGGGGTAGGGTTCGTATTAGGTTTGGGGTTAGGGTTCGTATTAGGGTAAGGGTTTTAGGGTTAGGGTTAGGGAATTAGGGTTAGGGTTCATATTAGGGTTAGGGTAAGGGTATTAGGGTGTTAGGGTTAGGTTTAGGGGTTTAGGTTAGGGTTACAGTTCGTATTAGGGTTAGAGTTAGGGTAGTGTTAGGGTTAGGGTTCAGGTTAGGGTTTGTGTTAGGGTTCGTATCAGAGGTATTAGGGTTATAGTTAGGGTTAAGGTAGTGTTAGAGTTAGGGTTAGGGTTAGGGTTAGTATTAGGGTTAAGGTTGGGTTAGGGTTAGTATATTAGGGTATTAGGGTTAGGGTTCGTATTAGGGTTCGTATTAGGGTTTGAGTTAGGGTTTGTATTAGGGTTAGGGTTCGTATTAGGGTAAGGGTTAGGGTTCATATTAGGTTAGGGTCATTGTTTTAGGGTTTTAGTGTCAGGGTTAGGGTTATTAGGATTAGGGTTATGGTTAGAGTAGTGTTAGGGTTAGGGTTCATGTTAGGGTTAGTGTTAGATTTAGGGTTTGTGTTAGAGTTACGGTTAGGTTAGGGTTAGGGTTAGGATTAGGGTTTCAGTTAGGGTTTAGTTAGGGTTAGGGTTATGGTATTAAGGTTAGGGTTAGGGTTAGGTTAGGATTAGGGGTCGTATTAGGGTTAGGGTTCGTATTAGAGTTAGGGTTAGGTTCTCTGTTAGGGGTATGGTTCATATTAGGGTTAGGGTTAGAGTTAGGTTAGGGTTAGCATATTAGGGTTAGGGTAATAGGGTTAGTGTTAGGGTTAGGCTATGAGGGTTAGGGTTAGTTAGGGTTCATATTAAGGTTAGGGTTAGCGTTTTAGGGTTAGGGTTAGGGAATTAGGGTTAGAATTAGAATTTATGGCATTAGGGTTAGGGTTCGTGTTAGGGTTAGGGCTCGTGTTAGGGTTAAGGTTTGTGTAAGGGTTTGGGTTAGTGTGAGAGTTAGGGTTCGTATTAGGGTTAGGATTAGAGTTAGGGTTTGTATTAGGGTTAGGGTTTGTATTAAGTTTTGGGTTCGTATTAGGGTTAGGGTTACTAGGGTTAGGGTTTATAGGGTTAGGGTAAGGATTAAGGTAAGGGCTAGGGTAAGGGTTTAAAGATTAGGGTTGTGTTAGGGTTAGGGTTCGTATTAGTGTTATGGTTAGGGTTAGGTTTCGTATTAGGGTTAGGGTTAGTATTAGAGTTATTACGGTTAGGGTTAGGGTTATGGTAGCATTAGATTTAGGGTACGGTTCGTATTAGGGTTAGGGTTAGGGTTCTTGTATTGGTTAGGGTTAGGGTTTAGGGATAGGGTTCGTATTATGGTTAGGGTTAGGGTTTGTGATAGGGTTAGGGTTTTGTTAGGGTTAGGGTTAGTATTATGGTATTAGGGTTGGGTTATGGTTGGGTTATGGTTAGGGTTAGGGTATTAGGGTTAGGTTAGGGTACGTATTAGGGTTAGGGTTAGGGTTAGGGATAGTGTTAGGGTTCGTATTATAGTTAGGGTACGTATTAGGGTTAGGGTTAGTGTTAGGGTTAGTTAGGGTTATAGTATTAGGGTTAGGGTTTGTTAGAGTTAAGGTTAGGGTTAGGGTTAATGTCAGGGTCAGGGTTCGTATTCGGGTTAGGTTTTGTGCTAGGGTTAGGGTTCGTATTAGTGTTATGGTTAGGGTTAGGTTTCATATTAGGGTTAGGGTTAGTATTAGAGTTATTAGGGTTAGGGTATTAGGGTTAGGGTTAATGTATTAGGGTTAGGGATAGGGTTAGTTAGGGTTAGGGTATTAAGATATTAGGGTTAGGTTTAGGGTTAGGGTTTGTATTAGGGTTAGGGTCAGTATTAGGGTTAGGGTTCGTAGTAGTGTTAGGGTTAGGGTTTTAGAGTTATAGGGTTATAGGGTTAGCGTTAGGGTTAGGGTTCATTAGGGTTAGTGTATTAGGGTATAAGGGTTAGGGTTAGGGTTCGTATTAGGGTTCCTATTAGGGTTAGGGCTAAGGTTCGTATTAGGGTTAGGGTTAGAGTTCGGGTTTGTATTAGGGTTAGAGTTCATATTAGGGTTAGTGTTATTAGGGTTAGGATTAGGGTTCGTGTTAGGGTTAGGGTAAAGATTAGGGTAAGAGGGTTAGGGTTAGGCTATTATGGTTAGGGTTCCTATTAAGGTTAGGGTTCGTATTAGGGTTAGGGTTATTAGGGTCAGGGTTAAGGGTTAGTGTCAGAGTTATGGTTAGGGTTCGTATTAGGGTTAGGGTTAGAGTATTAGGGTTAGGGTATTAGTGTTAGGGTTAGGGTTTGTGTTAGGGTTAGGGTATTAGGGTTAGGGTTAGGGTTAAGGTATTAGGGTTAGGGATAGGGTTAGTTAGGGTTAGGGTATTAAGATATTAGGGTTAGGTTTAGGGTTAGGGTTTGTAATAGGGTTAGGGTCAGTATTAGGGTTAGGGTTCGTAGTAGTGTTAGGGTTAGGGTTTTAGAGTTATAGGGTTATAGGGTTAGCGTTAGGGTTAGGGTTCATTAGGGTTAGTGTATTAGGGTATAAGGGTAAGGGTTCGTATTAGGGTTCCTATTAGGGTTAGGGTTAGGGTTCGTATTAGGGTTAGGGTTAGAGTTCGGGTTTGTATTAGGGTTAGGGTTCATATTAGGGTTAGTGTTGTTAGGGTTAGGATTAGGGTTCGTGTTAGGGTTAGGGTAAGGATTAGGGTAAGAGGGTTAGGGTTAGGCTATTATGGTTAGGGTTCCTATTAAGGTTAGGGTTTGTATTAGGGTTAGGGTTATTAGGGTCAGGGTTAAGGGTTAGTGTCAGAGTTATAATTAGGGTTCATATTAGGGTTAGGGTTATAGTATTAGGGTTAGGGTTAGGGTATTAGTGTTAGGGTTAGGGTTTGTGTTAGGGTTAGGGTATTAGGGTTAGGGTTAGTGCATTAGGATTAGGGTTATGATTCGTATTAGGGTTAGGTTTACGGTAGGGTTAGGGTCAGGGTTTGTATTAGGGTTAGGGTTCGTATTAGTGTTTGGGTTTGTTTTAGGATTAGGGTTAGGGATCGTATTAGAGTTAAATTAGGGTTAGGGTTCGTATTTGTGTTCGTATTAGGGATAGGGTTAGGGTTAGTGTTAAGGTTTGGATTCGTATTAGGGTTAGCGTTCGTATTAGGGTTAGGGTTTATAGGGTTAGGGTAAGGATTAAGGTAAGGGTTAGGGTAAGGGTTTAAGGGTTAGGGTTAGTGTTCATATTAGGTTTAGGGTTAGAGTTTTAGGGTTCGGGTTAGGGTATTAGGGTTAGTGTTAGTATTAAGGGTTAAGGTTTTAGAGTTAGGGTTAGGATTATGATTAGGGTATTAGGGTTAGGGTTAGGGTAGAGTTAGCGTTATGGTTCATGTTAGGGTTAGGGTTAGGTTATGTTTTATGGTTAGAGTATTAGGGTTAGGGTTGGGTCAGGGTTAGGGTTAGTGTCAGGGTCAGGTTTTGTATTAGGGTTAGGGTTTGTATTAAGGTTAGGGTTAGGGTTCATATTAGGGTTCAGGTTAGGGTTAGGTTTCATATTAGGGTTAGGGTTAGGGTTCGTATTATAGTTATTAGGGTTAGGGTAAGGGTTATGGTTGCGTTAGATTTAGGGTAGGGTTCGTATTAGGGTGAGGGTTAGGATTCATGGATTGGTTAGGGTTAGGGTTTAGGGATTTGGTTCGTGTTAGGGATACGGTTAGAGATAGGGTTTGTGTTAGGGTTAGGATTAGGGTTAGGATAGTTTTAGGATTAGGATATTAGGGTTGGGTTAGGGTTGGGTTATAGTTAGGGTATTAGAGTTAGGGTTAGGGTTATTAGGGTTAAGGTTCGTGTTAGGATTAGGGTTAGGGTTAGTATTAGGGTTAGGGTTTTAGGGTTAGGGTTAGGGTATTAGGGTTAGGGTTCATATTAGGGATAGGGTTAGGGTTCTTATTAGGATTAGGGTTAAGGTTTGTATTAGGGTTAGGGTGCGGGTACGTATTAGGGTTAGGGTTAGTGTTTGTAGGGTTAGGGTTCATATTAGGGTTCATATTAGGGTTAGGGTTAAGGGTTAGGGTTCGGGTTTGGGTTAGGGTTCGTATTAGGGTTAGGGTTCATATTAGGGTTAGGGTTATTAGGGTTAGGGTTAGGTTCGGGGTTGGGGTTAGGGTTTAAGGCTAAGGGTTAGAATTAGGGTTTTGGGTTAGGTTTAGGGTTCATGTTAGGGATAGGGTTCGTGATATTGTTAGGGTTCATATTTGTGGTATGGGTTAGGGTATTAGGATTAGGGTTTGGGTTAGTGTTAGGATTAGGGTATTGTGGTTAGGGTAAAAGGGTTAGTGTTAGGTTTAGGGTATTAGGGTTAGGGTTGGGGTTAGTTAGGGTTAGGGTTCATATTAGGGTTAGGGTTTTAGGGTTAGGGTATTAGGGTTAGGGTTATGGTATTAGGGTTAGGGATAGGGTTAGTTAGGGTTAGGGTTAGGGTATTAAGATATTAGGGTTAGGTTTAGGGTTAGGGTTTGTATTAGGGTTAGGGTCAGTATTAGGGAAAGGGTTCGTAGTAGTGTTAGGGTTAGGGTTTTAGAGTTTTAGGATTATAGGGTTAGAGTTAGGGTTCATTAGGGTTAGGGTATTAGGGCATAAGGGTTAGGGTTTGTATTATGGTTCCTATTAGGGTTAGGGTTAGGGTTCGTATTAGGGTTAGGGTTATTAGGGTTAGGGTTAAGGGTTAGTGTCAGAGTTATGGTTAGAGTTCGTATTAGGGTTAGGGTTAGAGTATTAGGGTTAGGGTTAGGGTATTAGTGTTAGGGTTTGTATTAGGGTTAGGGTTAGGGTTAGTGCATTAGGATTAGGGATATGATTCGTATTAGGGTTAGGTGTACGGTAGGGTTAGGGTCAGGGTTTGTATTAGGGTTAGGGTTCGTATTAGTGTTAGGGTTTGTGTTAGGATTAGGGTTAGGGATCGTATTAGAGTTAAATTAGAGTTAGGGTTCGTATTTGGGTTCGTATTAGGGTTAGGGATAAGGTTTGGGTTCATATTAGGGTTAGGGTTCGTATTAGGGTTAGGGTTTATAGGGTTAGGGTAAGGATTAAGGTAAGGGTTAGGGTAAGGGTTTAAGGGTTAGTGTTCATATTAGGGTTAGGGTTAGAGTTTTAGGGTTCGGGTTAGGGTATTAGGGATAGGGTAAGTATTAAGGGTTAGGGTTTTAGGGTTAGGGTTAGGATTAGGATTAGGGTATAAGGGTTAGGGTTAGGGTAGAGTTAGCGTTATGTTTCATGTTAGGGTTAGGGTTAGGTTATGTTTTATGGTTAGGGTATTAGGGTTAGGGTTGGGTCAGGGTTAGGGTTAGTGTCAGGGTCAGGTTTGTATTAGGGTTAGGGCTTGTATTAGGGTTAGGGTTCATATTAGGGTAAGGGTTCGTATTAGGGTTAGGGTTCGTGTTAGGGTTAGGGTTAGTGTTTTAGGGTTTTAGTGTTTGGGTTAGGGTTATTAGGATTAGAGTTTCTTAGGGTTAGGGCTAGGGTATTAGGGTGTTAGGGTTAGGGTTTGCGTTAGGGTTAGTTAGGGTTAGGGTATTAGGGTTAGGGTTCATATTAGGGTAAGGGTTCATATTATGGTGAGGGTTCGTATTAGAGTTAGGGTTAGGGTTTTAGTGTTTCAAGGTTAGGGTTATTAGGATTAGGGTCACTTAGGGTTAGGGTTCGTATTTGAGATATTAGGGTTATAGTAAGGGTTATGGTAGCGTTAGAGTTAGGGTTCATATTAGGGTTAGAGTTTCTTGTTAGGGTTAGGGTTCGTATTATAGTTAGGTTAGGGTTAGGGTATTAGGGTTGGGGTATTAGGGTTAGAATTAGGGTAATGGTATTAGAGCTAGGGTTCGTGTTAGGGTTAGGGTTTGTGTTAGGGTTAGTGTTTGGGTATTAGGTTTGGGGTTAGGGTTAGGTTAGGGTTAGGGTTAGGATATTAGGGTTATGGTATTAGAGTTAGGGTTGGGGTATTAGGGTTAGGGTTAGTGTTCGTATTAGGGTTATGGTTAGGGTTTTAGGGTTTTAGGGTTAGGGTTAGCTAGGGTTAAGGTTAGGGTGAGGTTTAGGGTATCAGGGTGTTAGGATTAGGGTTAGGGTTAGCGATAATAGGGTTATAGTTAGGGTTATGGTAGCGTTAGAGTTAGGGTTCATATTAGGGTTAGAGTTTCTTGTTAGGGTTAGGGTTCGTATTATGGTTAGGGTTAGGTTAGGGTTAGGGTATTAGGGTTGGGGTATTAGGGTTAGAATTAGGGTAATGGTATTAGGGTTTGGGTTCATGTTAGGGTTAGGGTTTGTGTTAGTGTTAGGGTTTGTGTAAGTGTTTGGGTTAGGTTAGGGTTTTAGGGTTAGGGTTTTAGGGTTAGGGTTAGGTCAGCGTTAGGGTTCGTATTATGTTTAGAGTTAGGGTTAGGATTAAGGTATTACGGTTAGGATTAGTGTTAGGGTTAGGGTTCGGTTAGGGTTTGGGTATTAGGGTTAGGGTTAGGGTAGCATTAGGGTTAGGGTTCACGTTAGGGTTAGTGTTAGGGTTCGTATTAGGGTTAGGGTTCATATTAGGGTTAGGGTTTTAGGGTTAGGGTTAGGGAATTAGGGAATTAGGGTTATGGTATTAGGGTTAGGGTTAGTTAGGGTTATGGTATTAGGGTTCAGATTAGGGTTAGGGTTAGGATTTGTATTAGGGTTAGGGTTCGTATTAGGGTTAGGGTTTGTATTATGGTTATGGTTAGGGTTAGGGTTTTAGAGTTAGGGTTAGCATTAGGGTTATTAGGATTAGGGTTAGTTCGGTTTAGGTTAAGGGTATTAGGGTGTTAGGGTTAGGGGTTAGTGTTCGTATTAGGGTTAGGATAGTGTTAGGGTTCGCGTTAGGTTTAGGGTTTGTGTTAGGGTTAGGGTTCGTATTAGAAGTATTAGGGTTATAGTCAGGGTTAGGGTAGCGTTAGAGTTAGGGTTAGGGTTAGGTATGGGTTAGGGTTAGGATTAGGGTTAGGGTTAGGGTATTTGGGTTAGGGTATGGGTTAGTGTTAGGGTAAGGGTTAGGGTTAGGTTAGGGTTAGGGTTCGTATTAGGGTTAGGTTTATGTATAGGGTATTAGGGTTAGGGTTAAGGTTAGGGTTAGTTAGGGTTAGGGTTTGTATTAGGGTTAGGGTTCGTATTAGGGTTAGGGTTAGAGTAGTTTTAGGGTTAGGGTTTGTGTTAAGGTTTGGGTTAGGGTATTAGGGTTAAGGTTAGGTTTGTTTCAGGGTTAGGGTCAGGGTTCATTTTAGGGTTAGGGTTTGTATTAGGTTTAGGGTTCGAATTAGAGTAAGGGTTAGTATTCGGTTTAGTGTTAGGGTTTGTATTAGAGTAATTAGGGTTAGGGTTAGGTTAGGGTAAGAGTTCATGTTAGGGTTAGGGATAGGGTTCGTATTAGGGTTAGGGTTCATATTAGGGTTAGGGTTCGTATTAGGGTTAGGGTTAGGATAGTGTTAGGGTTAGGGTTTGTATTAGGGTTAGGGTTCGTGTTAGTATTAGGGTTAGGGTATTAGGGTATTAGGGGTAGGGTTCGTATTAGGTTTGGGGTTAGGGTTCGTATTAGGGTAAGGGTTTTAGGGTTAGGGTTAGGGAATTAGGGTTAGGGTTCATATTAGGGTTAGGGTAAGGGTATTAGGGTGTTAGGGTTAGGTTTAGGGGTTTAGGTTAGGGTTACAGTTCGTATTAGGGTTAGAGTTAGGGTAGTGTTAGGGTTAGGGTTCAGGTTAGGGTTTGTGTTAGGGTTCGTATCAGAGGTATTAGGGTTATAGTTAGGGTTAAGGTAGTGTTAGAGTTAGGGTTAGGGTTAGGGTTAGTATTAGGGTTAAGGTTGGGTTAGGGTTAGTATATTAGGGTATTAGGGTTAGGGTTCGTATTAGGGTTCGTATTAGGGTTTGAGTTAGGGTTTGTATTAGGGTTAGGGTTCGTATTAGGGTAAGGGTTAGGGTTCATATTAGGTTAGGGTCATTGTTTTAGGGTTTTAGTGTCAGGGTTAGGGTTATTAGGATTAGGGTTATGGTTAGAGTAGTGTTAGGGTTAGGGTTAGTGTTAGATTTAGGGTTTGTGTTAGAGTTACGGTTAGGTTAGGTTAGGGTTAGGGTTAGGATTAGGGTTTCGGTTAGGGTTTGGTTAGGGTTAGGGTTATGGTATTAAGGTTAGGGTTAGGGTTAGGTTAGGATTAGGGGTCGTATTAGGGTTAGGGTTCGTATTAGAGTTAGGGTTAGGTTCTCTGTTAGGGGTATGGTTCATATTAGGGTTAGGGTTAGAGTTAGGTTAGGGTTAGCATATTAGGGTTAGGGTAATAGGGTTAGTGTTAGGGTTAGGCTATGAGGGTTAGGGTTAGTTAGGGTTAGGGTTCATATTAAGTTTAGGGTTAGCGTTTTAGGGTTAGGGTTAGGGAATTAGGGTTAGAATTAGAATTTATGGCATTAGGGTTAGGGTTCGTGTTAGGGTTAGGGCTCGTGTTAGGGTTAAGGTTTGTGTAAGGGTTTGGGTTAGTGTGAGAGTTAGGGTTCGTATTAGGGTTAGGATTAGAGTTAGGGTTTGTATTAGGGTTAGGGTTTGTATTAAGTTTTGGGTTCGTATTAGGGTTAGGGTTATTAGGGTTAGGGTTTATAGGGTTAGGGTAAGGATTAAGGTAAGGGCTAGGGTAAGGGTTTAAAGATTAGGGTTGTGTTAGGGTTAGGGTTCATATTAGTGTTATGGTTAGGGTTAGGTTTCGTATTAGGGTTAGGGTTAGTATTAGAGTTATTACGGTTAGGGTTAGGGTTATGGTAGCGTTAGATTTAGGGTACGGTTCGTATTAGGGTTAGGGTTAGGGTTCTTGTATTGGTTAGGGTTAGGGTTTAGGGATAGGGTTCGTATTAGGGTTAGGGTTAGGGTTTGTGATAGGGTTAGGGTTTTGTTAGAGTTAGGGTTAGTATTATGGTATTAGGGTTGGGTTATGGTTGGGTTATGGTTAGGGTTAGGGTATTAGGGTTAGGTTAGGGTACGTATTAGGGTTAGGGTTAGGGATAGTGTTAGGGTTCGTATTATAGTTAGGGTACGTATTAGGGTTAGGGTTAGTGTTAGGGTTAGTTAGGGTTATAGTATTAGGGTTTGTTAGAGTTAAGGTTAGGGTTAGGGTTAATGTCAGGGTCAGGGTTCGTATTAGGGTTAGGTTTTGTGCTAGGGTTAGGGTTCGTATTAGTGTTATGGTTAGGGTTAGGTTTCATATTAGGGTTAGGGTTAGTATTAGAGTTATTAGGGTTAGGGTTATGGTAGCGTTAGATTTAGGGTACGTTTCGTATTAGGGTTATGGTTCGTGTATTGGTTAGGGTTTAGGGATAGGGTTCGTATTAGGGTTAGGGTTAGGGATAGGGTTTGTGTTAGTGTTAGGGTTTTGTTAGGGTTAGTATTATGGTATTAGGGTTGGGTTAGGGTTGGGTTATGGTTAGGGTTAGGGTATTAGGGTTAGGTTAGGGTTCGTATTAGGGTTAGGGTATTAGGGTTAGGGATAGTGTTAGGGTTCGTATTAGGGTTAGGGTCCGTATTAGGGTTAGTGTTAGGGTTAGGTCTAGGGTTAGGGTATTAGGGTTAGGGTATTAGGGTTAGGGTTAGTTAGGGTAATAGTATTAGAGTTAGGGGTTGTTTGAGTTAGGGTTAGGTTATTAAGGTTTGGGTTAGGGTTCTTATTAGGTTTAGGGTTTTAGTGTTTTAGGGTTATAGGGTTAGGGTTCAGGTTAAGGTTAGTTAGGGTTAGTGTTAGGGTATTAAGGTATAAGGGTTATGGTTCGTATTAGGGTTAGGGTTCGTATTAGGGTTAGGGTTATTAGGGTTAAGGTTAGGGTTTGTGTTAGGGTTAGGGTTGGGGTTAGGGTTTGTGTTAGGGTTAGGGTTGGGGTTAGGGTTAGGGTAAGGCTTAGGGTTAGGGTTTTAGGGTTAAGGTTCATATTAGGATTAGGGTTAGGGTTAGTATTAGGGTTAGAGTTTTAGGGTTATGGTTAGGGTATTAGGGTTAGGGTTCATATTAGGGATAGGGTTAGGGTTCTTATTAGGATTAGGGTTAAGGTTCGTATTAGGGTTAGGGTGCGGGTTCGTATTAGGGTTAGGGTTAGTGTGTGTAGGGTTAGGGTTCATATTAGGGTACATATTAGGGTTAGGGTTAAGGGTTAGGGTTCGGGTTTGGGTTAGGGTTCGTATTAGGGTTCATATCAGGGTTAGGGTTAGGTTCGGGGTTGGGGTTAGGGTTTTAGGCTAAGGGTTAGAATTAGGGTTTTGGGTTAGGGTTATTTTCATGTTAGGGATAGAGTTCGTGATATTGTTAGGGTTCATATTTGTGGTAATGGTTAGGGTAATAGGATTAGGGTTCGGGTTAGTGTTAGGGTTAGGGTATTGTGGTTAGGGTAAAAGGGTTAGTGCTAGGTTTAGGGTATTAGGGTTAGGGTTGGGGTTAGTTAGGGTTAGGGTTCATATTAGGGTTAGGGTTTTAGGGTTATGGTATTAGGGTTAGGGTATTAGGGTTAGGGTTAATGTATTAGGGTTAGGGATAGGGTTAGTTAGGGTTAGGGTATTAAGATATTAGGGTTAGGTTTAGGGTTAGGGTTTGTATTAGGGTTAGGGTCAGTATTAGGGTTAGGGTTCGTAGTAGTGTTAGGGTTAGGGTTTTAGAGTTATAGGGTTATAGGGTTAGCGTTAGGGTAAGGGTTCATTAGGGTTAGTGTATTAGGGTATAAGGGTTAGGGTTAGGGTTCGTATTAGGGTTAGGGTTAGAGTTCGGGTTTGTATTAGGGTAAGAGTTCATATTAGGGTTAGTGTTATTAGGGTTAGGATTAGGGTTCGTGTTAGGGTTAGGGTAAAGATTAGGGTAAGAGGGTTAGGGTTAGGCTATTATGGTTAGGGTTCCTATTAAGGTTAGGGTTCGTATTAGGGTTAGGGTTATTAGGGTCAGGGTTAAGGGTTAGTGTCAGAGTTATGGTTAGGGTTCGTATTAGGGTTAGGGTTAGAGTATTAGGGTTAGGGTTAGGGTATTAGTGTTAGGGTTAGGGTTTGTGTTAGGGTTAGGGTATTAGGGTTAGGGTTAGTGCATTAGGATTAGGGTTATGATTCGTATTAGGGTTAGGTTTACGGTAGGGTTAGGGTCAGGGTTTGTATTAGGGTTAGGGTTCGTATTAGTGTTAGGGTTTATTTTAGGATTAGGGTTAGGGATCGAATTAGAGTTAAATTAGGGTTAGGGTTTGTATTTGTGTTCGTATTAGGGTTAGGGTTAGGGTTAGTATTAGGGTTAGGGTTCGTATTAGGGTTAGGGTTTATAGGGTTAGGGTAAGGATTAAGGTAAGGGTTAAGGTAAGGGTTTAAGGGTTAGGGTTAGTGTTCATATTAGGTTTAGGGTTAGAGTTTTAGGGTTCGGGTTAGGGTACTAGGGTTAGGGTTAGTATTAAGGGTTAAGGTTTTAGAGTTAGGGTTAGGATTAGGATTAGGGTATTAGGGTTAGGGTTAGGGTAGAGTTAGCGTTATGGTTCATGTTAGGGTTAGGTTATGTTTTATGGTTAGAGTATTAGGGTTAGGGTTAGTGTCAGGGTCAGGTTTTGTATTAGTGTTAGGGTTTGTATTAAGATTAGGGTTAGGGTTCATATTAGGGTTCAGGTTAGCGTTAGGTTTCGTATTAGTTTTAGGGTTAGGGTTCGTATTATAGTTATTAGGGTTAGGGTAAGGGTTATGGTTGCGTTAGATTTAGGGTAGGGTTCGTATTAGGGTGAGGGTTAGGGTTCATGTATTGGTTAGGGTTAGGGTTTAGGGATTGGGTTCGTATTAGGGTTAGAGATAGGGTTTG
Organism: Pseudophryne corroboree; assembly: GCF_028390025.1. NCBI lineage: Eukaryota > Metazoa > Chordata > Amphibia > Anura > Myobatrachidae > Pseudophryne > Pseudophryne corroboree. The sequence continues at coordinate 372,201,860 of NC_086448.1, read as the reverse complement.
TGTTAGGGTTAGGATTAGGGTTAGGTTAGTTTTAGGATTAGGATATTAGGGTTGGGTTATAGTTAGGGTATTAGAGTTAGGGTTAGGTTAGGGTTCGTATTAGGGTTAGAGTATTAGGGTTAGGGTAAGTGTTAGGGTTCATATTAGGGCTAGGGTTCATATTAGGGTACTAGGGTTAGGGTTAGGGTAGTGTTAGGGTTAGGGTTGGTATTAGGGTTAGGATATTAAGGTTAGGGTTTGTATTAGGGTTAGGGTTAGTGTTAGGGCTAGGGATAGGGTTAGCGTATTAGTGTATTAGGGTTAGGGTTAGGTTGTTATGGTTAGGGTTAGTTAGGGTTATGGTATTAGGGTTAGGGTTCGTTTTAGGGTTAGGAGTAGTGTTAGGGTTAGGGCTAGGGTTAGGGTATTAGGGTATTAGGGTCAGGGTTTGTATTAGGGTTAGGGTTAGTATTAGGGTTAGGGTTAGGGTACGTATTAGGGTTAGGGTTTTAGGGTTATAGGGTTACAGTTAGGGTTATAAGGGTTAGGGTTCGTATATTGGTTCCTATTAGGTTTGGGGTTAGTGTTAGGGTTTGTATTAGGGTTAGGGTTCGTATTAGGGTTAGGGTTAATTAGGGTTAGGATTAGGGTTCGTGTTGGGGTTAGGGTTGGGGTAAGGATTAGGGTAAGAGGGTTAGGGTTAGGGTATTAGGGTTAGGGTTTGTATTAAGGATAGGGTTCGTATTAGGGTTAGGGTTATTAGGGTTAGGGTTAAGGGTTAGGGTCAGAGTTAGGGTTAGGGTTCGTATTGGGGATAGGGTTAGCGTATTAGGGTTAGGGTTTTAGGGTTAGGGTTATGGTATTAGGGTTAGGGTTCATATTAGGGATAGGGTTAGGGTATTAGGGTTAGGGTTAGTTAGGGCTATAGTATTAGGGTTAGGGTTTGTTTGAGTTAGGGTTAGGTTATTAGGGTATTAAGGTTTGGGTTAGGGCTAGGGTTCGTATTAGGTTTAGGGTTTTAGTGTTTTAGGGTTATAGGGTTAGGGTTAGGGTTCAGGTTAGGGTTAGTTAGGGTTAGTGTTAGGGTATTAAGGTATAAGGGTTTGGGTTCGTATTAGGGTTCGTATTAGGGATAGGGTTAGTGTTAGGGTTTGTATTAGGGTTAGGGTTCGTATTAGGGTTAGGGTTATTAGGGTTAAGGTTCGTGTTAGGATTAGGATTAGGGTTAGTATTAGGGTTAGGGTTTTAGGGTTAGGATTAGGGTATTAGGGTTAGGGTTCATATTAGGGATAGGGTTAGGGTTCTTATTAGGATTAGGGTTAAGGTTTGTATTCGGGTTAGGGTTCATGTTAGGGATAGGGTTCGTGATATTGTTAGGGTTCATATTTGTGGTAAGGGTTAGGGTATTAGGATTAGGATTTGGGTTAGTGTTAGGGTTAGGGTATTGTGGTTAGGGTAAAAGGGTTAGTGTTAGGTTTAGGGTATTAGGGTTAGGGTTGGGGTTAATTAGGGTTTGGGTTCATATTAGGGTTAGAGTTTTAGGGTTATGGTATTAGGGTTAGGGTATTAGGGTTAGGGTTAAGGTATTAGGGTTAGGGATAGGGTTAGTTAGGGTTAGGGTATTAAGATATTTGGGTTAGGTTTAGGGTTAGGGATTGTATTAGGGTTAGGGTCAGTATTAGGGTTAGGGTTCGTAGTAGTGTTAGGGTTAGGGTTTTAGAGTTATAGGGTTATAGGGTTAGCTTTAGGGTTAGGGTTCATTAGGGTTAGTGTATTAGGGTATAAGGGTTAGGGTTAGGGTTCGTATTAGGGTTCCTATTAGGGATAGGGTTAGGGTTCGTATTAGGGTTAGGGTTAGAGTTCGGGTTTGTATTAGGGTTAGGGTTCATATTAGGGTTAGTGTTATTAGGGTTAGGATTAGGGTTCGTGTTAGGGTTAGGGTAAGGATTAGGGTAAGAGGGTTAGGGTTAGGCTATTATGGTAAGGGTTCCTATTAAGGTAAGGGTTCGTATTAGGGTTAGGGTTATTAGGGTCAGGGTTAAGGGTTAGTGTCAGAGTTATGGTTAGGGTTCGTATTAGGGTTAGGGTTAGAGTATTAGGGTTAGGGTTAGGGTATTAGTGTTAGGGTTAGGGTTTGTGTTAGGGTTAGGGTTAAGGTATTAGGGTTAGGGTTAGTGCATTAGGATTAGGGTTATGATTCGTATTAGGGTTAGGTTTACGGTAGGGTTAGGGTCAGGGTTTGTATTAGGGTTAGGGTTCGTATTAATGTTAGGGTTTGTTTTAGGATTAGGGTTAGGGATCGTATTAGAGTTAAATTAGGGTTAGGGTTCATATTTGTGTTCGTATTAGGGTTAGGGTTAGGGTTAGTGTTAAGGTTTGGATTCGTATTAGGGTTAGGGTTCGTATTAGGGTTAGGGTTTATAGGGTTAGGGTAAGGATTAAGGTAAGGGTTAGGGTAAGGGTTTAAGGGTTAGGGTTAGTGTTCATATTAGGTTTAGGGTTAGAGTTTTAGGGTTCGGGTTAGGGTATTAGGGTTAGGGTTAGTATTAAGGGTTAAGGTTTTAGAGTTAGGGTTAGGATTAGGATTAGGGTATTAGGGTTAGGGTTAGGGTAGAGTTAGCGTTATGGTTCATGTTAGGGTTAGGTTATGTTTTATGGTTAGAGTATTAGGGTTAGGGTTGGGTCAGGGTTAGGGTTAGTGTCAGGGTCAGGTTTTGTATTAGTGTTAGGGTTTGTATTAAGATTAGGGTTAGGGTTCATATTAGGGTTCAGGTTAGGGTTAGGTTTCGTATTAGGGTTAGGGTTAGGGTTCGTATTATAGTTATTAGGGTTAGGGTAAGGGTTATGGTTGCGTTAGATTTAGGATAGGGTTCGTATTAGGGTGAGGGTTAGGGTTCATGTATTGGTTAGGGTTAGGGTTTAGGGATTGGGTTCGTATTAGGGTTAGGGTTAGAGATAGGGTTTGTGTTAGGGTTAGGATTAGGGTTAGGTTAGTTTTAGGATTAGGATATTAGGGTTGGGTTAGGGTTGGGTTATAGTTAGGGTATTAGAGTTAGGGTTAGGTTAGGGTTCGTATTAGGGTTAGAGTATTAGGGTTAGGGTAAGTGTTAGAGTTCATATTAGGGCTAGGGTTCATATTAGGGTACTAGGGTTAGGGTTAGGGTAGTGTTAGGGTTAGGATTGGTGTTAGGGTTAGGATATTAAGGTTAGGGTTTGTATTAGGGTTAGGGTTAGTGTTAGGGCTAGGGATAGGGTTAGGGTATTAGTGTATTAGGGTTAGGGTTAGGTTGTTATGGTTAGGGTTAGTTAGGGTTATGGTATTAGGGTTAGGGTTCGTTTTAGGGTTAGGAGTAGTGTTAGGGTTAGGGCTAGGGTTAGGGTATTAGGGTCAGGGTTTGTATTAGGGTTAGGGTTAGTATTAGGGTTAGGGTACGTATTAGGGTTAGGGTTTTAGGGTTATAGGGTTACAGTTAGGGTTATAAGGGATAGGGTTCGTATTTTGGTTCCTATTAGGTTTGGGGTTAGTGTTAGGGTTTGTATTAGGGTTAGGGTTCGTATTAGGGTTAGGGTTAATTAGGGTTAGGATTAGGGTTCGTGTTGGGGTTAGGGTTGGGGTAAGGATTAGGGTAAGAGGGTTAGGGTTAGGCTATTATGGTAAGGGTTCCTATAAAGGTTAGGGTTCGTATTAGGGTTAGGGTTATTAGGGTCAGGGTTAAGGGTTAGTGTCAGAGTTATGGTTAGGGTTCGTATTAGGGTTAGGGTTAGAGTATTAGGGTTAGGGTTAGGGTATTAGTGTTAGGGTTAGGGTTTGTGTTAGGGTTAGGGTTAGGGTATTAGGGTTAGGGTTAGTGCATTAGGATTAGGGTTATGATTCGTATTAGGGTTAGGTTTACGGTAGGGTTAAGGTCAGGGTTTGTATTAGTGTTAGGGTTCGTATTAATGTTAGGGTTTGTTTTAGGATTAGGGTTAGGGATCGTATTAGAGTTAAATTAGGGTTAGGGTTCGTATTTGTGTTCGTATTAGGGTTAGGGTTAGTGTTAAGGTTTGGATTCGTATTAGGGTTAAGGTTCGTATTAGGGTTAGGGTTTATAGGGTTAGGGTAAGGATTAAGGTAAGGGTTAGGGTAAGGGTTTAAGGGTTAGGGTTAGTGTTCATATTAGGTTTAGGGTTAGAGTTTTAGGGTTCGGGTTAGGGTATTAGGGTTAGTGTTAGTATTAAGGGTTAAGGTTTTAGAGTAAGGGTTAGGATTAGGATTAGGGTATTAGGGTTAGGGTTAGGGTAGAGTTAGCGTTATGGTTCATGTTAGGGTTAGGGTTAGGTTATGTTTTATGGTTAGAGCATTAGGGTTAGGGTTGGGTCAGGGTTAGGGTTAGTGTCAGGGTCAGGTTTTGTATTAGGGTTAGGGTTTGTATTAAGGTTAGGGTTAGGGTTCATATTAGGGTTCAGGTTAGGGTTAGGTTTCATATTAGGGTTAGGGTTCGTATTATAGTTATTAGGGTTAGGGTTAGGGTTATGGTTGCGTTAGATTTAGGGTTAGGGTTCGTATTAGGGTGAGGGTTAGGGTTCATGTATTGGTTAGGGTTAGGGTTTAGGGATTGGGTTCGTATTAGGGTTAGGGTTAGAGATAGGGTTTGTGTTAGGGTTAGGATTAGGGTTAGGTTAGCTTTAGGATTAGGATATTAGGGTTGGGTTAGGGTTGGGTTATAGTTAGGGTATTAGAGTTAGGGTTAGGTTAGGGTTCGTATTAGGGTTAGAGTATTAGGGTTAGGGTAAGTGTTAGGGTTCATATTAGGGCTAGGGTTCATATTAGGGTACTAAGGTTAGGGTTAGGGTAGTGTTAGGGTTAGGGTTGGTGTTAGGGTTAGGATATTAAGGTTAGGGTTTGTATTAGGGTTAGGGTTAGTGTTAGGGCTAGGGATAGGGTTAGGGTATTAGGGTATTAGGGTTAGGGTTAGGTTGTTATGGTTAGGGTTAGTTAGGGTTATGGTATTAGGGTTAGGGTTCGCATTAGGGTTAGGAGTAGTGTTAGGGTTAGGGCTAGGGTTAGGGTATTAGGGTATTAGGGTCAGGGTTTGTATTAGGGTTAGGGTTAGTATTAGGGTTAGGGTTAGGGTACGTATTAGGGTTAGGGTTTTAGGGTTATAGGGTTACAGTTAGGGTTATAAGGGTTAGGGTTCGTATTTTGGTTCCTATTAGGTTTGGGGTTAGTGTTAGGGTTTGTATTAGGGTTAGGGTTCGTATTAGGGTTAGGGTTAATTAGGGTTAGGATTAGGGTTCGTGTTGGGGTTATGGTTGGGATAAGGATTAGGGTAAGAGGGATAGGGTTAGGGTATTAGGGTTAGGGTTTGTATTAAGGATAGGGTTAGGGTTATTAGGGTTAGGGTTAAGGGTTAGGGTCAGAGTTAGGGTTAGGGTTTCGTATTGGGGTTAGGGTTAGCGTATTAGGGTTAGGGTTTTAGGGTTAGGGTTATGGTATTAGGGTTAGGGTTCATATTAGGGATAGGGTTAGGGTATTAGGGTTAGGGTTAGTTAGGGCTATAGTATTAGGGTTTGTTTGAGTTAGGGCTAGGTTATTAGGGTATTAAGGTTTGGGTTAGGGCTAGGGTTCGTATTAGGTTTAGGGTTTTAGTGTTTTAGGGTTATAGGGTTAGGGTTAGGGTTCAGGTTAGGGTTAGTTAGGGTTAGTGTTAGGGTATTAAGGTATAAGGGTTTGGGTTCGTATTAGGGTTCGTATTAGGGATAGGGTTAGGGTTTGTATTAGGGTTAGGGTTCGTATTAGGGTTAGGGTTATTAGGGTTAAGGTTCGTGTTAGGATTAGGGTTAGGGTTAGTATTAGGGTTAGGGTTTTAGGGTTAGGATTAGGATATTAGGGTTAGGGTTCATATTAGGGATAGGGTTAGGGTTCTTATTAGGATTAGGGTTAATGTTTGTATTAGGGTTAGGGTTCATGTTAGGGATAGGGTTCGTGATATTGTTAAGGTTCATATTTGTGGTAAGGGTTAGGGTATTAGGATTAGGGTTTGGGTTAGTGTTAGGGTTAGGGTATTGTGGTTAGGGTAAAAGGGTTAGTGTTAGGTTTAGGGTATTAGGGTTAGGGTTGGGGTTAGTTAGGGTTAGGGTTCATATTAGGGTTAGGGTTTTAGGGTTATGGTATTAGGGTTAGGGTATTAGGGTTAGGGTTAAGGTATTAGGGTTAGGGATAGGGTTAGTTAGGGTTAGGGTATTAAGATATTTGGGTTAGGTTTAGGGTTAGGGTTTGTATTAGGGTTATGGTCAGTATTAGGGTTAGGGTTCATAGTAGTGTTAGGGTTAGGGTTTTAGAGTTATAGGGTTATAGGGTTAGCGTTAGGGTTCATTAGGGTAAGTGTATTAGGGTATAAGGGTTAGGGTTCGTATTAGGGTTCCTATTAGGGTTAGGGTTAGGGTTCGTATTAGGGTTAGGGTTAGAGTTCGGGTTTGTATTAGGGTTAGGGTTCATATTAGGGTTAGTGTTATTAGGGTTAGGATTAGGGTTCGTGTTAGGGTTCAGGTTAGGGTTAGGTTTCGTATTAGTGTTAGGGTTAGGGTTCGTATTATAGTTATTAGGGTTAGGGTAAGGGTTATGGTTGCGTTAGATTTAGGGTAGGGTTCGTATTAGGGTGAGGGTTAGGGTTCATTTATTGGTTAGGGTTAGGGTTTAGGGATTGGGTTCGTATTAGGGTTAGGGTTACAGATAGGGTTTGTGTTAGGGTTAGGATTAGGGTTAGGTTAGTTTTAGGATTAGGATATAAGGGTTGGGTTAGGGTTGGGTTATAGTTAGGGTATTAGAGTTAGGGTTAGGTTAGGGTTCGTATTAGGGTTAGAGTATTAGGGTTAGGGTAAGTGTTAGGGTTCATATTAGGGCTAGGGTTCATATTAGGGTACTAGGGTTAGGGTTAGGGTTGGTGTTAGGGTTAGGGTTGGTGTTAGGGTTAGGATATTAAGGTTAGGGTTTGTATTAGGGTTAGGGTTAGTGTTAGGGCTAGGGATAGGGTTAGGGTATTAGTGTATTAGGGTTAGGGTTAGGTTGTTATGGTTAGGGTTAGTTAGGGTTATGGTATTAGGGTTAGGGTTCGTTTTAGGGTTAGGAGTAGTGTTAGGGTTAGGGCTAGGGTTAGGGTATTAGGGTATTAGGGTCAGGGTTTGTATTAGGGTTAGGGTTAGTATTAGGGTTAGGGTACGTATTAGGGTTAGGGTTTTAGGGTTATAGGGTTACAGTTAGGGTTATAAGGGTTAGGGTTCGTATTTTGGTTCCTATTAGGTTTGGGGTTAGTGTTAGGGTTTGTATTAGGGTTAGGGTTCGTATTAGGGTTAGGGTTAATTAGGGTTAGGATTAGGGTTCGTGCTGGGGTTAGGGTTGGGGTAAGGATTAGGGTAAGAGGGTTAGGGTATTAGGGTTAGGGTTTGTATTAAGGTTAGGGTTCGTATTTGGTTAGGGTTAGCGTATTAGGGTTAGGGTTTTAGGGTTAGGGTTATGGTATTAGGGTTAGGGTTCATATTAGGGATAGGGTTAGGGTATTAGGGTTAGGGTTAGTTAGGGCTATAGTATTAGGGTTAGGGTTTGTTTGAGTTAGGGTTAGGTTATTAGGGTATTAAGGTTTGGGTTAGGGCTAGGGTTCGTATTAGGTTTAGGGTTTTAGTGTTTTAAGGTTATAGGGTTAGGGTTAGGGTTCAGGTTAGGGTTAGTTAGGGTTAGTGGTAGGGTATTAAGGTATAAGGGTTTGGGTTCGTATTAGGGTTCGTATTAGGGATAGGGTTAGTGTTAGGGTTTGTATTAGGGTTAGGGTTCGTATTAGGGTTAGGGTTATTAGGGTTAATGTTCGTGTTAGGATTAGGGTTAGGGTTAGTATTAGGGTTAGGGTTTTAGGGTTAGGATTAGGGTATTAGGGTTAGGGTTCATATTAGGGATAGGGTTAGGGTTCTTATTAGGATTAGGGTTAAGGTTTGTATTCGGGTTAGGGTTCATGTTAGGGATAGGGTTTGTGATATTGTTAGGGTTCATATTTGTGGTAAGGGTTAGGGTATTAGGATTAGGGTTTGGGTTAGTGTTAGGGTTAGGGTATTGTGGTTAGGGTAAAAGGGTTAGTGTTAGGTTTAGGGTATTAGGGTTAGGGTTGGGGTTAATTAGGGTTAGGGTTCATATTAGGGTTAGGGTTTTAGGGTTATGGTATTAGGGTTAGGGTATTAGGGTTAGGGTTAAGGTATTAGGGTTAGGGATAGGGTTAGTTAGGGTTAGGGTATTAAGATATTAGGGTTAGGTTTAGGGTTAGGGTTTGTATTAGGGTTAGGGTCAGTATTAGGGTTAGGGTTCGTAGTAGTGTTAGGGTTAGGGTTTTAGAGTTATAGGGTTATAGGGTTAGCGTTAGGGTTAGGGTTCATTAGGGTTAGTGTATTAGGGTATAAGGGTTAGGGTTAGGGTTCGTATTAGGGTTCCTATAATGGATAGGGTTAGGGTTCGTATTAGGGTTAGGGTTAGAGTTCGGGTTTGTATTAGGGTTAGGGTTCATATTAGGGTTAGTGTTATTAGGGTTAGGATTAGGGTTCATGTTAGGGTTAGGGTAAGGATTAGGGTAAGAGGGTTAGGGTTAGGCTATTATGGTAAGGGTTCCTATTAAGGTTAGGGTTCGTATTAGGGTTAGGGTATTAGGGTCAGGGTTAAGGGTTAGTGTCATAGTTATGGTTAGGGCTCGTATTAGGGTTAGGGTTTGAGTATTAGGGTTAGGGTTAGGGTATTAGTGTTAGGGTTAGGGTTTGTGTTAGGGTTAGGGTTAGGGTATTAGGGTTAGGGTTAGTGCATTAGGATTAGGGTTATGATTCGTATTAGGGTTAGGTTTACGGTAGGGTTAGGGTCAGGGTTTGTGTTAGGGTTCGTATTAATGTTAGGGTTTGTTTTAGGATTAGGGTTAGGGATCGTATTAGAGTTAAATTAGGGTTAGGGTTCGTATTTGTGTTCGTATTAGGGTTAGGGTTAGTGTTAAGGTTTGGATTCGTATTAGGGTTAGGGTTCGTATTAGGGTTAGGGTTTATAGGGTTAGGGTAATGATTAAGGTAAGGGTTAGGGTAAGGGTTAAAGGGTTAGGGTTAGTGTTCATATTAGGTTTAGGGTTAGAGTTTTAGGGTTCGGGTTAGGGTATTAGGGTTAGGGTTAGTATTAAGGGTTAAGGTTTTAGAGTTAGGATTAGGATTAGGGTATTAGGGTTAGGGTTAGGGTAGAGTTAGCGTTATGGTTCATGTTAGGGTTAGGGTTAGGTTATGTTTTATGGTTAGAGCATTAGGGTTAGGGTTGGGTCAGGGTTAGGGTTAGTGTCAGGGTCAGGTTTTGTATTAGGGTTAGGGTTTGTATTAAGGTTAGGGTTAGGGTTCATATTAGGGTTCAGGTTAGGGTTAGGTTTCATATTAGGGTTAGGGTTAGGGTTCGCATTATATTTATTAGGGTTAGGGTGAGGGTTATGGTTGCGTTAGATTTAGGGTAGGGTTCGTATTAGGGTGAGGGTTAGGGTTCATGTATTGGTTAGGGTTAGGGTTTAGGGATTGGGTTCGTATTAGGGTTAGGGTTAGAGATAGGGTTTGTGTTAGGGTTAGGATTAGGGTTAGGTTAGCTTTAGGATTAGGATATTATGGTTGGGTTGGGTTAGGGTTGGGTTATAGTTAGGGTATTATAGTTAGGGTTAGGTTAGGGTTCGTATTAGGGTTAGAGTATTAGGGTTAGGGTAAGTGTTATGGTTCATATTAGGGCTAGGGTTCATATTAGGGTACTAGGGTTAGGGTTAGGGTAGTGTTAGGGTTAGGGTTGGTGTTAGGGTTAGGATATTAAGGTTAGGGTTTGTATTAGGGTTAGGGTTAGTGTTAGGGCTAGGGATAGGGTTAGGGTATTAGGGTATTAGGGTTAGGGTTAGGTTGTTATGGTTAGGGTTAGTTAGGGTTATGGTATTAGGGTTAGGGTTCGTATTAGGGTTAGGAGTAGTGTTAGGGTTAGGGCTAGGGTTAGGGTATCAGGGTATTAGGGTTAGGGTTTGTATTAGGGTTAGGGTTAGTATTAGGGTTAGGGTTAGGGTACGTATTAGGGTTAGGGTTTTAGGGTTATAGGGTTACAGTTAGGGTTATAAGGGTTAGGGTTCGTATTTTGGTTCCTATTAGGTTTGGGGTTAGTGTTAGGGTTTGTATTAGGGTTAGGGTTCGTATTAGGGTTAGGGTTAATTAGGGTTAGGATTAAGGTTCGTGTTGGGGTTAGGGTTGGGGTAAGGATTAGGGTAAGAGGGTTAGGGTTAGGGTATTAGGGTTAGGGTTTGTATTAAGGATAGGGTTCGTATTAGGGTTAGGGTTATTAGGGTTAGGGTTAAGGGTTAGGGTCAGAGTTAGGGTTTGGGTTCGTATTTGGGTTAGGGTTAGCGTATTAAGGTTAGGGTTTTAGGGTTAGGGTTATGGTATTAGGGTTAGGGTTCATATTAGGGATAGGGTTAGAGTATTAGGGTTAGGGTTAGTTAGGGCTATATTATTAGGGTTAGGGTTTGTTTGAGTTAGGGTTAGGTTATTAGATATTAAGGTTTGGGTTAGGGCTAGGGTTCGTATTAGGTTTAGGGTTTTAGTGTTTTAGGGTTATAGGGTTAGGGTTAGGGTTCAGGTTAGGGTTAGTTAGGGTTAGTGTTAGGGTATTAAGGTATAAGGGTTTGGGTTCGTATTAGGGTTCGTATTAGGGATAGGGTTAGTGTTAGGGTTTGTATTAGGGTTAGGGTTCGTATTAGGGTTAGGGTTATTAGGGTTAAGGTTCGTGTTAGGATTAGGGTTAGGGTTAGCATTAGGGTTAGGGTTTTAGGGTTAGGATTAGGGTATTAGGGTTAGGGTTCATATTAGGGATAGGGTTAGGGTTCTTATTAGGATTAGGGTTAAGGTTTGTATTAGGGTTAGGGTTCATGTTAGGGATAGGGTTCGTGATATTGTTAGGGTTCATAATTGTGGTAAGGGTTAGGGTATTAGGATTAGGGTTTGGGTTAGTGTTAGGGTTAGGGTATTGTGGTTAGGGTATTGTGGTTAGGGTAAAATGGTTAGTGTTAGGTTTAGGGTATTAGGGTTAGGGTTGGGGTTAATTAGGGTTAGGGTTCATATTAGGGTTAGGGTTTTAGGGTTAAGGTATTAGGGTTAGGGATAGGGTTAGTTAGGGTTAGGGTATTAAGATATTTGTGTTAGGTTTAGGGTTAGGGTTTGTATTAGGGTTAGGGTCAGTATTAGGGTTAGGGTTCGTAGTAGTGTTAGGGTTAGGGTTTTAGAGTTATAGGGTTATAGGGTTAGGGTTAGGGTTAGGGTTAGCGTTAGGGTTAGGGTTCATTAGGGTTAGTGTATTAGGGTATAAGGGTTAGGGTTAGGGTTCGTATTAGGGTTCCTATTAGGGATAGGGTTAGGGTTCGTATTAGGGTTAGGGTTAGAGTTCGGGTTTGTATTAGGGTTAGGGTTCATATTAGGGTTAGTGTTATTAGGGTTAGGATTAGGGTTCGGGTAAGGATTAGCGTAAGAGGGTTAGGGTTAGGCTATTATGGTAAGGGTTCCTATTAAGGTTAGGGTTCGTATTAGGGTTAGGGTTATTAGGGTCAGGGTTAAGGGTTAGTGTCAGAGTTATGGTTAGGGTTCGTATTAGGGTTAGGGTTAGAGTATTAGGGTTAGGGTTAGGGTATTAGTGTTAGGGTTAGGGTTTGTGTTAGGGTTAGGGTTAGGGTATTAGGGTTAGGGTTAGTGCATTAGGATTAGGGTTATGATTCGTATTAGGGTTAGGTTTACGGTAGGGTTAGGGTCAGGGTTTGTATTAGGGTTAGGGTTCGTATTAATGTTAGGGTTTGTTTTAGGATTAGGGTTAGGGATCGTATTAGAGTTAAATTAGGGTTCGTATTTGTGTTCGTATTAGGGTTAGGGTTAGTGTTAAGGTTTGGATTTGTATTAGGGTTAGGGTTCGTATTAGGGTTAGGGTTTATAGGGTTAGGGTAAGGATTAAGGTAAGGGTTAGGGTAAGGGTTTAAGGGTTAGGGTTAGTGTTCATATTAGGTTTAGGGTTAGAGTTTTAGGGTTCGGGTTAGGGTATTAGGGTTAGGGTTAGTATTAAGGGTTAAGGTTTTAGAGTTAGGGTTAGGATTAGGATTAGGGTATTAGGGTTAGGGTTAGGGTAGAGTTAGCGTTATGGTTCATGTTAGGGTTAGGTAATGTTTTATGGTTAGAGTATTAGGGTTAGGGTTGGGTCAGGGTTAGGGTTAGTGTCAGGGTCAGGTTTTGTATTAGTGTTAGGGTTTGTATTAAGATTAGGGTTAGGGTTCATATTAGGGTTCAGGTTAGGGTTAGGTTTCGTATTAGGGTTAGGGTTAGGGTTCGTATTATAGTTATTAGGGTTAGGGTTAGGGTTATGGTTGCGTTAGATTTAGGGTAGGGTTCGTATTAGGGTGAGGGTTAGGGTTCATGTATTGGTTAGGGTTAGGGTTTAGGGATTGGGTTCGTATTAGGGTTAGGGTTAGAGATACGGTTTGTGTTAGGGTTAGGATTAGGGTTAGGTTAGTTTTAGGATTAGGATATTAGGGTTGGGTTAGGGTTGGGTTATAGTTAGGGTATTAGAGTTAGGGTTAGGTTAGGGTTCATATTAGGGTTAGAGTATTAGGGTTAGGGTAAGTGTTAGGGTTCATATTAGGGCTAGGGTTCATATTAGGGTACTAGGGTTAGGGTTAGGGTAGTGTTAGGGTTAGGGTTGGTGTTAGGGTTAGGATATTAAGGTTAGGGTTTGTATTAGGGTTAGGGTTAGTGTTAGGGCTAGGGATAGGGTTAGGGTATTAGTGTATTAGGGTTAGGGTTAGGTTGTTATGGTTAGGGTTAGTTAGGGTTATGGTATTAGGGTTAGGGTTCGTTTTAGGGTTAGGAGTAGTGTTAGGGTTAGGGCTAGGGTTAGGGTATTAGGGTATTAGGGTCAGGGTTTGTATTAGGGTTAGGGTTAGTATTAGGGTTAGGGTACGTATTAGGGTTAGGGTTTTAGGGTTATAGGGTTACAGTTAGGGTTATAAGGGTTAGGGTTCGTATTTTGGTTCCTATTAGGTTTGGGGTTAGTGTTAGGGTTTGTATTAGGGTTAGGGTTCGTATTAGGGTTAGGGTTAATTAGGGTTAGGATTAGGGTTCGTGTTGGTGTTAGGGTTGGGGTAAGGATTAGGGTAAGAGGGTTAGGGTTAGGGTATTAGGGTTAGGGTTTGTATTAAGGATAGGGTTCGTATTAGGGTTAGGGTTATTAGGGTTAGGGTTAAGGGTTAGGGTCAGAGTTAGGGTTAGGGTTCGTATTGGGCTTAGGGTTAGCGTATTAGGGTTAGGGTTTTAGGGTTAGGGTTATGGTATTAGGGTTAGGGTTCATATTAGGGATAGGGTTAGGGTATTAGGGTTAGGGTTAGTTAGGGCTATAGTATTAGGGTTAGGGTTTGTTTGAGTTAGGGTTAGGTTATTAGGGTATTAAGGTTTGGGTTAGGGCTAGGGTTCGTATTAGGTTTAGGGTTTTAGTGTTTTAGGGTTATAGGGGTAGGGTTAGGGTTCAGGTTAGGGTTAGTTAGGGTTAGTGTTAGGGTATTAAGGTATAAGGGTTTGGGTTCGTATTAGGGTTCGTATTAGGGATAGGGTTAGTGTTAGGGTTTGTATTAGGGTTAGGGTTCGTATTAGGGTTAGGGTTATTAGGGTTAAGGTTCGTGTTAGGATTAGGGTTAGGATTAGTATTAGGGTTAGGGTTTTAGGGTTAGGATTAGGGTATTAGGGTTAGGGTTCGTATTAGGGATAGGGTTAGGGTTCTTATTAGGATTAGGGTTAAGGTTTGTATTAGGGTTAGGGTTCATGTTAGGGATAGGGTTCGTGATGTTGTTAGGGTTCATATTTGTGGTAAGGGTTAGGGTATTAGGATTAGGGTTTGGGTTAGTGTTAGGGTTAGGGTATTGTGGTTAGGGTAAAAGGGTTAGTGTTAGGTTTAGGGTATTAGGGTTAGGGTTGGGGTTAATTAGGGTTAGGGTTTATATTAGGGTTAGGGTTTTAGGGTTATGGTATTAGGGTTAAGGTATTAGGGTTAGGGTTAAGGTATTAGGGTTAGGGATAGGGTTAGTTAGGGTTAGGGTATTAAGATATTTGGGTTAGGTTTAGGGTTAGGGTTTGTATTAGGGTTAAGGTCAGTATTAGGGTTAGGGTTCGTAGTAGTGTTAGGGTTAGGGTTTTAGAGTTATAGGGTTATAGGGTTAGCGTTAGGGTTAGGGTTCATTAGGGTTAGTGTATTAGGGTATAAGGGTTAGGGTTCGTATTAGGGTTCCTATTAGGGATAGGGTTAGGGTTCGTATTAGGGTTAGGGTTAGAGTTCGGGTTTGTATTAGGGTTAGGGTTCATATTAGGGTTAGTGTTATTAGGGTTAGGATTAGGGTTCATGTTAGGGTTAGGGTAAGGATTAGGGTTCATGTTAGGGTTAGGGTAAGGATTAGGGTAAGAGGGTTAGGGTTAGGCAATTATGGTAAGGGTTCCTATTAAGGTTAGGGTTCGTATTAGGGTTAGGGTTATTAGGGTCAGGGTTAAGGGTTAGTGTCAGAGTTATGGTTAGGGTTCGTATTAGGGTTAGGGTTAGGGTATTAGTGTTAGGGTTAGGGTTTGTGTTAGGGTTAGGGTTAGGGTATTAGGGTTAGGGTTAGTGCATTAGGCTTAGGGTTATGATTCGTATTAGGGTTAGGTTTACGGTAGGGTTAGGGTTTGTATTAGGGTTAGGGTTCGTATTAATGTTAGGGTTTGTTTTAGGATTAGGGTTAGGGATCGTATTAGAGTTAAATTAGGGTTAGGGTTCGTATTTGTGTTCGTATTAGGGTTAGGGTTAGTGTTAAGGTTTGGATTCGTATTAGGGTTAGGGTTCGTATTAGGGTTAGGGTTTATAGGGTTAGGGTAAGGATTAAGGTAAGGGTTAGGGTAAGGGTTTAAGGGTTAGGGTTAGTGTTCATATTAGGTTTAGGGTTAGAGTTTTAGGGTTCAGGTTAGGGTATTAGGGTTAGGGTTAGTATTAAGGGTTAAGGTTTTAGAGTTAGGGTTAGGACTAGGATTAGGGTATTATGGTTAGGGTTAGGGTAGAGTTAGCGTTATGGTTCATGTTAGGGTTAGGGTTAGGTTATGTTTTATGGTTAGAGCATTAGGGTTAGGGTTGGGTCAGGGTTAGGGTTAGTGTCAGGGTCAGGTATTGTATTAGGGTTAGGGTTTGTATTAAGGTTAGGGTTCATATTAGGGTTCAGGTTAGGGTTAGGTTTCATATTAGGGTTAGGGTTCGTATTATAGTTATTAGGTTAGGGTTAGGGTTTAGGGATTGGGTTCGTATTAGGGTTAGGGTTAGAGATAGGGTTTGTGTTAGGGTTAGGATTAGGGTTAGGTTAGCTTTAGGATTAGGATATTAGGGTTGGATTAGGGTTGGGTTATAGTTAGGGTATTAGAGTTAGGGTTAGGTTAGGGTTCGTATTAGGGTTAGAGTATTAGGGTTAAGGTAAGTGTTAGGGTTCATATTAGGGCTAGGGTTCATATTAGGGTACTAGGGTTAGGGTTAGGGTAGTGTTAGGGTTAGGGTTGGTGTTAGGGTTAGGATATTAAGGTTAGGGTTTGTATTAGGGTTAGGGTTAGTGTTAGGGCTAGGGATAGGGTTAGGGTATTAGGGTATTAGGGTTAGGGTTAGGTTGTTATGGTTAGGGTTAGTTAGGGTTATGGTATTAGGGTTAGGGTTCGTATTAGGGTTAGGAGTAGTGTTAGGGTTAGGGCTAGGGTTAGGGTATTAGGGTATTAGGGTCAGGGTTTGTATTAGGGTTAGGGTTAGTATTAGGGTTAGGGTTAGGGTACGTATTAGGGTTAGGGTTTTAGGGTTATAGGGTTACAGTTAGGGTTATAAGGGTTAGGGTTCGTATTTTGGTTCCTATTAGGTTTGGGGTTAGTGTTAGGGTTTGTATTAGGGTTAGGGTTCGTATTAGGGTTAGGGTTAATTAGGGTTAGGATTAGGGTTCGTGTTGGGGTTAGGGTTGGGGTAAGGATTAGGGTAAGAGGGTTAGGGTTAGGGTATTAGGGTTAGGGTTTGTATTAAGGATAGGGTTCGTATTAGGGTTAGGGTTATTAGGGTTAGGGTTAAGGGTTAGGGTCAGAGTTAGGGTTAGGGTTCGTATTGGGGTTAGGGTTAGCGTATTAGGGTTAGGGTTTTAGGGTTAGGGTTATGGTATTAGGGTTAGGGTTCATATTAGGGATAGGGTTAGGGTAATAAGGTTAGGGTTAGTTAGGGCTATAGTATTAGGGTTTGTTTGAGTTAGGGTTAGGTTATTAGGGTATTAAGGTTTGGGTTAGGGTTAGGGTTCATATTAGGTTTAGGGTTTTAGTGTTTTAGGGTTATAGGGTTAGGGTTAGGGTTCAGGTTAGGGTTAGTTAGGGTTAGTGTTAGGGTAATAAGGTATAAGGGTTAGGGTTCGTATTAGGGTTCGTATTAGGGATAGGGTTAGTGTTAGGGTTTGTATTAGGGTTAGGGTTCGTATTAGGGTTAGGGTTATTAGGGTTAAGGTTCATGTTAGGATTAGGGTTAGGGTTAGTATTAGGGTTAGGGTTTTAGGGTTAGGGTTAGGCTATTAGGGTTAGGGTTCATATTAGGGATAAGGTTAGGGTTCTTATTAGGATTAGGGTTAAGGTTTGTATTAGGGTTAGGGTTCATGTTAGGGATAGGGTTCGTGTTATTGTTAGGGTTCATATTTGTGGCAAGGGTTAGGGTATAAGGATTAGGGTTTGGGTTAGTTAGGGTTAGGGTTCATATTAGGGTTAGGGTTTTAGGGTTATGGTATTAGGGTTAGGGTTAAGGTATTAGGGTTAGGGATAGGGTTAGTTAGGGTTAGGGTATTAAGATATTAGGGTTAGGTTTAGGGTTAGGGTTTGTATTAGGGTTATGGTCAGTATTAGGGTTAGGGTTCATAGTAGTGTTAGGGTTAGGGTATTAGAGTTATAGGGTTATAGGGTTAGCGTTAGAGTTCATTAGGGTTAGTGTATTAGGGTATAAGGGTTAGGGTTCGTATTAGGGTTCCTATTAGGTTTAGGGTTCGTATTAGGGTTAGGGTTAGAGTTCGGGTTTGTATTAGGGTTAGGGTTCATATTAGGGTTAGTGTTATTAGGGTTAGGATTAGGGTTCGTGTTAGGGTTAGGGTAAGGATTAGGGTAAGAGGGTTAGGGTTAGGCTATCATGGTTAGGGTTCCTATTAAGGTTATTGTTCGTATTAGGGTTAGGGTTATTAGGGTCAGGGTTAAGGGTTAGTGTCAGAGTTATGGTTAGGGTTCGTATTAGGGTTAGGGTTAGAGTATTAGGGTTAGGGTATTAGTGTTAGGGTTAGGGTTTGTGTTAGGGTTAGGGTTAGGGTATTAGGGTTAGGGTTAGTGCATTAGGATTAGGGTTATAATTCGTATAAGGGTTAGGTTTACGGTAGGGTTAGGGTCAGGGTTTGTATTAGGGTTAGGGTTCGTATTAGTGTTTGGGTTTGTTTTAGGATTAGGGTTAGGGATCGTATTAGAGTTAAATTAGGGTTAGGGTTCGTATTTGTGTTCGTATTAGGGATAGGGTTAGGGTTAGTGTTAAGGTTTGGATTCGTATTAGGGTTAGGGTTTATAGGGTTAGGGTAAGGATTAAGGTAAGGGTTAGGGTAAGGGTTTAAGGGTTAGGGTTAGTGTTCATATTAGGTTTAGGGTTAGAGTTTTAGGGTTCGGGTTAGGGTATTAGGGTTAGGGTTAGTATTAAGAGTTAAGGTTTTAGAGCTAGGGTTAGGATTATGATTAGGGTATTAGGGTTAGGGTTAGGGTAGAGTTAGCATTATGGTTCATGTTAGGGTTAGGGTTAGGTTATGTTTTATGGTTAGAGTATTAGGGTTAGGGTTGGGTCAGGGTTAGGGTTAGTGTCAGGGTCAGGTTTTGTATTAGGGTTAGGGTTTGTATTAAGGTTAGGGTTCATAGTAGGGTTCAGGTAGTGTTAGGTTTCATATCAGGGTTAGGGTTAGGGTTCGTATTATAGTTGTTAGGGTTAGGGTAAGGGTTATGGTTGCGTTAGATTTAGAATAGGGTTAGTATTAGGGTTAGGGTTAGGGTAAGGGTTATGGTTGCGTTAGATTTAGGGTAGGGTTCGTATTAGGGTGAGGGTTAGGGTTCATATATTGGTTAGGGTTAGGGTTTAGGGATTGGGTTCGTATTAGGGTTAGGGTTAGAGATAGGGTTTGTGTTAGGGTTAGGATTAGGGTTAGGTTAGTTTTAGGATTAGGATATTAGGGTTGGGTTAGGGTTGGGTTATAGTTAGGGTATTTGAGTTAGGGTTAGGTTAGGGTTCATATTAGGGTTAGAGTATTAGGGTTAGGGTAAGTGTTAGGGTTCATATTAGGGCTAGGGTTCATATTAGGGTACTAGGGTTAGGGTTAGGGTAGTGTTAGGGTTAGGGTTGGTGTTAGGGTTAGGATATTAAGGTTAGAGTTTGTATTAGGGTTAGGGTTAGTGTTAGGGCTAGGGATAGGGTTAGGGTATTAGGGTATTAGGGTTAGGGTTAGGTTGTTATGGTTAGGGTAAGTTAGGGTTATGGTATTAGGGTTAGGGTTCGTATTAGGGTTAGGAGTAGTGTTAGGGTTAGGGCTAGGGTTAGGGTATTAGGGTATTAGGGTCAGGGTTTGTATTAGGGTTAGGGTTAGTATTAGGGATAGGGTACGTATTAGGGTTAGGGTTTTAGGGTTATAGGGTTACAGTTAGGGTTATAAGGGTTAGGGTTCGTATTTTGGTTCCTATTAGGTTTGGGGTTAGTGTTAGGGTTTGTATTAGGGTTAGGGTTCGTATTAGGGTTAGGGTTATTAGGGTTAGGGTAAAGGTTTAGGGTCAGAGTTAGGGTTAGGGTTCGTATTGGGGTTAGGGTTAGCGTATTAGGGTTAGGGTTTCAGGGTTAGGGTTATGGTATTAGGGTTAGGGTCCATATTAGGGATAGGGTTAGGGTATTAGGGTTAGGGTTAGTTAGGGCTATAGTATTAGGGTTAGGGTTTGTTTGAGTTAGGGTTAGGTTATTAGGGTATTAATGTTTTTGGTTAGGGCTAGGGTTCGTATTAGGTTTAGGGTTTTAGTGTTTTAGGGTAATAGGGTTAGGGTTAGGGTTCAGGTTAGGGTTAGTTAGGGTTAGTGTTAGGGTATTAAGGTATAAGGGTTTGGGTTCGTATTAGGGTTCATATTAGGGATAGGGTTAGTGTTAGGGTTTGTATTAGGGTTAGGGTTCGTATTAGGGTTAGGGTTATTAGGGTTAAGGTTCGTGTTAGGATTAGGGTTAGGGTTAGTATTAGGGTTAGGGTTTTAGGGTTAGGGTTAGGGTATTAGGGTTAGGGTTCATATTAGGGATAGGGTTAGTGTTCTTATTAGGATTAGGGTTAAGGTTTGTATTAGGGTTAGGGTTCATGTTAGGGATAGGGTTCGTGATATTGTTAGGGTTCATATTTGTGGTAAGGGTTAGTGTATTAGGATTAGGGTTTGGGTTAGTGTTAGGGTTAGGGTATTGTGGTTAGGGTAAAAGGGTTAGTGTTAGGTTTAGGGTATTAGGGTTAGGGTTGGGGTTAATTAGGGTTAGGGTTCATATTAGGGTTAGGGTTTTAGGGTTATGGTATTAGGGTTAGGGTATTAGGGTTAGGGTTAAGGTATTAGAGTTAGGAATAGGGCTAGTTAGGGCTAGGGTATTAAGATATTAGGGTTAGGTTTAGGGTTAGGGTTTGTATTAGGGTTAGGGTCAGTATTAGGGTTCATAGTAGTGTTAGGGTTAGGGTTTTAGAGTTATAGGGTTATAGGGTTAGCGTTAGGGTTAGGGTTCATATTTGTGGTAAGGGTTAGTGTATTAGGATTAGGGTTAAGGTATTAGGGTTAGGGATAGGGTTAGTTAGGGTTAGGGTATTAAGATATTTGGGTTAGGTTTAGGGTTAGGGTTTGTATTAGGGTTAGGGTCAGTATTAGGGTTAGGGTTCGTAGTAGTGTTAGGGTTAGGGTTTTAGAGTTATAGGGTTATAGGGTTAGCGTTAGGGTTAGGGTTCATTAGGGTTAGTGTATTAGGGTATAAGGGTTAGGGTTAGGGTTCGTATTAGGGTTCCTATTAGGGATAGGTTTAGGGTTCGTATTAGGGTTAGGGTTAGAGTTCGGGTTTGTATTAGGGTTAGGGTTCATATTAGGGTTAGTGTTATTAGGGTTAGGATTAGGGTTCATGTTAGGGTTAGGGTAAGGATTAGGGTAAGAGGGTTAGGGTTAGGCTATTATGGTAAGGGTTCCTATTAAGGTTAGGGTTCGTATTAGGGTTAGGGTTATTAGGGTCAGGGTTAAGGGTTAGTGTCAGAGTTATGGTTAGGGTTCGTATTAGGGTTAGGGTTAGAGTATTAGGGTTAGGGTTAGGGTATTAGTGTTAGGGTTAGGGTTTGTGTTAGGGTTAGGGTTAGGGTATTAGGGTTAGGGTTAGTGCATTAGGATTAGGGTTATGATTCGTATTAGGGTTAGGTTTACGGTAGGGTTAGGGTCAGGGTTTGTATTAGGGTTAGGGTTCGTATTAATGTTAGGGTTTGTTTTAGGATTAGGGTTAGGGATCGTATTAGAGTTAAATTAGGGTTAGGGTTCGTATTTGTGTTCGTATTAGGGTTAGGGTTAGTGTTAAGGTTTGGATTCGTATTAGGGTTAGGGTTCGTATTAGGGTTAGGGTTTATAGGGTTAGGGTAAGGATTAAGGTAAGGGTTAGGGTAAGGGTTTAAGGGTTAGGGTTAGTGTTCATATTAGTTTTATGGTTAGAGTTTTAGGGTTCGGGTTAGGGTATTAGGGTTAGGGTTAGTATTAAGGGTTAAGGTTTTAGAGTTAGGGTTAGGATTAGGATTAGGGTATTAGGGTTAGGGTTAGGGTAGAGTTAGCGTTATGGTTCATGTTAGGGTTAGGGTTAGGTTATGTTTTATGGTTAGAGCATTAGGGTTAGGGTTGGGTCAGGGTTAGGGTTAGTGTCAGGGTCAGGTTTTGTATTAGGGTTAGGGTTTGTATTAAGGTTAGGGTTAGGGTTCATATTAGGGTTCAGGTTAGGGTTAGGTTTCATATTAGGGTTAGGGTTCGTATTATAGTTATTAGGGTTAGGGTTAGGGTTATGGTTGCGTTAGATTTAGGGTAGGGTTCGTATTAGGGTGAGGGTTAGGATTCATGTATTGGTTAGGGTTAGGGTTTAGGGATTGGGTTCGTATTAGGGTTAGGGTTAGAGATAGGGTTTGTGTTAGGGTTAGGATTAGGGTTAGGTTAGCTTTAGGATTAGGATATTAGGGTTGGATTAGGGTTGGGTTATAGTTAGGGTATTAGGGTTAGGGTTAGGTTAGGGTTCGTATTAGGGTTAGAGTATTAGGGTTAGGGTAAGTGTTATCGTTCATATTAGGGCTAGGGTTTATATTAGGGTACTAGGGTTGGGGTTAGGGTAGTGTTAGGGTTGGTGTTAGGGTTAGGATATTAAGGTTAGGGTTTGTATTAGGGTTAGGGTTAGTGTTAGGGCTAGGGATAGGGTTAGGGTATTAGGGTATTAGGGTTAGGGTTAGGTTGTTATGGTTAGGGTTAGTTAGGGTTATGGTATTAGGGTTAGGGTTCGTATTAGGGTTAGGAGTAGTGTTAGGGTTAGGGCTAGAGTTAGGGTATTAGGGTATTAGGGTCAGGGTTTGTATTAGGGTTAGGGTTAGTATTAGGGTTAGGGTTAGGGTACGTATTAGGGTTAGGGTTTTAGGGTTATAGGGTTACAGTTAGGGTTATAAGGGTTAGGGTTCGTATTTTGGTTCCTATTAGGTTTGGGGTTAGTGTTAGGGTTTGTATTAGGGTTAGGGTTCGTATTAGGGTTAGGGTTAATTAGGGTTAGGATTAGGGTTCGTGTTGGGGTTAGGGTTGGGGTAAGGATTAGGGTAAGAGGGTTAGGGTATTAGGGTTAGGGTTTGTATTAAGGATAGGGTTCGTATTAGGGTTAGGGTTATTAGGGTTAGGGTTAAGGGTTAGGGTCAGAGTTAGGGTTAGGGTTCGTATTGGGGTTAGGGTTAGCGTATTAAGGTTAGGGTTTTAGGGTTAGGGTTATGGTATTAGGGTTAGGGTTCATATTAGGGATAGGGTTAGGGTATTAGGGTTAGGGTTAGTTAGGGCTATAGTATTAGGGTTAGGGTTTGTTTGAGTTAGGGTTAGGTTATTAGGGTATTAAGGTTTGGGTTAGGGTTAGGGTTCGTATTAGGTTTAGTGTTTTAGTGTTTTAGGGTTATAGGGTTAGGGTAAGGGTTCAGGTTAGGGTTAGTTAGGGTTAGTGTTAGGGTATTAAGGTATAAGGGTTTGGGTTCGTATTAGGGTTCGTATTAGGGATAGGGTTAGTGTTAGGGTTTGTATTAGGGTTAGGGTTCGTATTAGGGTTAGGGTTATTAGGGTTAAGGTTCGTGTTAGGATTAGGGTTAGGGTTAGTATTAGGGTTAGGGTTTTAGGGTTAGGATTAGGGTATTAGGGTTAGGGTTCATATTAGGGATAGGGTTAGGGTTCTTATTAGGATTAGGGTTAAGGTTTGTATTAGGGTTAGGGTTCATGTTAGGGATAGGGTTCGTGATATTGTTAGGGTTCATAATTGTGGTAAGGGTTAGGGTATTAGGATTAGGGTTTGGGTTAGTGTTAGGGTTAGGGTATTGTGGTTAGGGTAAAATGGTTAGTGTTAGGTTTAGGGTATTAGTGTTAGGGTTGGGGTTAATTAGGGTTAGGGTTCATATTAGGGTTAGGGTTTTAGGGTTAGGGTATTAGGGTTAGGGTATTAGGGTTAGGGTTAAGGTATTAGGGTTAGGGATAGGGTTAGTTAGGGTTAGGGTATTAAGATATTTGTGTTAGGTTTAGGGTTAGGGTTTGTATTAGGGTTAGGGTCAGTATTAGGGTTAGGGTTCGTAGTAGTGTTAGGGTTTGGGTTTTAGAGTTATAGGGTTATAGGGTTAGCGTTAGGGTTAGGGTTCATTAGGGTTAGTGTATTAGGGTATAAGGGTTAGGGTTAGGGTTCGTATTAGGGTTCCTATTAGGGATAGGGTTAGGGTTCGTATTAGGGTTAGGGTTAGAGTTCGGGTTTGTATTAGGGTTAGGGTTCATATTAGGGTTAGTGTTATTAGGGTATTAGGGTTAGAGTTCATATGAGGAAGTCTCCGGTTGCTAGGAGACGAAACGCGTTGACGCCCCTTTCTCCGATACAAAGCTCTCCTGAAGGAATACTATACAGCACGGACTTGGTCTCCAGCATATTGGTGCCGTATTTCGCTGATATTCAAACTACAGCCGTCAAATCATACTCAGCTTGCCCCACACAGTGCGGTAAGATTGCTGCAAATATCTACATCACTGTCTCTGGGAAACATCTCCGTGAACGAGACTATCACGGTCCTCCGCCGTGAGGAGAGGGGAGACAGTACCGGCTGGCCGCAGCTATACCGCCAGTCATACGGATCACGTCCTCCGCTGTGAGGATCCTCATTTAAACACCTTGCATGTGACTGACGGCTTTTTATACCAGCAATCCTAATAACATCAATGGGACTGCTCCACACTTATTGAAAAGTGGCAATATTACATCATATTCACCACGTGCAATTATACAGGACCCTGCACTAATTCTCAGGAACCAGCACGGTGGTAATTATTACGGCACATTTATTACAACTAATATTTTGAAGATCATTATTATATAAAGACGCACTGGGACGCCAGTGTTTGTCTATTATTTAATTAAATCCAGTGAGAGCTTTGTTCTTATTAATATTTACATATTGCATACTGCTCCTTTATTCTATCTCTGAGATAGATATAATATCGTTAATCAGTGTGGTTGTAAGAAGTTGCAACTATTGTTTCCTTTTTTTCTTTCTTTTTTTATTTTCTTATTTAAATTGTTTTTATGTATCTATCGTGTTTAACTGTGTATACATTCTGTGATAAAAGTATCTACTTTTTAAATTGAATTGCATTGAGTCAATTATTCACCCTGCTAGACTGCACCAAATCAATTAATTAATTGATTAATTAAATACAAGATATCAGAGCGCAGAGCATCCTTTTGTTAGTGTTATTAGGGTTAGGATTAGGGTTCGTGTTAGGGTTAGGGTAAGGATTAGGGTAAGAGGGTTAGGGTTAGGCTATTATGGTAAGGGTTCCTATTAAGGTTAGGGTTCGTATTAGGGTTAGGGTTATTAGGGTCAGGGTTAAGGGTTAGTGTCAGAGTTATGGTTAGGGTTCGTATTAGGGTTAGGGTTAGAGTATTAGGGTTAGGGTTAGGGTATTAGTGTTAGGGTTTGTGTTAGGGTTAGGGTATTAGGGTTAGGGTTAGTGCATTAGGATTAGGGTTATGATTCGTATTAGGGTTAGGTTTACGGTAGGGTTAGGGTCAGGGTTTGTATTAGGGTTAGGGTTCATATTAGGGTTAGTGTTATTAGGGTTAGGATTAGGGTTCATGTTAGGGTTAGGGTAAGGATTAGGGTAAGAGGGTTAGGGTTAGGCTATTATGGTAAAGGTTCCTATTAAGGTTAGGGTTCGTATTAGGGTTAGGGTTATTAGGGTCAGGGTTAAGGGTTAGTGTCAGAGTTATGGTTAGGGTTCATATTAGGGTTAGGGTTAGAGTATTAGGGTTAGGGTTAGGGTATTATTGTTAGGGTTAGGGTTTGTGTTAGGGTTAGGGTTAGGGTATTAGGGTTAGGGTTAGTGCATTAGGATTAGGGTTATGATTCGTATTAGGGTTAGGTTTACGGTAGGGTTAGGGTCAGGGTTTGTATTAGGGTTAGGGTTCGTATTAATGTTAGGGTTTGTTTTAGGATTAGGGTTAGGGATCGTATTAGAGTTAAATTAGGGTTAGGGTTCGTATTTGTGTTCGTATTAGGGTTAGGGTTAGTGTTAAGGTTTGGATTCGTATTAGGGTTAGGGTTCGTATTAGGGTTAGGGTTTATAGGGTTAGGGTAAGGATTAAGGTAAGGGTTAGGGTAAGGGTTTAAGGGTTAGGGTTAGTGTTCATATTAGTTTTATGGTTAGAGTTTTAGGGTTCGGGTTAGGGTATTAGGGTTAGGGTTAGTATTAAGGGTTAAGGTTTTAGAGTTAGGGTTAGGATTAGGATTAGGGTATTAGGGTTAGGGTTAGGGTAGAGTTAGCGTTATGGTTCATGTTAGGGTTAGGGTTAGGTTATGTTTTATGGTTAGAGCATTAGGGTTAGGGTTGGGTCAGGGTTAGGGTTAGTGTCAGGGTCAGGTTTCGTATTAGGGTTAGGGTTTGTATTAAGGTTAGGGTTAGGGTTCATATTAGGGTTCAGGTTAGGGTTAGGTTTCATATTAGGGTTAGGGTTAGGGTTCGTATTATAGTTATTAGGGTTAGGGTTAGGGTTATGGTTGCGTTAGATTTAGGGTAGGGTTCGTATTAGGGTGAGGGTTAGGGTTCATGTATTGGTTAGGGTTAGGGTTTAGGGATTGGGTTCGTATTAGGGTTAGGGTTAGAGATAGGGTTTGTGTTAGGGTTAGGATTAGGGTTAGGTTAGCTTTAGGATTAGGATATTAGGGTTGGATTAGGGTTGGGTTATAGTTAGGGTATTAGAGTTAGGGTTAGGTTAGGGTTCGTATTAGGGTTAGAGTATTAGGGTTAGGGTAAGTGTTAGGGTTCATATAAGGGCTAGGGTTTATATTAGGGTACTAGGGTTAGGGTTAGGGTAGTGTTAGGGTTGGTGTTAGGGTTAGGATATTAAGGTTAGGGTTTGTATTAGGGTTAGGGTTAGTGTTAGGGCTAGGGATAGGGTTAGGGTATTAGGGTATTAGGGTTAGGTTGTTATGGTTAGGGTTAGTTAGGGTTATGGTATTAGGGTTAGGGTTCGTATTAGGGTTAGGAGTAGTGTTAGGGTTAGGGCTAGACTTAGGGTATTAGGGTATAAGGGGCAGGGTTTGTATTAGGGTTAGGGTTAGTATTAGGGTTAGGGTTAGGGTACGTATTAGGGTTAGGGTTTTAGGGTTATAGGGTTACAGTTAGGGTTATAAGGGTTAGGGTTCGTATTTTGGTTCCTATTAGGTTTGGGGTTAGTGTTAGGGTTTGTATTAGGGTTAGGGTTCGTATTAGGGTTAGGGTTAATTAGGGTTAGGATTAGGGTTCGTGTTGGGGTTAGGGTTGGGGTAAGGATTAGGGTAAGAGGGTTAGGGTATTAGGGTTAGGGTTTGTATTAAGGATAGGGTTCGTATTAGGGTTAGGGTTATTATGGTTAGGGTTAAGGGTTAGGGTCAGAGTTAGGGTTAGGGTTTGTATTGGGGTTAGGGTTAGCGTATTAAGGTTAGGGTTTTAGGGTTAGGGTTATGGTATTAGGGTTAGGGTTCATATTAGGGATAGGGTTAGGGTATTAGGGTTAGGGTTAGTTAGGGCTATAGTATTAGGGTTAGGGTTTGTTTGAGTTAGGGTTAGGTTATTAGGGTATTAAGGTTTGGGTTAGGGTTAGGGTTCGTATTAGGTTTAGGGTTTTAGTGTTTTAGGGTTATAGGGTTAGGGTTAGGGTTCAGGTTAGGGTTAGTTAGGGTTAGTGTTAGGGTATTAAGGTATAAGGGTTTGGGTTCGTATTAGGGTTCGTATTAGGGATAGGGTTAGTGTTAGGGTTTGTATTAGGGTTAGGGTTCGTATTAGGGTTAGGGTTATTAGGGTTAAGGTTCGTGTTAGGATTAGGGTTAGGGTTAGTATTAGGGTTAGGGTTTTAGGGTTAGGATTAGGGTATTAGGGTTAGGGTTCATATTAGGGATAGGGTTAGGGTTCTTATTAGGATTAGGGTTAAGGTTTGTATTAGGGTTAGGGTTCATGTTAGGGATAGGGTTCGTGATATTGTTAGGGTTCATAATTGTGGTAAGGGTTAGGGTATTAGGATTAGGGTTTGGGTTAGTGTTAGGGTTAGGGTATTGTGGTTAGGGTAAAATGGTTAGTGTTAGGTTTAGGGTATTAGTGTTAGGGTTGGGGTTAATTAGGGTTAGGGTTCATATTAGGGTTAGGGTTTTAGGGTTAGGGTATTAGGGTTAGGGTATTAGGGGTAGGGTTAAGGTATTAGGGTTAGGGATAGGGTTAGTTAGGGTTAGGGTATTAAGATATTTGTGTTAGGTTTAGGGTTAGGGTTTGTATTAGGGTTAGGGTCAGTATTAGGGTTAGGGTTCGTAGTAGTGTTAGGGTTTGGGTTTTAGAGTTATAGGGTTATAGGGTTAGCGTTAGGGTTAGGGTTCATTAGGGTTAGTGTATTAGGGTATAAGGGTTAGGGTTAGGGTTCGTATTAGGGTTCCTATTAGGGATAGGGTTAGGGTTCGTATTAGGGTTAGGGTTAGAGTTCGGGTTTGTATTAGGATTAGGGTTCATATTAGGGTTAGTGTTATTAGGGTATTAGGGTTAGAGTTCATATGAGGAAGTCTCCGGTTGCTAGGAGACGAAACGCGTTGACGCCCCTTTCTCCGATACAAAGCTCTCCTGAAGGAATACTATACAGCACGGACTTGGTCTCCAGCATATTGGTGCCGTATTTCGCTGATATTTAAACTACAGCCGTCAAATCATACTCAGCTTGCCCCACACAGTGCGGTAAGATTGCTGCAAATATCTACATCACTGTCTCTGGGAAACATCTCCGTGAACGAGACTGTCACGGTCCTCCGCCGTGAGGAGAGGGGAGACAGTACCGGCTGGCCGCAGCTATACCGCCAGTCATACGGATCACGTCCTCCGCTGTGAGGATCCTCATTTAAACACCTTGCATGTGACTGACGGCTTTTTATACCAGCAATCCTAATAACATCAATGGGACTGCTCCACACTTATTGAAAAGTGGCAATATTACATCATATTCACCACGTGCAATTATACAGGACCCTGCACTAATTCTCAGGAACCAGCACGGTGGTAATTATTACGGCACATTTATTACAACTAATATTTTGAAGATCATTATTATATAAAGACGCACTGGGACGCCAGTGTTTGTCTATTATTTAATTAAATCCAGTGAGAGCTTTGTTCTTATTAATATTTACATATTGCATACTGCTCCTTTATTCTATCTCTGAGATAGATATAATATCGTTAATCAGTGTGGTTGTAAGAAGTTGCAACTATTGTTTCCTTTTTTTCTTTCTTTTTTTATTTTCTTATTTAAATTGTTTTTATGTATCTATCGTGTTTAACTGTGTATACATTCTGTGATAAAAGTATCTACTTTTTAAATTGAATTGCATTGAGTAAATTATTCACCCTGCTAGACTGCACCAAATCAATTAATTAATTGATTAATTAAATACAAGATATCAGAGCGCAGAGCATCCTTTTGTTAGTGTTATTAGGGTTAGGATTAGGGTTCGTGTTAGGGTTAGGGTAAGGATTAGGGTAAGAGGGTTAGGGTTAGGCTATTATGGTAAGGATTCCTATTAAGGTTAGGGTTCGTATTAGGGTTAGGGTTATTAGGGTCAGGGTTAAGGGTTAGTGTCAGAGTTATGGTTAGGGTTCGTATTAGGGTTAGGGTTAGAGTATTAGGGTTAGGGTTAGGGTATTAGTGTTAGGGTTTGTGTTAGGGTTAGGGTTAGGGTATTAGGGTTAGGGTTAGTGCATTAGGATTAGGGTTATGATTCGTATTAGGGTTAGGTTTACGGTAGGGTTAGGGTCAGGGTTTGTATTAGGGTTAGGGTTCGTATTATTGTTAGGGTTTGTTTTAGGATTAGGGTTAGGGATCGTATTAGAGTTAAATTAGGGTTAGGGTTCGTATTTGTGTTCGTATTAGGGTTAGGGTTAGTGTTAAGGTTTGGATTCGTATAAGGGTTAGGGTTCGTATTAGGGTTAGGGTTTATAGGGTTAGGGTAAGGATTAAGGTAAGGGTTAGGGTAAGGGTTTAAGGGTTAGGGTTAGTGTTCATATTAGGTTTAGGGTTAGAGTTTTAGGGTTCGGGTTAGGGTATTAGGGTTAGGGTTAGTAGTAAGGGTTAAGGTTTTAGAGTTAGGGTTAGGATTAGGATTAGGGTATTAGGGTTAGGGTTAGGGTAGAGTTAGCGTTATGGTTCATGTTAGGGTTAGGGTTAGGTTATGTTTTATGGTTAGAGCATTAGGGTTAGGGTTGGGTCAGGGTTAGGGTTAGTGTCAGGGTCAGGTTTTGTATTAGGGTTAGGGTTTGTATTAAGGTTAGGGTTAGGGTTCATATTAGGGTTCAGGTTAGGGTTAGGTTTCATATTAGGGTTAGGGTTCGTATTGTAGTTATTAGGGTTAGGGTTAGGGTTATGGTTGCGTTAGATTTAGGGTACGGTTCGTATTAGGGTGAGGGTTAGGGTTCATGTATTGGTTAGGGTTAGGGTTTAGGGATTGGGTTCGTATTAGGGTTAGGGTTAGAGATAGGGTTTGTGTTAGGGTTAGGATTAGGGTTAGGTTAGTTTTAGGATTAGGATATTAGGGTTGGGTTAGGGTTGGGTTATAGTTAGGGTATTAGAGTTAGGGTTAGGTTAGGGTTCGTATTAGGGTTAGAGTATTAGGGTTAGGGTTCATATTAGGGTACTAGGGTTAGGGTTAGGGTAGTGTTAGGGTTAGGGTTGGTGTTAGGGTTAGGATATTAAGGTTAGGGTTTGTATTAGGGTTAGGGTTAGTGTTAGGGTTAGGGTATTAGGGTTAGGGTTAGGTTGTTATGGTTAGGGTTAGTTAGGGTTATGGTATTAGGGTTAGGGTTCGTATTAGGGTTAGGAGTAGTGTTAGGGTTAGGGCTAGGGTTAGGGTATTAGGGTATTAGGGTCAGGGTTTGTATTAGGGTTAGGGTTAGTATTAGGGTTAGGGTTAGGGTACGTATTAGGGTTAGGGTTTTAGGGTTATAGGGTTACAGTTAGGGTTATAAGGGTTAGGGTTCGTATTTTGGTTCCTATTAGGTTTGGGGTTAGTGTTAGGGTTTGTATTAGGGTTAGGGTTCGTATTAGGGTTAGGGTTAATTAGGGTTAGGATTAGGGTTCGTGTTAGGGTTAGGGTTGGGGTAAGGATTAGGGTAAGAGGGTTAGGGTATTAGGGTTAGGGTTTGTATTAAGGATAGGGTTCATATTAGGGTTAGGGTTATTAGGGTTAGGGTTGAGGGTTAGGGTCAGAGTTAGGGTTCGTATTGGGGTTAGGGTTAGCGTATTAGGGTTAGGGTTTTAGGTTTAGGGTTATGGTATTAGGGTTAGGGTTCATATTAGGGATAGGGTTAGGGTATTAGGGTTAGGGTTAGTTAGGGCTATAGTATTAGGGTTAGGGTTTGTTTGAGTTAGGGTTAGGTTATTAGGGTATTAAGGTTTGAGTTAGGGTTAGGGTTCGTATTAGGTTTAGGGTTTTAGTGTTTTAGGGTTATAGGGTTAGGGTTAGGGTACAGGTTAGGGTTAGTGTTAGGGTATTAAGGTATAAGGGTTAGGGTTCGTATTAGGGTTCGTATTAGGGATAGGGTTAGTGTTAGGGTTTGTATTAGGGTTAGGGTTCGTATTAGGGTTAGGGTTATTAGGGTTAAGGTTCGTGTTAGGATTAGGGTTAGGGTTAGTATTAGGGTTAGGGTTTTAGGGTTAGGGTATTACTGTTAGGGTTCATATTAGGGATAAGGTTAGGGTTCTTATTAGGATTAGGGTTAAGGTTTGTATTAGGGTTAGGGTTCATGTTAGGGATAGGGTTCGTGATATTGTTAGGGTTCATATTTGTGGTAAGGGTTAGGGTATTAGGATTAGGGTTTGGGTTAGTGTTAGGGTTAGGGTATTGTGGTTAGGGTAAAGGGTTAGTGTTAGGTTTAGGGTATTAGAGTTAGGGTTGGGGTTAGTTAGGGTTAGGGTTCATATTAGGGTTAGGGTTTTAGGGTTATGGTATTAGGGTTAGGGTATTAGGGTTAGGGTTAAGGTATTAGGGTTAGGGATAGGGTTAGTTAGGGTTCGGGTATTAAGATATTAGGGTTAGGTTTAGGGTTAGGGTTTGTATTAGGGTTAGGGTCAGTATTAGGGTTAGGGTTCGTAGTAGTGTTAGGGTTAGGGTTTTAGAGTTATAGGGTTATAGGGTTAGCATTAGGGTTAGGGTTCATTAGGGTTAGTGTATTAGGGTATAAGGGTAAGGGTTCGTATTAGGGTTCCTATTAGGGTTAGGGTTAGGGTTCGTATTAGGGTTAGGGTTAGAGTTCGGGTTTGTATTAGGGTTAGGGTTCATATTAGGGTTAGTGTTATTAGGGTTAGGATTAGGGTTCATGTTAGGGTTAGGGTAAGGATTAGGGTAAGAGGGTTAGGGTTAGGCTATTATGGTTAGGGTTCCTATTAAGGTTAGGGTTCGTATTAGGGTTAGGGTTTATAGGGTTAGGGTAAGGATTAAGGTAAGGGTTAGGGTAAGGGTTTAAGGGTTAGGGTTAGTGTTCATATTAGGTTTAGGGTTAGAGTTTTAGGGTTCGGGTTAGGGTATTAGGGTTAAGGTTAGTATTAAGGGTTAAGGTTTTAGAGTTAGGGTTAGGATTATGATTAGGGTATTAGGGTTAGGGTTAGGGTAGAGTTAGCGTTATGGTTCATGTTAGGGTTAGGGTTAGGTTATGTTTTATGGTTAGAGTATTAGGGTTAGGGTTGGGTCAGGGTTAGGGTTAGTGTCAGGTTCAGGTTTTGTATTAGGGTTAGGGTTTGTATTAAGGTTAGGGTTAGGGTTCATATTAGGGTTCAGGTTAGGGTTAGGTTTCATATTAGGGTTAGGGTTAGGGTTCGTATTATAGTTATTAGGGTTAGGGTAAGGGTTATGGTTGCGTTAGATTTAGGGTAGGGTTTGTATTAGGGTGAGGGTTAGGATTCATGTATTGGTTAGGGTTAGGGTTTAGGGATTGGGTTCGTATTAGGGATAGGGTTAGAAATAGGGTTTGTGTTAGGGTTAGCATTATGGTTAGGTTAGTTTTAGGATTAGGATATTAGGGTTGGGTTAGGGTTGGGTTATAGTTAGGGTATTAGAGTTAGGGTTAGGTTAGGGTTCGTATTAGGGTTAGAGTAATAGGGTTAGGGTAAGTGTTAGGGTTCATATTAGGGCTATGGTTCATATTAGGGTACTAGGGTTAGGGTAGTGTTAGGGTTAGGGTTGGTGTTAGGGTTAGGATATTAAGGTTAGGGTTTGTATTAGGGTTAGGGTTAGTGTTAGGGCTAGGGATAGGGTTAGGGTATTAGGGTATTAGGGTTAGGGTTAGGTTGTTATGGTTAGGGTTAGTTAGGGTTGTGGTATTAGGGTTAGGGTTCATATTAGGATTAGGAGTAGTGTTAGGGCTAGGGTTAGGGTATTAGGGTATTAGGGTCAGGGTTTGTATTAGGGTTAGGGTTAGTATTAGGGTTAGGGTTAGGGTACGTATTAGGGTTAGGGTTTTAGGGTTATAGGGTTACAGTTAGGGTTATAAGGGTTAGGTTCGTATTTTGGTTCCTATTAGGTTTGGGGTTAGTGTTAGGGTTTGTATTAGGGTTAGGGTTCGTATTAGGGTTAGGGTTAATTAGGGTTATGATTAGGGTCCGTGTTGGGGTTAGGGTTGGGGTAAGGATTAGGGTAAGAGGGTTAGGGTTAGAGTATTAGGGTTAGGGTTTGTATTAAGGATAGGGTTCATATTATTGGGTTAGGGTTAAGGGTTAGGGTCAGAGTTAGGGTTAGGGTTCGTATTGGGGTTAGGGTTAGCGTATTAGGGTTAGGGTTTTAGGGTTAGGGTTATTGTATTAGGGTTAGGGTTCATATTAGGGATAGGGTTAGGGTATTAGGGTTAGGGTTAGTTAGGGCTATAGTATTAGGGTTAGGGTTTGTTTGAGTTAGGGTTAGGTTATTAGGGTATTAAGGTTTGGGTTAGTGTTAGGGTTCGTATTAGGTTTAGGGTTTTATGGTTTTAGGGTTATAGGGTTAGGGTTAGGGTTCAGGTTAGGGTTAGTTAGGGTTAGTGTTAGGGTATTAAGGTATAAGGGTTAGGGTTCGTATTAGGGTTCGTATTAGGGATAGGGTTAGTGTTAGGGATTGTATTAAGGTTAGGGTTCGTATTAGGGTTAGGATTATTAGGGTTAGGGTTCATATTAGGGATAGGGTTAGGGTTCTTATTAGGATTAGGGTTAAGATTTGTATTAGGGTTAGGGTGCGGGTACGTATTAGGGTTAGGGTTAGTGTTTGTAGGGTTAGGGTTCATATTAGGGTTCATATTAGGGTTAGGGTTAAGGGTTAGGGTTCGGGTTTGGGTTAGGGTTCGTATTAGGGTTAGGGTTCATATTAGGGTTAGGGTTATTAGGGTTAGGGTTAGGTTCGGGGTTGGGGTTAGGGTTTAAGACTAAGGGTTAGAATTAGGGTTTTGAGTTAGGTTTAGGGTTCATGTTAGGGATAGGGTTCGTGATATTGTTAGGGTTCATATTTGTGGTAAGGGTTAGGGTATTAGGATTAGGGTTTGGGTTAGTGTTAGGGTTAGGGTATTGTGGTTAGGGTAAAAGGGTTAGTGTTAGGTTTATGGTATTAGGGTTAGGGTTGGGGTTAGTTAGGGTTAGGGTTCATATTAGGGTTAGGGTTTTAGGGTTAGGGTATTAGGGTTAGGGTTATGGTATTAGGGTTAGGTATAGGGTTAGTTAGGGTTAGGGTTTGGGTATTAAGATATTAGGGTTAGGTTTAGGGTTAGGGTTTGTATTAGGGTTAGGGTCAGTATTAGGGAAAGGGTTCGTAGTAGTGTTAGGGTTAGGGTTTTAGAGTTTTAGGATTATAGGGTTAGAGTTAGGGTTAGGGTTCATTAGGGTTAGGGTATTAGGGTATAAGGGTTAGGGTTTGTATTATGGTTCCTATTAGGGTTAGGGTTCGTATTAGGGTTAGGGTTAGAGTTAGGGTTTGTATTAGGGTTAGGGTTTGTATTAGGGTAAGTGTTATTAGGGTTAGGATTAGGGTTTGCGTTAGGGTAAGGGTAAGGATTAGGGTAAGAGGGTTAGGGTTCCTATTAAGGTTAGGGTTCGTATTAGGGTTAGGGTTATTAGGGTTAGGGTTAAGGGTTAGTGTCAGAGTTATGGTTAGAGTTCGTATTAGGGTTAGGGTTAGAGTATTAGGGTTAGGGTTAGGGTATTAGTGTTAGGGTTTGTATTAGGGTTAGGGTTAGGGTTAGTGCATTAGGATTAGGGATATGATTCGTATTAGGGTTAGGTGTACGGTAGGGTTAGGGTCAGGGTTTGTATTAGGGTTAGGGTTCGTATTAGTGTTAGGGTTTGTGTTAGGATTAGGGTTAGGGATCGTATTAGAGTTAAATTAGGGTTAGGGTTCGTATTAGGGTTAGGGTTAGGGTTAAGGTTTGGGTTCATATTAGGGTTAGGGTTCGTATTAGGGTTAGGGTTTATAGGGTTAGGGTAAGGATTAAGGTAAGGGTTAGGGTAAGGGTTTAAGGGTTAGGGTTAGTGTTCATATTAGGGTTAGGGTTAAAGTTTTAGGGTTCGGGTTAGGGTATTAGGGATAGGGTTA
Source organism: Pseudophryne corroboree (assembly GCF_028390025.1). Classification (NCBI taxonomy): domain Eukaryota; kingdom Metazoa; phylum Chordata; class Amphibia; order Anura; family Myobatrachidae; genus Pseudophryne; species Pseudophryne corroboree. The sequence continues at coordinate 372,167,406 of NC_086448.1, read as the reverse complement.
GTATTAAGGGTTAGGGTTTTAGGGTTAGGGTTAGGATTAGGATTAGGGTATAAGGGTTAGGGTTAGGGTAGCGTTAGCGTTATGTTTCATGTTAGGGTTAGGGTTAGGTTATGTTTTATGGTTAGGGTATTAGGGTTAGGGTTGGGTCAGGGTTAGGGTTAGTGTCAGGGTCAGGTTTGTATTAGGGTTAGGGTTTGTATTAGGGTTAGGGTTCATATTAGGGTAAGGGTTCGTATTAGTGTTAGGGTTCGTGTTAGGGTTAGGGTTAGTGTTTTAGGGTTTTAGGGTTTGCATTAGGGTTATTAGGATTAGGGTTAGAGTTTCTTAGGGTTAGGGCTAGGCTATTAGGGTGTTAGGGTTAGGGTTTGCGTTAGGGTTAGTTAGGGTTAGGGTATTAGGGTACATATTAGGGTAAGGGTTCATATTATGGTGAGGGTTCGTATTAGAGTTAGGGTTAGGGTTTTAGTGTTTCAAGGTTAGGGTTATTAGGATTAGGGTTACTTAGGGTTAGGGTTCGTATTTGAGATATTAGGGTTATGGTAGCGTTAGAGTTAGGGTTCATATTAGGGTTAGAGTTTCTTGTTAGGGTTAGGGTTCGTATTATGGTTAGGGTTAGGTTAGGGTTAGGGTATTAGGGTTGGGGTATTAGGGTTAGAATTAGGGTAATGGTATTAGAGCTAGGGTTCGTGTTAGGGTTAGGGTTTGTGTTAGGGTTAGTGTTTGGGTATTAGGTTTGGGGTTAGGGTTAGGTTAGGGTTAGGATATTAGGGTTATGGTATTAGAGTTAGGGTTGGGGTATAAGGGTTAGGGTTAGGGTTAGTGTTCGTATTAGGGTTATGGTTAGGGTTTTAGGGTTAGGGTTAGTTAGGGTTAAGGTTAGGGTGAGGTTTAGGGTATCAGGGTGTTAGGGTTCATATTAGGTATAGCGTTGGGTCAGGGTTAGGGTCAGAGTCAGGATTTGCATTAGGGTTAGGGTTTGTATTAGGGTTAAGGTTTGGGTTATGGTTCATATTAGGGTTAGGGTTCGTATTAGGGTTAGCGTTAGTGTTAGGGTTCGTATTTGAGATAATAGGGTTATAGTTAGGGTTATGGTAGCGTTAGAGTTAGGGTTAGGGTTCATATTAGGGTTAGAGTTTCTTGTTAGGGTTAGGGTTCGTATTATGGTTAGGGTTAGGTTAGGGTTAGGGTATTAGGGTTGGGGTATTAGGGTTAGAATTAAGGTAATGGTATTAGGGTTTGGGTTCATGTTAGGGTTAGGGTTTGTGTTAGTGTTAGGGTTTGTGTAAGTGTTTGGGTTAGGTTAGGGTTAGGGTTTTAGGGTTAGGGTTTTAGGGTTAGGGTTAGGTCAGGGTTAGGGTTCGTATTATGTTTAGAGTCAGGGTTAGGATTAAGGTATTACGGTTAGGATTAGTGTTAGGGTTAAGGTTCGGTTAGGGTTTGGGTATTAGGGTTAGGGTTAGGGTAGCATTAGGGTTAGGGTTCACGTTAGGGTTAGTGTTAGGGTTCGTATTAGGGTTAGGGTTCATATTAGGGTTAGGGTTTTAGGGTTAGGGTTAGGGAATTAGGGAATTAGGGTTATGGTATTAGGGTTAGGGTTAGTTAGGGTTATGGTATTAGGGTTCAGATTAGGGTTAGGGTTAGGATTTGTATTAGGGTTAGGGTTCGTATTAGGGTTAGGGTTTGTATTATGGTTATGGTTAAGGTTAGGGTTTTAGAGTTAGGGTTAGCATTAGGGTTATTATGATTAGGGTTAGTTCGGTTTAGGTTAAGTGTATTAGGGTGTTAGGGTTAGGGGTTAGTGTTCGTATTAGGGTTAGGATAGTGTTAGGGTTCGCGTTAGGTTTAGGGTTTGTGTTAGGGTTAGGGTTCGTATTAGAAGTATTAGGGTTATAGTTAGGGTTAGGGTAGCGTTAGAGTTAGGGTTAGGTATTGGTTAGGGTTAGGATTAGGGTTAGGGTTAGGGTATTTGGGTTAGGGTATGGGTTAGTGTTAGGGTAAGTGTTAGGGTTAGGTTAGGGTTAGGGTTCGTATTAGGGTTAGGTTTAGGTATAGGGTATTAGGGTTAGGGTTAAGGTTAGGGTTAGTTAGGGTTAGGGTTTGTATTAGGGTTAGGGTTCGTATTAGGGTTAGGGTTAGAGTAGTTTTAGGGTTAGGGTTTGTGTTAAGGTTTGGGTTAGGGTATTAGGGTTAAGGTTAGGTTTGTTTCAGGGTTAGGGTCAGGGTTCATTTTAGGGTTAGGGTTTGTATTAGGTTTAGGGTACGAATTAGAGTTAGGGTTCGTATTCGGTTTAGTGTTAGGGTTCGTATTAGAGTAATTAGGGTTAGGGTTAGGTTAGGGTAAGAGTTCATGTTAGGGTTAGGGTTCGTGTTAGGGTTAGGGTTCGTATTAGGGTTAGGGTTCATATTAGGGTTAGGGTTCGTATTAGGGTTAGGGTTAGGATAGTGTTAGGGTTAGGGTTTGTATTAGGGTTAGGGTTCGTGTTAGTATTAGGGTTAGGGTATTAGGGTATTAGGGGTAGGGTTCGTATTAAGTTTGGGGTTAGGGTTCGTATTAGGGTAAGGGTTTTAGGGTTAGGGTTAGGGAATTAGGGTTAGGGTTCATATTAGGGTTAGGGTAAGGGTATTAGGGTGTTAGGGTTAGGTTTAGGGGTTTAGGTTAGGGTTACGGTTCGTATTAGGGTTAGAGTTAGGGTAGTGTTAGGGTTAGGGTTCAGGTTAGGGTTTGTGTTAGGGTTCGTATCAGAGGTATTAGGGTTATAGTTAGGGTTAAGGTAGTGTTAGAGTTAGGGTTAGGGTTAGTATTAGGGTTAAGGTTGGGTTAGGGTTAGTATATTAGGGTATTAGGGTTAGGGTTCATATTAGGGTTCGTATTAGGGTTTGAGTTAGGGTTTGTATTAGGGTTAGGGTTTGTATTAGGGTAAGGGTTAGGGTTCATATTAGGTTAGGGTCATTGTTTTAGTGTCAGGGTTAGGGTTATTAGGATTAGGGTTATGGTTAGAGTAGTGTTAGGGTTCATGTTAGGGTAAGTGTTAGATTTAGGGTTTGTGTTAGAGTTACGGTTAGGTTAGGGTTAGGGTTAGGATTAGGGTTTCGGTTAGGGTTTGGTTAGGGTTAGGGTTATGGTATTAAGGTTAGGGTTAGGGTTAGGTTAGGATTAGGGGTCGTATTAGGGTTAGGGTTCGTATTAGAGTTAGGGTTAGGTTCTCTGTTAGGGGTATGGTTCATTTTAGGGTTAGGGTTAGAGTTAGGTTAGGGTTAGCATATTAGGGTTAGGGTAATAGGGTTAGTGTTAGGGTTAGGCTATGAGGGTTAGGGTTAGTTAGGGTTAGGGTTCGTATTAAGGTTAGGGTTAGCGTTTTAGGGTAGGGTTGGAGGGTAGGGTAGGGGTTAGAATTAGAATTTATGGCATTAGGGTTAGGGTTCGTGTTAGGGTTAGGGCTTCGTGTTAGGGTCTAAGGTTTGTGTAAGGGTTGGGTTAGGTGTGTGAGAGTAGTAGGGTTCGTATTAGGGTTAGGATTAGAGTTAGGGTTTGTATTAGGGTTAGGGTTTGTATTAAGTTTTGGGTTCGTATTAGGGTTAGGGTTATTAGGGTTAGGGTTTATAGGGTTAGGGGTAAGGATTAAGGTAAGGGGCTAGGGTAAGGGTTTAAGATTAGGGTTGTGTTAGGGTTAGGGTTAGGGTTAGGTTAGTGTTAGTGTTAGGGTTAGGGTTTAGGTATTAGGGTATTAGGTTAGTTATTAGGGTTAGTACGGTTAGGGATTTAGTGGTACGGTTAGATTTAGGGGGTTCGTGGTGTTAGGGTTTAGTATTGGTTAGGGTTAGGGTTTAGGGTTTAGGTGTTCGGTTTAGGGTAGGGTTAGGGTTAGGGGTTAGGGTTTGTGATAGGGTTAGGGTTTTGTTAGGGTTAGGGTTAGTATTATGGTATTAGGGTTGGGTTATGGTTGGGTTATGGTTAGGGTTAGGGTATTAGGGTTAGGTTAGGGTACGTATTAGGGTTAGGTTTACTGTATGGGATAGTGTTAGGGTTCGTATTATAGTTAGGGTACGTATTAGGGTTAGGGTTAGTGTTAGGGTTAGTTAGGATTATAGTATTAGGGTTAGGGTTTGTTAGAGTTAAGGTTAGGGTTAATGTCAGGGTTCGTATTAGGGTTAGGTTTTATGCTAGGGTTAGGGTTCGTATTAGTGTTATGGTTAGGGTTAGGTTTCATATTAGGGTTAGGGTTAGTATTAGAGTTATTAGGGTTAGGGTTAGGGTTATGGTAGCGTTAGATTTAGGGTACGTTTCGTATTAGGGTTATGGTTCGTGTATTGGTTAGGGTTTAGGGATAGGGTTCGTATTAGGGTTAGGGTTAGGGATAGGGTTTGTGTTAGTGTTAGGGTTTTGTTAGGGTTAGTATTATGGTATTAGGGTTGGGTTAGGGTTGGGTTATGGTTAGGGTTAGGGTATTAGGGTTAGGTTAGGGTTCGTATTAGGGTTAGGGTATTAGGGTTAGGGATAGTGTTAGGGTTCGTATTAGGGTTAGGGTTCGTATTAGGGTTAGTGTTAGGGTTAGGTCTAGGGTTAGGGTATTAGGGTTAGGGTATTAGGGTTAGGGTTAGTTAGGGTAATAGTATTAGGGTTAGGGGTTGTTTGAGTTAGGGTTAGGTTATTAGGGTATTAAGGTTTGGGTTAGGGTTAGGGTTCGTATTAGGTTTAGGGTTTTAGTGTTTTAGGGTTATAGGGTTAGGGTTCAGGTTAAGGTTAGTTAGGGTTAGTGTTAGGGTATTAAGGTATAAGGGTTAGGGTTCGTATTAGGGTTCGTATTAGGGATAGGGTTAGTGTTAGGGATCGTATTAGGGTTAGGGTTCGTATTAGGTTTAGGGTTATTAGGGTTAAGGTTAGGGTTCGTGTTAGGGTTAGGGTTGGGGTTAGGGTTAGGGTTTGTGTTAGGGTTAGGGTTGGGGTTAGGGTTAGGGTAAGGCTTAGGGTTAGGGTTTTAGGGTTAAGGTTCATATTAGTATTAGGGTTAGAGTTTTAGGGTTATGGTTAGGGTATTAGGGTTAGGGTTCATATTAGGGATAGGGTTAGGGTTCTTATTAGGATTAGGGTTAAGGTTCGTATTAGGGTTAGGGTGCGGGTTCGTATTAGGGTTAGGGTTAGTGTGTGTAGGGTTAGGGTTCATATTAGGGTACATATTAGGGTTAGGGTTAAGGGTTAGGGTTCGGGTTTGGGTTAGGGTTCGTATTAGGGTTCATATTAGGGTTAGGGTTAGGTTCGGGGTTGGGGTTAGGGTTTTAGGCTAAGGGTTAGAATTAGGGTTTTGGGTTAGGGTTATTTTCATGTTAGGGATAGAGTTCGTGATATTGTTAGGGTTCATATTTGTGGTAATGGTTAGGGTAATAGGATTAGGGTTCGGGTTAGTGTTAGGGTTAGGGTATTGTGGTTAGGGTAAAAGGGTTAGTGTTAGGTTTAGGGTATTAGGGTTAGGGTTGGGGTTAGTTTGGGTTAGGGTTCATATTAGGGTTAGGGTTTTAGGGTTATGGTATTAGGGTTAGGGTATTAGGGTTAGGGTTAATGTATTAGGGTTAGGGATAGGGTTAGTTAGGGTTAGGGTATTAAGATATTAGGGTTAGGTTTAGGGTTAGGGTTTGTATTAGGGTCAGTATTAGGGTTAGGGTTCGTAGTAGTGTTAGGGTTAGGGTTTTAGAGTTATAGGGTTATAGGGTTAGCGTTAGGGTTAGGGTTCATTAGGGTTAGTGTATTAGGGTATAAGGGTTAGGGTTCGTATTAGGGTTCCTATTAGGGTTAGGGCTAGGGTTCGTATTAGGGTTAGGGTTAGAGTTCGGGTTTGTATTAGGGTTAGAGTTCATATTAGGGTTAGTGTTATTAGGGTTAGGATTAGGGTTCGTGTTAGGGTTAGGGTAAAGATTAGGGTAAGAGGGTTAGGGTTAGGCTATTATGGTTAGGGTTCCTATTAAGGTTAGGGTTCGTATTAGGGTTAGGGTTATTAGGGTCAGGGTTAAGGGTTAGTGTCAGAGTTATGGTTAGGGTTCGTATTAGGGTTAGGGTTAGAGTATTAGGGTTAGGGTTAGGGTATTAGTGTTTTGGTTAGGGTTTGTGTTAGGGTTAGGGTATTAGGGTTAGGGTTAGTGCATTAGGATTAGGGTTATGAATCGTATTAGGGTTAGGTTTACGGTAGGGTTAGGGTCAGGGTTTGTATTAGGGTTAGGGTTCGTATTAGTGTTAGGGTTTATTTTAAGATTAGGGTTAGGGATCGAATTAGAGTTAAATTAGGGTTAGGGTTTGTATTTGTGTTCGTATTAGGGTTAGGGTTAATATTAGGGTTAGGGTTCGTATTAGGGTTAGGGTTTATAGGGTTAGGGTAAGGATTAAGGTAAGGGTTAGGGTAAGGGTTTAAGGGTTAGGGTTAGTGTTCATATTAGGTTTAGGGTTAGAGTTTTAGGGTTCGGGTTAGGGTATTAGGGTTAGGGTTAGTATTAAGGGTTAAGGTTTTAGAGTTAGGGTTAGGATTAGGATTAGGGTATTAGGGTTAGGGTTAGGGTAGAGTTAGCGTTATGGTTCATGTTAGGGTTAGGGTTAGGTTATGTTTTATGGTTAGAGTATTAGGGTTAGGGTTGGGTCAGGGTTAGGGTTAGTGTCAGGGTCAGGTTTTGTATTAGTGTTAGGGTTTGTATTAAGATTAGGGTTAGGGTTCATATTAGGGTTCAGGTTAGGGTTAGGTTTCGTATTAGGGTTAGGGTTAGGGTTTGTATTATAGTTATTAGGGTTAGGGTAAGGGTTATGGTTGCGTTAGATTTAGGGTAGGGTTCGTATTAGGGTGAGGGTTAGGGTTCATGTATTGGTTAATGTTAGGGTTTAGGGATTGGGTTCGTATTAGGGTTAGGGTTAGAGATAGGGTTTGTGTTAGGGTTAGGATTAGGGTTAGGTTAGTTTTAGGATTAGGATATTAGGGTTGGGTTAGGGTTGGGTTATAGTTAGGGTATTAGAGTTAGGGTTAGGTTAGGGTTCGTATTAGGGTTAGAGTATTAGGGTTAGGGTAAGTGTTAGGGTTCATATTAGGGCTAGGGTTCATATTAGGGTACTAGGGTTAGGGTTAGGGTAGTGTTAGGGTTAGGGTTGGTGTTAGGGTTAGGATATTAAGGTTAGGGTTTGAATTAGGGTTAGGGTTAGTGTTAGGGCTAGGGATAGGGTTAGGGTATTAGTGTATTAGGGTTAGGGTTAGGTTGTTATGGTTAGGGTTAGTTAGGGTTATGGTATTAGGGTTAGGGTTCGTATTAGGGTTAGGAGTAGTGTTAGGGTTAGGGCTAGGGTTAGGGTATTAGGGTATTAGGGTCAGGGTTTGTATTAGGGTTAGGGTTAGTATTAGGGTTAGGGTTAGGGTACGTATTAGGGTTAGGGTTTTAGGGTTATAGGGTTACAGTTAGGGTTATAAGGGTTAGGGTTCGTATTTTGGTTCCTATTAGGTTTGGGGTTAGTGTTAGGGTTTGTATTAGGGTTAGGGTTCGTATTAGGGTTAGGGTTAATTAGGGTTAGGATTAGAGTTCGTGTTGGGGTTAGGGTTGGGGTAAGGATTAGGGTAAGAGGGTTAGGGTTAGGGTATTAGGGTTAGGGTTTGTATTAAGGATAGGGTTCGTATTAGGGTTAGGGTTATTAGGGTTAGGGTTAAGGGTTAGGGTCAGAGTTAGGGTTAGGGTTCGTATTGGGGTTAGGGTTAGCGTATTAGGGTTAGGGTTTTAGGGTTAGGGTTATGGTATTAGGGTTAGGGTTCATATTAGGGATAGGGTTAGGGTATTAGGGTTAGGGTTAGTTAGGGCTATAGTATTAGGGTTAGGGTTTGTTTGAGTTAGGGTTAGGTTATTAGGGTATTAAGGTTTGGGTTAGGGCTAGGGTTCATATTAGGTTTAGGGTTTTAGTGTTTTAGGGTTATAGGGTTAGGGTTCAGGTTAGGGTTAGTTAGGGTTAGTGTTAGGGTATTAAGGTATAAGGGTTTGGGTTCGTATTAGGGTTCGTATTAGGGATAGGGTTAGTGTTAGGGTTTGTATTAGGGTTAGGGTTCGTATTAGGGTTAGGGTTATTAGGGTTAAGGTTCGTGTTAGGATTAGGGTTAGGGTTAGTATTAGGGTTAGGGTTTTAGGGTTAGGATTTGGGTATTAGGGTTAGGGTTCATATTAGGGATAGGGTTAGGGTTCTTATTAGGATTAGGGTTAAGGTTTGTATTAGGGTTAGGGTTCATGTTAGGGATAGGGTTCGTGATATTGTTAGGGTTCATATTTGTAGTAAGGGCTAGGGTATTAGGATTAGGGTTTGGGTTAGTGTTAGGGATAGGGTATTGTGGTTAGGGTAAAAGGGTTAGTGTTAGGTTTAGGGTATTAGGGTTAGGGTTGGGGTTAATTAGGGTTAGGGTTCATATTAGGGTTAGGGTTTTAGGGTTATGGTATTAGGGTTAGGGTATTAGGGTTAGGGTTAAGGTATTAGGGTTAGGGATAGGGTTAGTTAGGGTTAGGGTATTAAGATATTTGGGTTAGGTTTAGGGTTAGGGTTTGTATTAGGGTTAGGGTCAGTATTAGGGTTAGGGTTCGTAGTAGTGTTAGGGTTAGGGTTTTAGAGTTATAGGGTTATAGGGTTAGCGTTAGGGTTAGGGTTCATTAGGGTTAGTGTATCAGGGTATAAGGGTTAGGGTTCGTATTAGGGTTCCTATTAGGGATAGGGTTAGGGTTCGTATTAGGGTTAGGGTTAGAGTTCGGGTTTGTATTAGGGTTAGGGTTCATATTAGGGTTAGTGTTATTAGGGTTAGGATTAGGGTTTGTGTTAGGGTTAGGGTAAGGATTAGGGTAAGAGGGTTAGGGTTAGGTTATTATGGTAAGGGTTCCTATTAAGGTTAGGGTTCGTATTAGGGTTAGGGTTATTAGGGTCAGGGTTAAAAGTTAGTGTCAGAGTTATGGTTAGGGTTCGTATTAGGGTTAGGGTTAGAGTATTAGGGTTAGGGTTAGGGTATTAGTGTTAGGGTTAGGGTTTGTGTTAGGGTTAGGGTTAGGGTATTAGAGTTTGGGTTAGTGCATTAGGATTAGGGTTATGATTCGTATTAGGGTTAGGTTTACGGTAGGGTTAGGGTTAGTATTAGGGTTAGGGTTGTATTAGGGTTAGGGTTGTATTAGGGTTAGGGTTCGAATTAATGTTAGGGTTTGTTTTAGGATTAGGGTTAGGGATCGTATTAGAGTTAAATTAGGGTTAGGGTTCGTATTTGTGTTCGTATTAGGGTTAAGGTTAGGGTTAGGGTTAAGATTTGGATTCGTATTAGGGTTAGGGTTCGTATTAGGGTTAGGGTTTATAGGGTTAGGGTAAGGATTAAGGTAAGGGTTAGGGTAAGGGTTTAAGGGTTAGGGTTAGTGTTCATATTAGGTTTAGGGTTAGAGTTTTAGGGTTCGGGTTAGGGTATTAGGGTTAGTGTTAGTATTAAGGGTTAAGGTTTTAGAGTTAGGGTTAGGATTAGGATTAGGGTATTAGGGTTAGGGTTAGGGTAGAGTTAGCGTTATGGTTCATGTTAGGGTTAGGGTTAGGTTATGCTTTATGGTTAGAGCATTAGGGTTAGGGTTGGGTCAGGGTTAGGGTTAGTGTCAGGGTCAGGTTTTGTATTAGGGTTAGGGTTTGTATTAAGGTTAGGGTTAGGGTTCATATTAGGGTTCAGGTTAGGGTTAGGTTTCATATTAGGGTTAGGGTTCGTATTATAGTTATTAGGGTTAGGGTTATGGTTGCGTTAGATTTAGGGTAGGGTTCGTATTAGGGTGAGGGTTAGGGTTCATGTATTGGTTAGGGTTAGGGTTTAGGGATTGGGTTTGTATTAGGGTTAGGGTTAGAGATAGGGTTTGTGTTAGGGTTAGGATTAGGGTTAGGTTAGCTTTAGGATTAGGATATTAGGGTTGGGTTAGGGTTGGGTTATAGTTAGGGTATTAGAGTTAGGGTTAGGTTAGGCTTCGTATTAGGGTTAGAGTATTAGGGTTAGGGTAAGTGTTAGGGTTCATATTAGGGCTAGGGTTCATATTAGGGTACTAGGGTTAGGGTTAGGGTAGTGTTAGGGTTAGGGTTGGTGTTAGGGTTAGGATATTAAGGTTAGGGTTTGTATTAGGGTTCGGGTTAGTGTTAGGGCTAGGGATAGGGTTAGGGTATTAGGGTATTAGGGTTAGGGTTAGGTTGTTATGGTTAGGGTTAGTTAGGGTTATGGTATTAGGGTTAGGGTTCGTATTAGGGTTAGGAGTAGTGTTAGGGTTAGGGCTAGGGTTAGGGTATTAGGGTATTAGGGTCAGGGTTTGTATTAGGGTTAGGGTTAGTATTAGGGTTAGGGTTAGGGTACGTATTAGGGTTAGGGTTTTAGGGTTATAGGGTTACAGTTAGGGTTATAAGGGTTAGGGTTCGTATTTTGGTTCCTATTAGGTTTGGGGTTAGTGTTAGGGTTTGTATTAGGGTTAGGGTTCGTATTAGGGTTAGGGTTAATTAGGGTTAGGATTAGGGTTCGTGTTGGGGTTAGGGTTGGGGTAAGGATTAGGGTAAGAGGGTTAGGGTTAGGGTATTAAGGTTAGGGTTTGTATTAAGGATAGGGTTCGTATTAGGGTTAGGGTTATTAGGGTTAGGGTTAAGGGTTAGGGTCAGAGTTAGGGTTAGGGTTCGTATTGGGGTTAGGGTTAGCGTATTAGGGTTAGGGTTTTAGGGTTAGGGTTATGGTATTAGGGTTAGGGTTCATATTTGGGATAGGGTTAGGGTATTAGGGTTAGGGTTAGTTAGGGTTAGGGTTAGGGTTAGGGTTAGGCTATAGTATTAGGGTTTGTTTGAGTTAGGGTTAGGTTATTAGGGTATTAAGGTTTGGGTTAGGGTTAGGGTTCATATTAGGTTTAGGGTTTTAGTGTTTTAGGGTTATAGGGTTAGGGTTAGGGTTCAGGTTAGGGTTAGTTAGGGTTAGTGTTAGGGTATTAAGGTATAAGGGTTAGGGTTCGTATTAGGGTTCGTATTAGGGATAGGGTTAGTGTTAGGGTTTGTATTAGGGTTAGGGTTCGTATTAGGGTTAGGGTTATTAGGGTTAAGGTTCGTGTTAGGATTAGGGTTAGGGTTAGTATTAGGGTTAGGGTTTTAGGGTTAGGGTTAGGGTATTAGGGTTAGGGTTCATATTAGGGATAAGGTTAGGGTTCTTATTAGGATTAGGGTTAAGGTTTGTATTAGGGTTAGAGTTCATGTTAGGGATAGGGTTCGTGATATTGTTAGGGTTCATATTTGTGGTAAGGGTTAGGGTATTAGGATTAGGGTTTGGGTTAGTGTTAGGGTTAGGGTATTGTGGTTAGGGTAAAAGGGTTAGTGTTAGGTTTAGGGTATTAGGGTTAGGGTTGGGGTTAGTTAGGGTTAGGGATCATATTAGGGTTAGGGTTTTAGGGTTATGGTATTAGGGTTAGGGTATTAGGGTTAGGGTTAAGGTATTAGGGTTAGGGATAGGGTTAGATAGGGTTAGGGTATTAAGATATTAGGGTTAGGTTTAGGGTACCGGTTTGTATTAGGGTTAGGGTCAGTATTAGGGTTAGGGTTCGTAGTAGTGTTAGGGTTAGGGTTTTAGAGTTATAGGGTTTTAGGGTTAGCGTGAGGGTTAGGGTTCATTAGGGTTAGTGTATTAGGGTATAAGAGTTAGGGTTCGTATTAGGGTTCCTATTAGGGTTAGGGTTCGTATTAGGGTTAGGGTTAGAGTTCGGGTTCGTATTAGGGTTAGGGTTAGAGTTCGGGTTTGTATTAGGGTTAGGGTTCATATTAGGGTTAGTGTTATTAGGGTTAGGATTAGGGTTCGTGTTAGGGTTAGGGTAAGGATTAGGGTAAGAGGGTTAGGGTTAGGCTATTATGGTAAGGGTTCCTATTAAGGTTAGGGTTCGTATTAGGGTTAGGGTTATTAGGGTCAGGGTTAAGGGTTAGTGTCAGAGTTATGGTTAGGGTTCGTATTAGGGTTAGGGTTAGTGTATTAGGGTTAGGGTTAGGGTATTAGTGTTAAGGTTAGGGTTTGTGTTATTGTTAGGGTTAGGGTATTAGGGTTAGGGTTAGTGCATAAGGATTAGGGTTATGATTCGTATTAGGGTTAGGTTTACGGTAGGGTTAGGGTCAGGGTTTGTATTAGGGTTAGGGTTCGTATTAGTGTTTGGGTTTGTTTTAGGATTAGGGTTAGGGATCGTATTAGAGTTAAATTAGGGTTAGGGTTCGTATTTGTGTTCGTATTAGGGATAGGGTTAGGGTTAGTGTTTAGGTTTGGATTCGTATTAGGGTTAGGGTTCGTATTAGGGTTAGGGTTTATAGGGTTAGGGTAAGGATTAAGGTAAGGGTTAGGGTAAGGGTTTAAGGGTTAGGGTTAGTGTTCATATTAGGTTTAGGGTTAGAGTTTTAGGGTTCGGGTTAGGGTATTAGGGTTAGGGTTAGTATTAAGGGTTTAGGTTTTAGAGTTAGGGTTAGGATTATGATTAGGGTATTAGGGTTAGGGTTAGGGTAGAGTTAGCGTTATGGTTCATGTTAGGGTTAGGGTTAGGTTATGTTTTATGGTTAGAGCATTAGGGTTAGGGTTGGGTCAGGGATAGGGTTAGTGTCAGGGTCAGGTTTTGTATTAGGGTTAGGGTTTGTATTAAGGTTAGGGTTAGGGTTCATATTAGGGTTCAGGTTAGGGTTAGGTTTCATATTAGGGTTAGGGTTCGCATTATATTTATTAGGGTTAGGGTGAGGGTTATGGTTGCGTTAGATTTAGGGTAGGGTTCGTATTAGGGTTAGGGTTAGGGTAAGGGTTATGGTTGCGTTAGATTTAGGGTAGGGTTCGTATTAGGGTGAGGGTTAGGGTTCATGTATTGGTTAGGGTTAGGGTTTAGGGATTGGGTTCGTATTAGGGTTAGGGTTAGAGATAGGGTTTGTGTTAGGGTTAGGATTAGGGTTAGGTTAGTTTTAGGATTAGGATATTAGGGTTGGGTTAGGGTTGGGTTATAGTTAGGGTATTAGAGTTAGGGTTAGGTTAGGGTTCGTATTAGGGTTAGAGTATTAGGGTTAGGGTAAGTGTTAGGGTTCATATTAGGGCTAGGGTTCATATTAGGGTACTAGGGTTAGGGTTAGGGTAGTGTTAGGGGTAGGGTTGATGTTAGGGTTAGGATATTAAGGTTAGGGTTTGTATTAGGGTTAGGGTTAGTGTTAGGGCTAGGGATAGGGTTAGGGTATTAGTGTATTAGGGTTAGGGTATTAGTGTATTAGGGTTAGGGTTAGTTAGGGTTATGGTATTAGGGTTAGGGTTCGTATTAGGGTTAGGAGTAGTGTTAGGGTTAGGGCTAGGGTTAGGGTATTAGGGTTAAGGTTAGGGTATTAGTGTTAGGGTTAGGGTTTGTGTTAGGGTTAGGGTTAGGGTATTAGGGTTTGGGTTAGTGCATTAGGATTAGGGTTATGATTCGCATTAGGGTTAGGTTTACGGTAGGGTTAGGGTTAGTATTAGGGTTAGGGTTTGTATTAAGGTTAGGGTTAGGGTTCATATTAGGGTTCAGGTTAGGGTTAGGTTTCATATTAGGGTTAGGGTTCGTATTATAGTTATTAGGGTTAGGGTTATGGCTGCGTTAGATTTAGGGTAGGGTTCGTATTAGGGTGAGGGTTAGGGTTCATGTATTGGTTAGGGTTAGGGTTTAGGGATTGGGTTTGTATTAGGGTTAGGGTTAGAGATAGGGTTTGTGTTAGGGTTAGGATTAGGGTTAGGTTAGCTTTAGGATTAGGATATTAGGGTTGGGTTAGGGTTGGGTTATAGTTAGGGTATTAGAGTTAGGGTTAGGTTAGGGTTCGTATTAGGGTTAGAGTATTAGGGTTAGGGTAAGTGTTAGGGTTCATATTAGGGCTAGGGTTCATATTAGGGTACTAGGGTTAGGGTAGTGTTAGGGTTAGGGTTGGTGTCAGGGTTAGGATATTAAGGTTAGGGTTTGTATTAGGGTTAGGGTTAGTGTTAGGGCTAGGGATAGGGTTAGGGTATTAGGGTATTAGGGTTAGGGTTAGGTTGTTATGGTTAGGGTTAGTTAGGGTTATGGTATTAGGGTTAGGGTTCGTATTAGGGTTAGGAGTAGTGTTAGGGTTAGGGCTAGGGTTAGGGTATTAGGGTATTAGGGTCAGGGTTTGTATTAGGGTTAGGGTTAGTATTAGGGTTAGGGTTAGGGTACGTATTAGGGTTAGGGTTTTAGGGTTATAGGGTTACAGTTAGGGTTATAAGGGTTAGGGTTCGTATTTTGGTTCCTATTAGGTTTGGGGTTAGTGTTAGGGTTTGTATTAGGGTTAGGGTTCGTATTAGGGTTAGGGTTAATTAGGGTTAGGATTAGGGTTCGTGTTGGGGTTAGGGTAGGGGTAAGGATTAGGGTAAGAGGGTTAGGGTATTAGGGTTAGGGTTTGTATTAAGGATAGGGTTCGTATTAGGGTTAGGGTTATTAGGGTTAGGGTTAAGGGTTAGGGTCAGAGTTAGGGTTAGGGTTCGTATTGGGGTTAGGGTTAGCGTATTAGGGTTAGGGTTTTAGGGTTAGGGTTATGGTATTAGGGTTAGGGTTCATATTAGGGATAGGGTTAGGGTATTAGGGTTAGGGTTGGTTAGGGTTAGGGTTAGGGTTAGGCTATAGTATTAGGGTTTGTTTGAGTTAGGGTTAGGTTATTAGGGTATTAAGGTTTGCGTTAGGGTTAGGGTTCATATTAGGTTTAGGGTTTTAGTGTTTTATGGTTATAGGGTTAGGGTTAGGGTTCAGGTTAGGGTTAGTTAGGGTTAGTGTTAGGGTATTAAGGTATAAGGGTTAGGGTTCGTATTAGGGTTCGTATTAGGGATAGGGTTAGTGTTAGGGTTTGTATTAGGGTTAGGGTTCGTATTAGGGTTAGGGTTATTAGGGTTAAGGTTTGTGTTAGGATTAGGGTTAGGGTTAGTATTAGGGTTAGGGTTTTAGGGTTAGGGTTAGGGTATTAGGGTTAGAGTTCATATTAGGGATAAGGTTAGGGTACTTATTAGGATTAGGATTAAGGTTTGTATTAGGGTTAGAGTTCATGTTAGGGATAGGGTTCGTGATATTGTTAGGGTTCATATTTGTGGTAAGGGTTAGGGTATTAGGATTAGGGTTTGGGTTAGTGTTAGGGTTAGGGTATTGTGGTTAGGGTAAAAGGGTTAGTGTTAGGTTTAGGGTATTAGGGTTAGGGTTGGGGTTAGTTAGGGTTAGGGATCATATTAGGGTTAGGGTTTTAGGGTTATGGTATTAGGGTTAGGGTATTAGGGTTAGGGTTAAGGTATTAGGGTTAGGGATAGGGTTAGATAGGGTTAGGGTATTAAGATATTAGGGTTAGGTTTAGGGTTACGGTTTGTATTAGGGTTAGGGTCAGTATTAGGGTTAGGGTTCGTAGTAGTGTTAGGGTTAGGGTTTTAGAGTTATAGGGTTTTAGGGTTAGCGTGAGGGTTAGGGTTCATTAGGGTTAGTGTATTAGGGTATAAGAGTTAGGGTTCGTATTAGGGTTCCTATTAGGGTTAGGGTTCGTATTAGGGTTAGGGTTAGAGTTCGGGTTTGTATTAGGGTTAGGGTTCATATTAGGGTTAGTGTTATTAGGGTTAGGATTAGGGTTCGTGTTAGGGTTAGGGTAAGGATTAGGGTAAGAGGGTTAGGGTTAGGCTATTATGGTAAGGGTTCCTATTAAGGTTAGGGTTCGTATTAGGGTTAGGGTTATTAGGGTCAGGGTTAAGGGTTAGTGTCAGAGTTATGGTTAGGGTTCGTATTAGGGTTAGGGTTAGAGTATTAGGGTTAGGGTTAGGGTATTAGTGTTAGGGTTAGGGTTTGTGTTATTGTTAGGGTTAGGGTATTAGGGTTAGGGTTAGTGCATAAGGATTAGGGTTATGATTCGTATTAGGGTTAGGTTTACGGTAGGGTTAGGGTCAGGGTTTGTATTAGGGTTAGGGTTCGTATTAGTGTTTGGGTTTGTTTTAGGATTAGGGTTAGGGATCGTATTAGAGTTAAATTAGGGTTAGGGTTCGTATTTGTGTTCGTATTAGGGATAGGGTTAGGGTTAGTGTTAAGGTTTGGATTCGTATTAGGGTTAGGGTTCGTATTAGGGTTAGGGTTTATAGGGTTAGGGTAAGGATTAAGGTAAGGGTTAGGGTAAGGGTTTAAGGGTTAGGGTTAGTGTTCATATTAGGTTTAGGGTTAGAGTTTTAGGGTTCGGGTTAGGGTATTAGGGTTAGGGTTAGTATTAAGGGTTAAGGTTTTAGAGTTAGGGTTAGGATTATGATTAGGGTATTAGGGTTAGGGTTAGGGTAGAGTTAGCGTTATGGTTCATGTTAGGGTTAGGGTTAGGTTATGTTTTATGGTTAGAGTATTAGGGTTAGGGTTGGATCAGGGTTAGGGTTAGTGTCAGGGTCAGGTTTTGTATTAGGGTTAGGGTTTGTATTAAGGTTAGGGTTCACATTAGGGTTCAGGTTAGGGTTAGGTTTCATATTAGGGTTAGGGTTCGTATTATAGTTATTAGGGTTAGGGTAAGGGTTATGGTTGCGTTAGATTTAGGGTAGGGTTCGTATTAGGGTTAGGGTTAGGGTTAGGGTAAGGGTTATGGTTGCGTTAGATTTAGGGTAGGGTTCGTATTAGGGTGAGGGTTAGGGTTCATGTATTGGTTAGGGTTAGGGTTTAGGGATTGGGTTCGTATTAGGGTTAGGGTTAGAGATAGGGTTTGTGTTAGGGTTAGGATTAGGGTTAGGTTAGTTTTAGGATTAGGATATTAGGGTTGGGTTAGGGTTGGGTTATAGTTAGGGTATTAGAGTTAGGGTTAGGTTAGGGTTCGTATTAGGGTTAGAGTATTAGGGTTAGGGTAAGTGTTAGGGTTCATATTAGGGCTAGGGTTCATATTAGGGTACTAGGGTTAGGGTTAGGGTAGTGTTAGGGTTGGTGTTAGGGTTAGGATATTAAGGTTAGGGTTTGTATTAGGGTTAGGGTTAGTGTTAGGGCTAGGGATAGGGTTAGGGTATTAGTGTATTAGGGTTAGGGTTAGGTTGTTATGGTTAGTTAGGGTTATGGTATTAGGGTTAGGGTTCGTATTAGGGTTAGGAGTAGTGTTAGGGTTAGGGCTAGGGTTAGGGTATTAGGGTATTAGGGTCAGGGTTTGTATTAGGGTTAGGGTTAGTATTAGGGTTAGGGTTAGGGTACGTATTAGGGTTAGGGTTTTAGGGTTATAGGGTTACAGTTAGGGTTATAAGGGTTAGGGTTCGTATTTTGGTTCCTATTAGGTTTGGGGTTAGTGTTAGGGTTTGTATTAGGGTTAGGGTTCGTATTAGGGTTAGGGTTAATTAGGGTTAGGATTAGGGTTCGTGTTGGGGTTAGGGTTGGGGTAAGGATTAGGGTAAGAGGGTTAGGGTATTAGGGTTAGGGTTTGTATTAAGGATAGGGTTCGTATTAGGGTTAGGGTTATTAGGGTTAGGGTTAAGGGTTAGGGTCAGAGTTAGGGTTAGGGTTCGTATTGGGGTTAGGGTTAGCGTATTAGGGTTAGGGTTTTAGGGTTAGGGTTATGGTATTAGGGTTAGGGTTCATATTAGGGATAGGGTTAGGGTATTAGGGTTAGGGTTAGTTAGGGTTAGGGTTAGGGTTAGGCTATAGTATTAGGGTTTGTTTGAGTTAGGGTTAGGTTATTAGGGTATTAAGGTTTGGGTTAGGGTTAGGGTTCATATTAGGTTTAGGGTTTTAGTGTTTTAGGGTTATAGGGTTAGGGTTAGGGTTCAGGTTAGGGTTAGTTAGGGTTAGTGTTAGGGTATTAAGGTATAAGGGATAGGGTTCGTATTAGGGTTCGTATTAGGGATAGGGTTAGTGTTAGGGTTTGTATTAGGGTTAGGGTTCGTATTAGGGTTAGGGTTATTAGGGTTAAGGTTCGTGTTAGGATTAGGGTTAGGGTTAGTATTAGGGTTAGGGTTTTTGGGTTAGGGTTAGGGTATTAGGGTTAGGGTTCATATTAGGGATAAGGTTAGGGTTCTTATTAGGATTAGGGTTAAGGTTTGTATTAGGGTTAGAGTTCATGTTAGGGATAGGGTTCGTGATATTGTTAGGGTTCATATTTGTGGTAAGGGTTAGGGTATTAGGATTAGGGTTTGGGTTAGTGTTAGGGTTAGGGTATTGTGGTTAGGGTAAAAGGGTTAGTGTTAGGTTTAGGGTATTAGGGTTAGGGTTGGGGTTAGTTAGGGTTAGGGATCATATTAGGGTTAGGGTTTTAGGGTTATGGTATTAGGGTTAGGGTATTAGGGTTAGGGTTAAGGTATTAGGGTTAGGGATAGGGTTAGATAGGGTTAGGGTATTAAGATATTAGGGTTAGGTTTAGGGTTACGGTTTGTATTAGGGTTAGGGTCAGTATTAGGGTTAGGGTTCGTAGTAGTGTTAGGGTTAGGGTTTTAGAGTTATAGGGTTTTAGGGTTAGCGTGAGGGTTAGGGTTCATTAGGGTTAGTGTATTAGGGTATAAGAGTTAGGGTTCGTATTAGGGTTCCTATTAGGGTTAGGGTTCGTATTAGGGTTAGGGTTAGAGTTCGGGTTTGTATTAGGGTTAGGGTTCATATTAGGGTTAGTGTTATTAGGGTTAGGATTAGGGTTCGTGTTAGGGTTAGGGTAAGGATTAGGGTAAGAGGGTTAGGGTTAGGCTATTATGGTAAGGGTTCCTATTAAGGTTAGGGTTCGTATTAGGGTTAGGGTTATTAGGGTCAGGGTTAAGGGTTAGTGTCAGAGTTATGGTTAGGGTTCGTATTAGGGTTAGGGTTAGAGTATTAGGGTTAGGGTTAGGGTATTAGTGTTAGGGTTAGGGTTTGTGTTATTGTTAGGGTTAGGGTATTAGGGTTAGGGTTAGTGCATAAGGATTAGGGTTATGATTCGTATTAGGGTTAGGTTTACGGTAGGGTTAGGGTCAGGGTTTGTATTAGGGTTAGGGTTCGTATTAGTGTTTGGGTTTGTTTTAGGATTAGGGTTAGGGATCGTATTAGAGTTAAATTAGGGTTAGGGTTCGTATTTGTGTTCGTATTAGGGATAGGGTTAGGGTTAGTGTTAAGGTTTGGATTCGTATTAGGGTTAGGGTTCGTATTAGGGTTAGGGTTTATAGGGTTAGGGTAAGGATTAAGGTAAGGGTTAGGGTAAGGGTTTAAGGGTTAGGGTTAGTGTTCATATTAGGTTTAGGGTTAGAGTTTTAGGGTTCGGGTTAGGGTATTAGGGTTAGGGTTAGTATTAAGGGTTAAGGTTTTAGAGTTAGGGTTAGGATTATGATTAGGGTATTAGGGTTAGGGTTAGGGTAGAGTTAGCGTTATGGTTCATGTTAGGGTTAGGGTTAGGTTATGTTTTATGGTTAGAGTATTAGGGTTAGGGTTGGATCAGGGTTAGGGTTAGTGTCAGGGTCAGGTTTTGTATTAGGGTTAGGGTTTGTATTAAGGTTAGGGTTCATATTAGGGTTCAGGTTAGGGTTA
Source organism: Pseudophryne corroboree (assembly GCF_028390025.1). NCBI lineage: Eukaryota > Metazoa > Chordata > Amphibia > Anura > Myobatrachidae > Pseudophryne > Pseudophryne corroboree. The sequence goes on along the minus strand of NC_086448.1, from coordinate 372,147,942 downwards.
GGTTTCATATTAGGGTTAGGGTTCGTATTATAGTTATTAGGGTTAGGGTAAGGGTTATGGTTGCGTTAGATTTAGGATAGGGTTCGTATTAGGGTTAGGGTTAGGGTTAGGGTAAGGGTTATGGTTGCGTTAGATTTAGGGTAGGGTTCGTATTAGGGTGAGGGTTAGGGTTCATGTATTGGTTAGGGTTAGGGTTTAGGGATTGGGTTCGTATTAGGGTTAGGGTTAGAGATAGGGTTTGTGTTAGGGTTAGGATTAGGGTTAGGTTAGTTTTAGGATTAGGATATTAGGGTTGGGTTAGGGTTGGGTTATAGTTAGGGTATTAGAGTTAGGGTTAGGTTAGGGTTCGTATTAGGGTTAGAGTATTAGGGTTAGGGTAAGTGTTAGGGTTCATATTAGGGCTAGGGTTCATATTAGGGTACTAGGGTTAGGGTTAGGGTAGTGTTAGGGGTAGGGTTGGTGTTAGGGTTAGGATATTAAGGTTAGGGTTTGTATTAGGGTTAGGGTTAGTGTTAGGGCTAGGGATAGGGTTAGGGTATTAGTGTATTAGGGTTAGGGTATTAGTGTATTAGGGTTAGGGTTAGTTAGGGTTATGGTATTAGGGTTAGGGTTCGTATTAGGGTTAGGAGTAGTGTTAGGGTTAGGGCTAGGGTTAGGGTATTAGGGTTAAGGTTAGGGTATTAGTGTTAGGGTTAGGGTTTGTGTTAGGGTTAGGGTTAGGGTATTAGGGTTTGGGTTAGTGCATTAGGATTAGGGTTATGATTCGTATTAGGGTTAGGTTTACGGTAGGGTTAGGGTTAGTATTAGGGTTAGGGTTGTATTAGGGTTAGGGTTGTATTAGGGTTAGGGTTCGTATTAATGTTAGGGTTTGTTTTAGGATTAGGGTTAGGGATCGTATTAGAGTTAAATTAGGGTTAGGGTTCGTATTTGTGTTCGTATTAGGGTTAAGGTTAGGGTTAGTGTTAAGATTTGGATTCGTATTAGGGTTAGGGTTCGTATTAGGGTTAGGGTTTATAGGGTTAGGGTAAGGATTAAGGTAAGGGTTAGGGTAAGGGTTTAAGGGTTAGGGTTAGTGTTCATATTAGGTTTAGGGTTAGAGTTTTAGGGTTCGGGTTAGGGTATTAGGGTTAGTGTTAGTATTAAGGGTTAAGGTTTTAGAGTTAGGGTTAGGATTAGGATTAGGGTATTAGGGTTAGGGTTAGGGTAGAGTTAGCGTTATGGTTCATGTTAGGGTTAGGGTTAGGTTATGCTTTATGGTTAGAGCATTAGGGTTAGGGTTGGGTCAGGGTTAGGGTTAGTGTCAGGGTCAGGTTTTGTATTAGGGTTAGGGTTTGTATTAAGGTTAGGGTTAGGGTTCATATTAGGGTTCAGGTTAGGGTTAGGTTTCATATTAGGGTTAGGTTTCGTATTATAGTTATTAAGGTTAGGGTTATGGCTGCGTTAGATTTAGGGTAGGGTTCGTATTAGGGTGAGGGTTAGGGTTCATGTATTGGTTAGGGTTAGGGTTTAGGGATTGGGTTTGTATTAGGGTTAGGGTTAGAGATAGGGTTTGTGTTAGGGTTAGGATTAGGGTTAGGTTAGCTTTAGGATTAGGATATTAGGGTTGGGTTAGGGTTGGGTTATAGTTAGGGTATTAGAGTTAGGGTTAGGTTAGGGTTCGTATTAGGGTTAGAGTATTAGGGTTAGGGTAAGTGTTAGGGTTCATATTAGGGCTAGGGTTCATATTAGGGTACTAGGGTTAGGGTTAGGGTAGTGTTAGGGTTAGGGTTGGTGTCAGGGTTAGGATATTAAGGTTAGGGTTTGTATTAGGGTTAGGGTTAGTGTTAGGGCTAGGGTTAGGGTATTAGGGTATTAGGGTTAGGGTTAGGTTGTTATGGTTAGGGTTAGTTAGGGTTATGGTATTAGGGTTAGGGTTCGTATTAGGGTTAGGAGTAGTGTTAGGGTTAGGGCTAGGGTTAGGGTATTAGGGTCAGGGTTTGTATTAGGGTTAGGGTTAGTATTAGGGTTAGGGTTAGGGTACGTATTAGGGTTAGGGTTTTAGGGTTATAGGGTTACAGTTAGGGTTATAAGGGTTAGGGTTCGTATTTTGGTTCCTATTAGGTTTGGGGTTAGTGTTAGGGTTTGTATTAGGGTTAGGGTTCGTATTAGGGTTAGGGTTAATTAGGGTTAGGATTAGGGTTCTTGTTGGGGTTAGGGTTGGGGTAAGGATTAGGGTAAGAGGGTTAGGGTATTAGGGTTAGGGTTTGTATTAAGGATAGGGTTCGTATTAGGGTTAGGGTTATTAGGGTTAGGGTTAAGGGTTAGGGTCAGAGTTAGGGTTAGGGTTCGTATTGGGGTTAGGGTTAGCGTATTAGGGTTAGGGTTTTAGGGTTAGGGTTATGGTATTAGGGTTAGGGTTCATATTAGGGATAGGGTTAGGGTATTAGGGTTAGGGTTAGTTAGGGTTAGGGTTAGGGTTAGGGTTAGGCTATAGTATTAGGGTTTGTTTGAGTTAGGGTTAGGTTATTAGGGTATTAAGGTTTGGGTTAGGGTTAGGGTTCATATTAGGTTTAGGGTTTTAGTGTTTTATGGTTATAGGGTTAGGGTTAGGGTTCAGGTTAGGGTTAGTTAGGGTTAGTGTTAGGGTATTAAGGTATAAGGGTTAGGGTTCGTATTAGGGTTCGTATTAGGGATAGGGTTAGTGTTAGGGTTTGTATTAGGGTTAGGGTTCGTATTAGGGTTAGGGTTATTAGGGTTAAGGTTCGTGTTAGGATTAGGGTTAGGGTTAGTATTAGGGTTAGGGTTTTAGGGTTAGGGTATTAGGGTTAGGGTTCATATTAGGGATAAGGTTAGGGTACTTATTAGGATTAGGATTAAGGTTTGTATTAGGGTTAGAGTTCATGTTAGGGATAGGGTTCGTGATATTGTTAGGGTTCATATTTGTGGTAAGGGTTAGGGTATTAGGATTAGGGTTTGGGTTAGTGTTAGGGTTAGGGTATTGTGGTTAGGGTAAAAGGGTTAGTGTTAGGTTTAGGGTATTAGGGTTAGGGTTGGGGTTAGTTAGGGTTAGGGATCATATTAGGGTTAGGGTTTTAGGGTTATGGTATTAGGGTTAGGGTATTAGGGTTAGGGTTAAGGTATTAGGGTTAGGGATAGGGTTAGATAGGGTTAGGGTATTAAGATATTAGGGTTAGGTTTAGGGTTACGGTTTGTATTAGGGTTAGGGTCAGTATTAGGGTTAGGGTTCGTAGTAGTGTTAGGGTTAGGGTTTTAGAGTTATAGGGTTTTAGGGTTAGCGTTAGGGTTCATTAGGGTTAGTGTATTAGGGTATAAGAGTTAGGGTTCGTATTAGGGTTCCTATTAGGGTTAGGGTTAGGGTACGTATTAGGGTTAGGGTTAGAGTTCGGGTTTGTATTAGGGTTAGGGTTCATATTAGGGTTAGTGTTATTAGGGTTAGGATTAGGGTTCGTGTTAGGGTTAGGGTAAGGATTAGGGTAAGAGGGTTAGGGTTAGGCTATTATGGTAAGGGTTCCTATTAAGGTTAGGGTTCGTATTAGGGTTAGGGTTATTAGGGTCAGGGTTAAGGGTTAGTGTCAGAGTTATGGTTAGGGTTCGTATTAGGGTTAGGGTTAGAGTATTAGGGTTAGGGTTAGGGTATTAGTGTTAGGGTTAGGGTTTGTGTTATTGTTAGGGTTAGGGTATTAGGGTTAGGGTTAGTGCATAAGGATTAGGGTTATGATTCGTATTAGGGTTAGGTTTACGGTAGGGTTAGGGTCAGGGTTTGTATTAGGGTTAGGGTTCGTATTAGTGTTTGGGTTTGTTTTAGGATTAGGGTTAGGGATCGTATTAGAGTTAAATTAGGGTTAGGGTTCGTATTTGTGTTCGTATTAGGGATAGGGTTAGGGTTAGTGATAAGGTTTGGATTCATATTAGGGTTAGGGTTCGTATTAGGGTTAGGGTTTATAGGGTTAGGGTAAGGATTAAGGTAAGGGTTAGGGTAAGGGTTTAAGGGTTAGTGTTCATATTAGGTTTAGGGTTAGAGTTTTAGGGTTCGGGTTAGGGTATTAGGGTTAGGGTTAGTATTAAGGGTTAAGGTTTTAGAGTTAGGGTTAGGATTATGATCAGGGTATTAGGGTTAGGGTTAGGGTAGAGTTAGCGTTATGGTTCATGTTAGGGTTAGGGTTAGGTTATGTTTTATGGTTAGAGTATTAGGGTTAGGGTTGGATCAGGGTTAGGGTTAGTGTCAGGGTCAGGTTTTGTATTAGGGTAAGGGTTTGTATTAAGGTTAGGGTTCATATTAGGGTTCAGGTTAGGGTTAGGTTTCATATTATGGTTAGGGTTCGTATTATAGTTATTAGGGTTAGGGTAAGGGTTATGGTTGCGTTAGATTTAGGGTAGGGTTCGTATTAGGGTTAGGGTTAGGGTAAGGGTTATGGTTGCGTTAGATTTAGGGTAGGGTTCGTATTAGGGTGAGGGTTAGGGTTCATGTATTGGTTAGGGTTAGGGTTTAGGGATTGGGTTCGTATTAGGGTTAGGGTTAGAGATAGGGTTTGTGTTAGGGTTAGGATTAGGGTTAGGTTAGTTTTAGGATTAGGATATTAGGGTTGGGTTAGGGTTGGGTTATAGTTAGGGTATTAGAGTTAGGGTTAGGTTAGGGTTCGTATTAGGGTTAGAGTATTAGGGTTAGTGTAAGTGTTAGGGTTCATATTAGGGCTAGGGTTCATATTAGGGTACTAGGGTTAGGGTTAGGGTAGTATTAGGGTTGGTGTTAGGGTTAGGATATTAAGGGTAGGGTTTGTATTAGGGTTAGGGTTAGTGTTAGGGCTAGGGATAGGGTTAGGGTATTAGTGTATTAGGGTTAGGGTTTGTATTAGGGTTAGGGTTAGTATTAGGGTTAGGGTTAGGGTACGTATTAGGGTTAGGGTTTTAGGGTTATAGGGTTACAGTTAGGGTTATAAGGGTTAGGGTTCGTATTTTGGTTCCTATTAGGTTTGGGGTTAGTGTTAGGGTTTGTATTAGGGTTAGGGTTCGTATTAGGGTTAGGGTTAATTAGGGTTAGGATTAGAGTTCGTGTTGGGGTTAGGGTTGGGGTAAGGATTAGGGTAAGAGGGTTAGGGTTAGGGTATTAGGGTTAGGGTTTGTATTAAGGATAGGGTTCGTATTAGGGTTAGGGTTATTAGGGTTAGGGTTATGGGTTAGGGTCAGAGTTAGGGTTAGGGTTCGTATTGGGGTTAGGGTTAGCGTATTAGGGTTAGGGTTTTAGGGTTAGGGTTATGGTATTAGGGTTAGGGTTCATATTAGGGATAGGGTTAGGGTATTAGGGTTAGGGTTAGTTAGGGCTATAGTATTAGGGTTAGGGTTTGTTTGAGTTAGGGTTAGGTTATTAGGGTATTAAGGTTTGGGTTAGGGCTAGGGTTCGTATTAGGTTTAGGGTTTTAGTGTTTTAGGGTTAGGGTTAGGGTTCAGGTTAGGGTTAGTTAGGGTTAGTGTTAGGGTATTAAGGTATAAGGGTTTGGGTTCGTATTAGGGTTCGTATTAGGGATAGGGTTAGTGTTAGGGTTTGTATTAGGGTTAGGGTTCGTATTAGGGTTAGGGTTATTAGGGTTAAGGTTCGTGTTAGGATTAGGGTTAGGGTTAGTATTAGGGTTAGGGTTTTAGGGTTAGGATTAGGGTATTAGGGTTAGGGTTCATATTAGGGATAGGGTTAGGGTTCTTATTAGGATTAGGGTTAAGGTTTGTATTAGGGTTAGGGTTCATGTTAGGGATAGGGTTCGTGATATTGTTAGGGTTCATATTTGTGGTAAGGGTTAGGGTATTAGGATTAGGGTTTGGGTTAGTGTTAGGGTTAGGGTATTGCGGTTAGGGTAAAAGGGTTAGTGTTAGGTTTAGGGTATTAGGGTTAGGGTTGGGGTTAATTAGGGTTAGGGTTCATATTAGGGTTAGGGTTTTAGGGTTATGGTATTAGGGTTAGGGTATTAGGGTTAGGGTTAGTGCATAAGGATTAGGGTTATGATTCGTATTAGGGTTAGGTTTACGGTAGGGTTAGGGTCAGGGTTTGTATTAGGGTTAGGGTTCGTATTAATGTTAGGGTTTGTTTTAGTATTAGGGTTAGGGATCGTATTAGAGTTAAATTAGGGTTAGGGTTCGTATTTGTGTTCGTATTAGGGTTAAGGTTAGGGTTAGGGTTAGTGTTAAGATTTGGATTCGTATTAGGGTTAGGGTTCGTATTAGGGTTAGGGTTTATAGGGTTAGGGTAAGGATTAAGGTAAGGGTTAGGGTAAGGGTTTAAGGGTTAGGGTTAGTGTTCATATTAGGTTTAGGGTTAGAGTTTTAGGGTTCGGGTTAGGGTATTAGGGTTAGGGTTAGTATTAAGGGTTAAGGTTTTTGAGTTAGGGTTAGGATTAGGATTAGGGTATTAGGGTTAGGGTTAGGGTAGAGTTAGCGTTATGGTTCATGTTAGGGTTAGGGTTAGGTTATGCTTTATGGTTAGAGCATTAGGGTTAGGGTTTGGTCAGGGTTAGGGTTAGTGTCAGGGTCAGGTTTTGTATTAGGGTTAGGGTTTGTATTAAGGTTAGGGTTAGGGTTCATATTAGGGTTAGGGTTCGTATTATAGTTATTAGGGTTAGGGTTATGGTTGCGTTAGATTTAGGGTAGGGTTCGTATTAGGGTGAGGGTTAGGGTTCATGTATTGGTTAGGGTTAGGGTTTAGGGATTGGGTTTGTATTAGGGTTAGGGTTAGAGATAGGGTTTGTGTTAGGGTTAGGATTAGGGTTAGGTTAGCTTTAGGATTAGGATATTAGGGTTGGGTTAGGGTTGGGTTATAGTTAGGGTATTAGAGTTAGGGTTAGGTTAGGGTTCGTATTAGGGTTAGAGTATTAGGGTTAGGGTAAGTGTTAGGGTTCATATTAGGGCTAGGGTTCATATTAGGGTACTAGGGTTAGGGTTAGGGTAGTGTTAGGGTTAGGGTTGGTGTTAGGGTTAGGATATTAAGGTTAGGGTTTGTATTAGGGTTAGGGTTAGTGTTAGGGCTAGGGATAGGGTTAGGGTATTAGGGTATTAGGGTTAGGGTTAGGTTGTTATGGTTAGGGTTAGTTAGGGTTATGGTATTAGGGTTAGGGTTCGTATTAGGGTTAGGAGTAGTGTTAGGGTTAGGGCTAGGGTTAGGGTATTAGGGTATTAGGGTCAGGGTTTGTATTAGGGTTAGGGTTAGTATTAGGGTTAGGGTTAGGGTACGTATTAGGGTTAGGGTTTTAGGGTTATAGGGTTACAGTTAGGGTTATAAGGGTTAGGGTTCGTATTTTGGTTCCTATTAGGTTTGGGGTTAGTGTTAGGGTTTGTATTAGGGTTAGGGTTCGTATTAGGGTTAGGGTTAATTAGGGTTAGGATTAGGGTTCGTGTTGGGGTTAGGGTTGGGGTAAGGATTAGGGTAAGAGGGTTAGGGTTAGGGTATTAGGGTTAGGGTTTGTATTAAGGATAGGGTTCGTATTAGGGTTAGGGTTATTAGGGTTAGGGTTAAGGGTTAGGGTCAGAGTTAGGGTTAGGGTTCGTATTGGGGTTAGGGTTAGCGTATTAGGGTTAGGGTTTTAGGGTTAGGGTTATGGTATTAGGGTTAGGGTTCATATTAGGGATAGGGTTAGGGTATTAGGGTTAGGGTTAGTTAGGGCTATAGTATTAGGGTTTGTTTGAGTTAGGGTTAGGTTATTAGGGTATTAAGGTTTGGGTTAGGGTTAGGGTTCATATTAGGTTTAGGGTTTTAGTGTTTTAGGGTTATAGAGTTAGGGTTAGGGTTCAGGTTAGGGTTAGTTAGGGTTAGTGTTAGGGTATTAAGGTATAAGGGTTAGGGTTCGTATTAGGGTTCGTATTAGGGATAGGGTTAGTGTTAGGGTTTGTATTAGGGTTAGGGTTCGTATTAGGGTTAGGGTTACTAGGGTTAAGGTTCATGTTAGGATTAGGGTTAGGGTTAGTATTAGGGTTAGGGTTTTAGGGTTAGGGTTAGGGTATTAGGGTTAGGGTTCATATTAGGGATAAGGTTAGGGTTCTTATTAGGATTAGGGTTAAGGTTGTATTAGGGTTAGGGTTCATGTTAGGGATAGGGTTCGTGATATTGTTAGGGTTCATATTTGTGGTAAGGGTTAGGGTATTAGGATTAGGGTTTGGGTTAGTGTTAGGGTTAGGGTATTGTAGTTAGGGTAAAAGGGTTAGTGTTAGGTTTAGGGTATTAGGGTTAGGGTTAGGGTTGGGTTAGGGTTAGGGTTCATATTAGGGTTAGGGTTTTAGGGTTATGGTATTAGGGTTAGGGTATTAGGGTTAGGGTTAAGGTATTAGGGTTAGGGATAGGGTTAGTTAGGGTTAGGGTATTAAGATATTAGGGTTAGGTTTAGGGTTACGGTTTGTATTAGGGTTAGGGTCAGTATTAGGGTTAGGGTTCGTAGTAGTGTTAGGGTTAGGGTTTTAGAGTTATAGGGTTTTAGGGTTAGCGTTAGGGTTCATTAGGGTTAGTGTATTAGGATATAAGGGTTAGGGTTCGTATTAGGGTTCCTATTAGGGTTAGGGTTCGTATTAGGGTTAGGGTTAGAGTTCGGGTTTGTATTAGGGTTAGGGTTCATATTAGGGTTAGTGTTATTAGGGTTAGGATTAGGGTTCGTGTTAGGGTTAGGGTAAGGATTAGGGTAAGAGGGTTAGGGTTAGGCTATTATGGTTAGGGTTCCTATTAAGGTTAGGGTTCGTATTAGGGTTAGGGTTATTAGGGTCAGGGTTAAGGGTTAGTGTCAGAGTTATGGTTAGGGTTCGTATTAGGGTTAGGGTTAGAGTATTAGGGTTAGGGTTAGGGTATTAGTGTTAGGGTTAGGGTTTGTGTTAGGGTTAGGGTTAGGGTATTAGGGTTAGGGTTAGTGCATAAGGATTAGGGTTATGATTCGTATTAGGGTTAGGTTTACGGTAGGGTTAGGGTCAGGGTTTGTATTAGGGTTAGGGTTCGTATTAGTGTTTGGGTTTGTTTTAGGATTAGGGTTAGGGATCGTATTAGAGTTAAATTAGGGTTAGGGTTCGTATTTGTGTTCGTATTAGGGATAGGGTTAGGGTTAGTGTTAAGGTTTGGATTCGTATTAGGGTTAGGGTTCGTATTAGGGTTAGGGTTTATAGGGTTAGGGTAAGGATTAAGGTAAGGGTTAGGGTAAGGGTTTAAGGGTTAGGGTTAGTGTTCATATTAGGTTTAGGGTTAGAGTTTTAGGGTTCGGGTTAGGGTATTAGGGTTAGGGTTAGTATTAAGGGTTAAGGTTTTAGAGTTAGGGTTAGGATTATGATTAGGGTATTAGGGTTAGGGTTAGGTTAGAGTTAGCGTTATGGTTCATGTTAGGGTTAGGGTTAGGTTATGTTTTATGGTTAGAGTATTAGGGTTAGGGTTGGATCAGGGTTAGAGTTAGTGTCAGGGTCAGGTTTTGTATTAGGGTTAGGGTTTGTATTAAGGTTAGGGTTAGGGTTCATATTAGGGTTCAGGTTAGGGTTAGGTTTCATATTAGGGTTAGGGTTAGGGTTCGTATTATAGTTATTAGGGTTAGGGTAAGGGTTATGGTTGCGTTAGATTTAGGGTAGGGTTCGTATTAGGGTTAGGGTTAGGGTTATGGTTGCGTTAGATTTAGGGTAGGGTTCGTATTAGGGTGAGGGTTAGGGTTCATGTATTGGTTAGGGTTAGGGTTTAGGGATTGGGTTCGTATTAGGGTTAGGGTTAGAGATAGGGTTTGTGTTAGGGTTAGGATTAGGGTTAGGTTAGTTTTAGGATTAGGATATTAGGGTTGGGTTAGGGTTGGGTTATAGTTAGGGTATTAGAGTTAGGGTTAGGTTAGGGTTCGTATTAGGGTTAGAGTATTAGGGTTAGGGTAAGTGTTAGGGTTCATATTAGGGCTAGGGTTCATATTAGGGTACTAGGGTTAGGGCTAGGGTAGTGTTAGGGTTAGGGTTGGTGTTAGGGTTAGGATATTAAGGTTAGGGTTTGTATTAGGGTTAGGGTTAGTGTTAGGGCTAGGGATAGGGTTAGGGTATTAGGGTATTAGGGTATTAGGGTTAGGGTTAGGTTGTTATGGTTACGGTTAGTTAGGGTTATGGTATTAGGGTTAGGGTTCGTATTAGGGTTAGGAGTAGTGTTAGGGTTAGAGCTAGGGTTAGGGTATTAGGGTATTAGGGTCAGGGTTTGTATTAGGGTTAGGGTTAGTATTAGGGTTAGGGTTAGGGTATGTATTAGGGTTAGGGTTCGTATTAGGGTTAGGGTTATTAGGGTTAAGGTTAGGGTTCGAGTTAGGGTTAGGGTTGGGGTTAGGGTTAGGGTTTGTGTTAGGGTTGGGGTTGGGGTTAGGGTAAGGCTTAGGGTTAGGGTTTTAGGGTTAAGGTTCATATTAGGATTAGGGTTAGGGTTAGTATTAGGGTTAGAGTTTTAGGGTTATGGTTAGGGTATTAGGGTTAGGGTTCATATTAGGGATAAGGTTAGGGTTCTTATTAGGATTAGGGTTAAGTTTCGTATTAGGGTTAGGGTGCGGGTTCGTATTAGGGTTAGTGTTTGTAGGGTTAGGGTTCATATTAGGGTACATATTAGGGTTAGGGTTAAGGGTTCGGGTTTGGGTTAGGGTTCATATTAGGGTTAGGGTTCATATTAGGGTTAGGGTTATTAGGGTTAGGGTTAGGTTCGGGGTTGGGGTTAGGGTTTTAGGCTAAGGGTTAGAATTTGGGTTTTAGGTTAGGGTTATTTTCATGTTAGGGATAGAGTTCGTGATATTGTTAGGGTTCATATTTGTAGTAATGGTTAGGGTATTAGGATTAGGGTTCGGGTTAGTGTTAGGGTTAGGGTATTGTGGTTAGGGTAAAAGGGTTAGTGTTAGGTTTAGGGTATTAGGGTTAGGGTTGGGGTTAGTTAGGGTTAGGGTTCATATTAGGGTTAGGGTTTTAGGGTTATGGTATTAGGGTTAGGGTATTAGGGTTAGGGTTAAGGTATTAGGGTTAGGTATAGGGTTAGTTAGGGTTAGGGTATTAAGATATTAGGGTTAGGTTTAGGGTTAGGGTTTGTATTAGGGTTAGGGTCAGTATTAGGGTTAGGGTTTGTAGTAGTGTTAGGGTTCGGGTTTTAGAGTTATAGGGTTATAGGGTTAGCGTTATGGTTAGGGTTCATTAGAGTTAGTGTATTAGGGTATAAGGGTTAGGGTTAGGGTTTGTATTAGGGTTCCTATTAGGGTTAGGGTTAGGGTTCGTATTAGGGTTAGGGTTAGAGTTCGGGTTTGTATTAGGGTTAGGGTTCGTATTAGGGTTAGTGTTATTAGGGTTAGGATTAGGGTTCGTGTTAGGGTTAGGGTAAGGATTAGGGTAAAAGGGTTAGGGTTAGGCTATTATGGTTAGGGTTCCTATTAAGGTTAGGGTTCATATTAGGGTTAGGGTTATTAGGGGCAGGGTTAAGGGTTAGTGTCAGAGTTATTGTTAGGGTTCGTATTAGGGTTAGGGTTAGAGTATTAGGGTTAGGGTATTAGTGTTAGGGTTAGGGTTTGTGTTAGGGTTAGGGTTAGGGTATTAGGGTTAGGGTTAGTGCATTAGGATTAGGGTTATGATTCGTATTAGGGTTAGGTTTACGGTAGGGTCAGGGTTTGTATTAGGGTTAGGGTTCGTATTAGTGTTAGGGTTTGTTTTAGGATTAGGGTTAGGGATCGTATTAGAGTTAAATTAGGGTTATGGTTCGTATTTGTGTTCGTATTAGGGTTAGGGTTAGTTTTAAGGTTTGGATTCGTATTAGGGTTAGGGTTCGTATTAGGGTTAGGGTTTATAGGGTTAGGGTAAGGATTAAGGTAAGGGTTAGGGTAAGGGTTTAAGGGTTAGTGTTCATATTAGGTTTAGGGTTAGAGTTTTAGGGTTCGGGTTAGGGTATTAGGGTTAGGGTTAGTATTAAGGGTTAAGGTTTTAGAGTTAGGGTTAGGATTAGGGTATTAGGGTTAGGGTTAGGGTATAGTTAGCGTTTTGGTTCATGTTAGGGTTAGGGTTAGGTTATGTTTTATGGTTAAAGTATTAGGGTTAGGGTTGGGTCAGGGTTAGGGTTAGTGTCAGGGTCAGGTTTTGTATTAGGGTTAGGGTTTGTATTAAGGTTAGGGTTCATATTAGGGTTCAGGTTTGGGTTAGGTTTCATATTAGGGTTAGGGTTAGGGTTCGTATTATAGTTATTAGGGTTAGGGTAAGGGTTATGGTTGCGTTAGATTTAGGGCAGGGTTCGTATTAGGGTGAGGGTTAGGGTTCATGTATTGGTTAGGGTTAGGGTTTAGGGATTGGGTTCGTATTAGGGTTAGGTTTAGAGATAGGGTTTGTGTTAGGGTTAGGATTAGGGTTAGGTTAATTTTAGGATTAGGATATTAGGGTTGGGTTAGGGTTGGGTTATAGTTAGGGTATTAGAGTTAGGGTTAGGTTAGGGTTCGTATTAGGGTTAGAGTATTAGGGTTAGGGTAAGTGTTAGGGTTCATATTAGGGCTAGGGTTCATATTAGGGTACTAGGGTTAGGGTTAGGGTAGTGTTAGGGTTAGGGTTGGTGTTAGGATATTAAGGTTAGGGTTTGTATTAGGGTTAGGGTTAGTGTTAGGGCTAGGGATAGGGTTAGGGTATTAGTGTATTAGGGTTAGGGTTAGGTTGTTATGGTTAGGGTTAGTTAGGGTTATGGTATTAGGGTTAGGGTTCGTATTAGGGTTAGGAGTAGTGTTAGGGTTAGGGCTAGGGTTAGGGTATTAGGGTATTAGGGTCAGGGTTTGTATTAGGGTTAGGGTTAGTATTAGGGTTAGGGATAGGGTACGTATTAGGGTTAGGGTTTTAGGGTTATAGGGTTACAGTTAGGGTTATAAGGGTTAGGGTTCGTATTTTGGTTCCTATTAGGTTTGGGGTTAGTGTTAGGGTTTGTATTAGGGTTAGGGTTCGTATTAGGGTTAGGGTTATTAGGGTTAGGGTTAAGGTTTAGGGTCAGAGTTAGGGTTAGGGTTCGTATTGGGGTTAGGGTTAGCGTATTAGGGTTAGGGTTTTAGGGTTAGGGTTATGGTATTAGGGTTAGGGTTCATATTAGGGATAGGGTTAGGGTATTAGGGTTAGGGTTAGTTAGGGCTATAGTATTAGGGTTAGGGTTTGTTTGAGTTAGGGTTAGGTTATTAGGGTATTAAGGTTAGGGTTAGGGTAGTGTTAGGGTTAGGGTTGGTGTTAGGGTTAGGATATTAAGGTTAGGGTTTGTATTAGGGTTAGGGTTAGTGTTAGTGTTAGGGATAGGGTATTAGGGTTAGGGTTAGGTTATTATGGTTAGGGTTAGTTAGGGTTATGGTATTAGGGTTAGGGTTCGTATTAGGGTTAGGAGTAGTGTTAGGGTAAGGGCTAGGGTTTGGGTATTAGGGTATTAGGGTCAGGGTTTGTATTAGGGTTAGGGTTTGTATTAGTGATAGGGTTCGTATTAGGGTTAGGGTTTTAGGGTTATAGGGTTAGAGTTAGGGTTATAAGGGTTAGGGTTCGTATTTTGGTTCTTATTAGGTTTGGGGTTAGTGTTAGGGTTTGTATTAGGGTTAGGGTTCATATTAGGGTTAGGGTTAATTAGGGTTAGGATTAGGGTTCGTGTTAGGGTTAGGGTTGGGGTAAGGATTAGGGTAAGAGGGTTAGGGTATTAGGGTTAGGGTTTGTATTAAGGATAGGGTTCGTATTAGGGTTAGGGTTATTAGGGTTAGGGTTAAGGGTTAGGGTCAGAGTTAGGGTTAGGGTTCGTATTGGGGTTAGGGTTAGTGTATTAGGGTTAGGGTTTTAGGGTTAGGGTTATGGTATTAGGGTTAGGGTTCATATTAGGGATAGGGTTAGGGTTCTTATTAGGATTAGGGTTAAGGTTCGTATTAGGGTTAGGATGCGGGTTCGTATTAGGGTTAGGGTTAGTGTTAGTAGGGTTAGGGTTCGTATTAGGGTTCATATTAGGGTTAGGGTTAAGGGTTCGGGTTTGGGTTAGGGTCTTATTAGGGTTAGGGTTCATATTAGGGTTAGGGTTATTAGGGTTAGGGTTAGGTTCGGGGTTGGGGTTAGAGTTAAGGGTTAGGGTTAGAATTAGGGTTTTGGGTTATGGTTAGGGTTCATGTAAAGCTTAGGGTTCGTGATAGTGTTAGGGTTCATATTTGTGGTAAGGGTTAGGGTATTAGGGTTAGGATTAGTGTTAGAGCTAGGGTATTATGGTTAGGCTAAAAGGGTAAGTGTTAGGTTTAGGGTATTAGGGTTAAGGATGGGGTTAGTTAGGCTTAGTGTTCGTATTAGGGTCAGGGTGTTAGGGTTATGGTATTAGGGTTAGGGTATTAGGGTTAGGGTTGTGGTATTAGGGTTAGGGATAGGGTTAGTTAGGGTTAGGGTATTAAGATATTAGCGTTAGGTTTAGGGTTAGGGTTCGTATTAGGTTTCATATTAGGGTTAGGGTTTGTATTAGGGTTAGGGTTTGTATTAGGGTTATGGTTCGTAGTAGTGTTAGGGTTAGGGTTTTAGAGTTTTAGTGTTATAGGGTTAGAGTTAGGGTTCATTAGGGTTAGTGTATTAGGGTATAAGGGTTAGGGTTCTTATTAGGGTTCCTATTAGGGTTAGGGTTTGTATTAGGGTTAGGGTTAGAGTTAGGGTTAGGGTTCGCATTAGGGTTAAAGTTATTAGGGTTAGTATTAGGGTTCGTGTTAGGGTTAGGGTAAGGATTAGGGTAAGAGGGTTAGGGTATTAGGGTTAGGGTTCGTATTAAGTTTAGGGTTCGTATTAGGGTTAGGGTTATTAGGGTTAGGGGTTAGTGTCAGAGTTAGGGTTAGGGTTCGTATTAGGGTTAGGGTTAGATAATTAGGGTTAGTTTCAGGGTTTGTATTAGGGTTAGGGTTCGTATTAGGGTTAGGGTTTGTGTTAGGATTAGGGTTAGGGTTCGTATTAGAGTTAGGTTAGGTTTAGGGTTCGTATTAGGGTTCGTATTAGGGTTAGTTTTAAGGTTTGGTTTCGTATTAGGGTTAAGGTTCGTAATAGGGTTAGGGTTTATAGGGTTAGGGTAAGGATTAAGGGAAGGGTTAGGGTAAGTTTTTAAGGGTTAGGGTTAGTGTTCATATTAGGTTTAGGGTTAGAGTTTTAGGGTTAGGGTTAGGGTATTATGGTTAGGGATAGTATTAAGGGTTAGGGTTTTAGGGTTAGGATTAGGATTAGGGTATTAGGGTTAGTGTTAGGGTAGAGTTAGGGTTAGGGTTCATATTAGGGTTAGGGTTAGGTTATGTTTTAGGGTTAGAGTATTAGGGTTAGGGTTAGGGTTGTGTCAGGGTTAGGGTTAGTGTCAGGGTCAGGGTTCGTATTAGGGTTAGGGTTTGTATTAGGGTTAGGGTTCGTATTAGGGTTTAGGTTAGGGTTAGGTTTCATATTATGGTTAGGGTTAGGGTGCATATTAGAGTTATTAGGGTTAGGGTTATGGTTGCGTTAGATTTAGGGTAGGGTTCGTATTAGGGTGAGGGTTAGGGTTCGTGTATCGGTTAGGGTTAGGGTTAAGGGATAGGGATCGTATTAGGGTTAGGGTTAGAGATAGGGTTTGTGTTAGGATTAGGATTAGGGTTAGGTCAATTTTAGGATTAGGGTATTAGGGTTGGGTTATGGTTAGGGTTAGGGTATTAGGGTATTAGGGTTAGGGTTAGGTTAGGATTCGTATTAGGGGGTATCCGTTCACATGGTCGACCATGTTATGGTCGACAGTCTTTAGGCCGACCACTATTGGTCGACGTTGACATGGTCGACATGGACACATGATCGACACATGAAAAGGTCGACATGAGTATTTTAACTTTTTTTTCTTTTGGGGAACTTTTCCATACTTTACGATCCACGTGGACTACGATTGGAACGGTAATCTGTGCAGAGCGAAGCCACCATGCCCGAAGCATGGCGAGCGAAGCGGTGCACTAATTGGGGTTCCCAGTCACTTTTTGCAAAAAACGACACAAAAAAAGTAAAAAAACTCATGTCGACCTCTTCATGTGTCGACCTTTCACGTGTCGACCATTTCATGTGTCGACCATGTGTCCATGTCGACCATGTAAATGTCGACCAATAGTGGTCGACCTAATGACTGTCGACCATAACATGGTCGACCATTCATACCGGAACCGTATTAGGGTTAGAGGGTTAGGGTTAGTGTTAGGGTTCTTATTAGGGTTAGGGTTCGAATTAGGGTTACTAGGGTTAGGGTAAGGGTAGTGTTAGGGTTAGGGTTGGTGTTAGGTTTAGAGTTGGTGTTAGGGTTAGGATATTAAGGTTAGGGTTCGTATTAGGGTTAGGGTTAGTGTTAGGGTTAGGATATTGTGGTATTGGGGTTAGGGTTAGGGTATTAGGGTTAGGGTTAGTTAGGGTTATGGTATTAGGGTTAGGGTTCGTATTAGGGTTAGGGTTAGTGTTAGGGTTAGGGCTAGGGTTAGGGTATTAGGGTATTAGGGTCAGGGTTTGTATTAGGGTTAGGGTTAGTATTAGGGTTAGGGTTCATATTAGGGTTAGGGTTTTAGGGTTATAGGGTTAGAGTTAGGGTTATTAGGGTTAGGGTTCATTAGGGTTAGTGTATTAGAGTATAAGGGTTAGGGTTAGGGTTCGTATTAGGGTTCCTATTAGGTTTAAGGTTAGGTTTAGGGTTTGTATTACGGTTAAGGTTCGTATTAGGGTTAGGGCTATTAGGGTTAGGATTAGGGTTCGTGTTAGGGTTAGGGTTGGGGTAAGGATTAGGGTAAGAGGGTTAGGGTTATGGTATTAGGGTTAGGGTTAGGGTTCGTATTAAGGATAGGGTTCGTATTATGGTTAGGGTTATTAGGGTTAGGGTTAAAGTTTAGGGTCAGAGTTAGGGTTAGGGTTTGTATTGGAGTTAGGGTTAGCGTATTAGGGTTAGGGTTTGGATATTAGCGTTAGGGATCATGCTAAGGTTAGGGTTAGGGTTAGGGTATTATGGTTAGGTTTAGGGTTAGTGCAATAGGTTATGGTTATGTTTCGTATTAGGGTTAGGTTTAGGGTAAGGTTAGGGTCAGGGTAAGGGTTTGTATTAGGGTTAGGGTTCATATTAGGGTTAGAGTTAAGGTTCATGTTAGGATTAGGGTTAGGGATTGTATTAGAGTTAGGATAGGGTTAGGGTTCATATTAGGGTAAGTGTTAGGGTTAGGGTTAGTATCAGGGTTAGGGTTAAGGTCAGGGTTAGGGTTTTAGGGTTAGGGTTAGGGTATTAGGGTATTAGGGTTAGGGTTGGGTTTAGGGTATTAGGGTTAGGTTATTAGGGTTAGGGTTAGGGATCATATTAGGGTTACGGTAAAGGTTAGGGTTTTAGGGTTAGTGTTAGTGTTACTAGGGTTTGTGTTAGGGTTAGTTAGGGTTAGAGTCATGGTATTAGGTTATTAGGGTTATTTCTATGGTTAGGGTTCGTATTAGGGTTCGCATTAGGGTTAGGGTTCGTGTTAAGGTTTGGGTTCGTGTTAGGGTTAGTGTTTATAGGGTTAGGGTTAGGGTAAGGATTAAGGTAAGGGTTAGTGTAAGGGTTTAAGGGTTAGGGTTAGGGTTTGTATTAGGGTTAGGGTTTTAGGGTTAGGGTTAGGGTATTAGGATTAGGGTTAGTATTAAGGGTTAGGGTTAGGTTTAGGGTTTTAGGGTTAGGGTTAAGGTATTAGGGTTAGGGATAGGGTTAGTTAGGGTTAGGGTATTAAGATATTAGGGTTAGGTTTAGGGTTACGGTTTGTATTAGGGTTAGGGTCAGTATTAGGGTTAGGGTTCGTAGTAGTGTTAGGGTTAGGGTTTTAGAGTTATAGGGTTTTAGGGTTAGCGTTAGGGTTCATTAGGGTTAGTGTATTAGGGTATAAGGGTTAGGGTTCGTATTAGGGTTCCTATTAGGGTTAGGGTTCGTATTAGGGTTAGGGTTAGAGTTCGGGTTTGTATTAGGGTTAGGGTTCATATTAGGGTTAGTGTTATTAGGGTTAGGATTAGGGTTCGTGTTAGGGTTAGGGTAAGGATTAGGGTAAGAGGGTTAGGGTTAGGCTATTATGGTTAGGGTTCCTATTAAGGTTAGGGTTCGTATTAGGGTTAGGGTTATTAGGGTCAGGGTTAAGGGTTAGTGTCAGAGTTATGGTTAGGGTTCGTATTAGGGTTAGGGTTAGAGTATTAGGGTTAGGGTTAGGGTATTAGTGTTAGGGTTAGGGTTTGTGTTAGGGTTAGGGTTAGGGTATTAGGGTTAGGGTTAGTGCATAAGGATTAGGGTTATGATTCGTATTAGGGTTAGGTTTACGGTAGGGTTAGGGTCAGGGTTTGTATTAGGGTTAGGGTTCGTATTAGTGTTTGGGTTTGTTTTAGGATTAGGGTTAGGGATCGTATTAGAGTTAAATTAGGGTTAGGGTTCGTATTTGTGTTCGTATTAGGGATAGGGTTAGGGTTAGTGTTAAGGTTTGGATTTGTATTAGGGTTAGGGTTCGTATTAGGGTTAGGGTTTATAGGGTTAGGGTAAGGATTAAGGTAAGGGTTAGGGTAAGGGTTTAAGGGTTAAGGTTAGTGTTCATATTAGGTTTAGGGTTAGAGTTTTAGGGTTCGGGTTAGGGTATTAGGGTTAGGGTTAGTATTAAGGGTTAAGGTTTTAGAGTTAGGGTTAGGATTATGATTAGGGTATTAGGGTTAGGGTTAGGTTAGAGTTAGCGTTATGGTTCATGTTAGGGTTAGGGTTAGGTTATGTTTTATGGTTAGAGTATTAGGGTTAGGGTTGGATCAGGGTTAGAGTTAGTGTCAGGGTCAGGTTTTGTATTAGGGTTAGGGTTTGTATTAAGGTTAGGGTTAGGGTTCATATTAGGGTTCAGGTTAGGGTTAGGTTTCATATTAGGGTTAGTGTTAGGGTTCGTATTATAGTTATTAGGGTTAGGGTAAGGGTTATGGTTGCGTTAGATTTAGGGTAGGGTTCGTATTAGGGTTAGGGTTAGGGTTAGGGTTATGGTTGCGTTAGATTTAGGGTAGGGTTCGTATTAGGGTGAGGGTTAGGGTTCATGTATTGGTTAGGGTTAGGGTTTAGGGATTGGGTTCGTATTAGGGTTAGGGTTAGAGATAGGGTTTGTGTTAGGGTTAGGATTAGGGTTAGGTTAGTTTTAGGATTAGGATATTAGGGTTGGGTTAGGGTTGGGTTATAGTTAGGGTATTAGAGTTAGGGTTAGGTTAGGGTTCGTATTAGGGTTAGAGTATTAGGGTTAGGGTAAGTGTTAGGGTTCATATTAGGGCTAGGGTTCATATTAGGGTACTAGGGTTAGGGCTAGGGTAGTGTTAGGGTTAGGGTTGGTGTTAGGGTTAGGATATTAAGGTTAGGGTTTGTATTAGGGTTAGGGTTAGTGTTAGGGCTAGGGATAGGGTTAGGGTATTAGGGTATTAGGGTATTAGGGTTAGGGTTAGGTTGTTATGGTTAGGGTTAGTTAGGGTTATGGTATTAGGGTTAGGGTTCGTATTAGGGTTAGGAGTAGTGTTAGGGTTAGAGCTAGGGTTAGGGTATTAGGGTATTAGGGTCAGGGTTTGTATTAGGGTTAGGGTTAGTATTAGGGTTAGGGTTAGGGTATGTATTAGGGTTAGGGTTCGTATTAGGGTTAGGGTTATTAGGGTTAAGGTTAGGGTTCGAGTTAGGGTTAGGGTTGGGGTTAGGGTTAGGGTTTGTGTTAGGGTTGGGGTTGGGGTTAGGGTAAGGCTTAGGGTTAGGGTTTTAGGGTTAAGGTTCATATTAGGATTAGGGTTAGGGTTAGTATTAGGGTTAGAGTTTTAGGGTTATGGTTAGGGTATTAAGGTTAGGGTTCATATTAGGGATAAGGTTAGGGTTCTTATTAGGATTAGGGTTAAGTTTCGTATTAGGGTTAGGGTGCGGGTTCGTATTAGGGTTAGTGTTTGTAGGGTTAGGGTTCATATTAGGGTACATATTAGGGTTAGGGTTAAGGGTTCGGGTTTGGGTTAGGGTTCATATTAGGGTTAGGGTTCATATTAGGGTTAGGGTTATTAGGGTTAGGGTTAGGTTCGGGGTTGGGGTTAGGGTTTTAGGCTAAGGGTTAGAATTTGGGTTTTGGGTTAGGGTTATTTTCATGTTAGGGATAGAGTTCGTGATATTGTTAGGGTTCATATTTGTAGTAATGGTTAGGGTATTAGGATTAGGGTTTGGGTTAGTGTTAGGGTTAGGGTATTGTGGTTAGGGTAAAAGGGTTAGTGTTAGGTTTAGGGTATTAGGGTTAGGGTTGGGGTTAGTTAGGGTTAGGGTTCATATTAGGGTTAGGGTTTTATGGTTATGGTATTAGGGTTAGGGTATTAGGGTTAGGGTTAAGGTATTAGGGTTAGGTATAGGGTTAGTTAGGGTTAGGGTATTAAGATATTAGGGTTAGGTTTAGGGTTAGGGTTTGTATTAGGGTTAGGGTCAGTATTAGGGTTAGGGTTTGTAGTAGTGTTAGGGTTCGGGTTTTAGAGTTATAGGGTTATAGGGTTAGCGTTATGGTTAGGGTTCATTAGAGTTAGTGTATTAGGGTATAAGGGTTAGGGTTAGGGTTTGTATTAGGGTTCCTATTAGGGTTAGGGTTCGTATTAGGGTTAGGGTTAGAGTTCGGGTTTGTATTAGGGTTAGGGTTCGTATTAGGGTTAGTGTTATTAGGGTTAGGATTAGGGTTCGTGTTAGGGTTAGGGTAAGGATTAGGGTAAAAGGGTTAGGGTTAGGCTATTATGGTTAGGGTTCCTATTAAGGTTAGGGTTCATATTAGGGTTAGGGTTATTAGGGGCAGGGTTAAGGGTTAGTGTCAGAGTTATTGTTAGGGTTCGTATTAGGGTTAGGGTTAGAGTATTAGGGTTAGGGTATTAGTGTTAGGGTTAGGGTTTGTGTTAGGGTTAGGGTTAGGGTATTAGGGTTAGGGTTAGTGCATTAGGATTAGGGTTATGATTCGTATTAGGGTTAGGTTTACGGTAGGGTCAGGGTTTGTATTAGGGTTAGGGTTCGTATTAGTGTTAGGGTTTGTTTTAGGATTAGGGTTAGGGATCGTATTAGAGTTAAATTAGGGTTATGGTTCGTATTTGTGTTCGTATTAGGGTTAGGGTTAGTTTTAAGGTTTGGATTCGTATTAGGGTTAGGGTTCGTATTAGGGTTAGGGTTTATAGGGTTAGGGTAAGGATTAAGGTAAGGGTTAGGGTAAGGGTTTAAGGGTTAGGGTTAGTGTTCATATTAGGTTTAGGGTTAGAGTTTTAGGGTTCGGGTTAGGGTATTAGGGTTAGGGTTAGTATTAAGGGTTAAGGTTTTAGAGTTAGGGTTAGGATTAGGGTATTAGGGTTAGGGTTAGGGTATAGTTAGCGTTTTGGTTCATGTTAGGGTTAGGGTTAGGTTATGTTTTATGGTTAAAGTATTAGGGTTAGGGTTGGGTCAGGGTTAGGGTTAGTGTCAGGGTCAGGTTTTGTATTAGGGTTAGGGTTTGTATTAAGGTTAGGGTTCATATTAGGGTTCAGGTTTGGGTTAGGTTTCATATTAGGGTTAGGGTTAGGGTTCGTATTATAGTTATTAGGGTTAGGGTAAGGGTTATGGTTGCGTTAGATTTAGGGCAGGGTTCGTATTAGGGTGAGGGTTAGGGTTCATGTATTGGTTAGGGTTAGGGTTTAGGGATTGGGTTCGTATTAGGGTTAGGTTTAGAGATAGGGTTTGTGTTAGGGTTAGGATTAGGGTTAGGTTAATTTTAGGATTAGGATATTAGGGTTGGGTTAGGGTTGGGTTATAGTTAGGGTATTAGAGTTAGGGTTAGGTTAGGGTTCATATTAGGGTTAGGGTAAGTGTTAGGGTTCATATTAGGGCTAGGGTTCATATTAGGGTACTAGGGTTAGGGTTAGGGTAGTGTTAGGGTTAGGGTTGGTGTTAGGGTTAGGATATTAAGGTTAGGGTTTGTATTAGGGTTAGGGTTAGTGTTAGGGCTAGGGATAGGGTTAGGGTATTAGTGTATTAGGGTTAGGGTTAGGTTGTTATGGTTAGGGTTAGTTAGGGTTATGGTATTAGGGTTAGGGTTCGTATTAGGGTTAGGAGTAGTGTTAGGGTTAGGGCTAGGGTTAGGGTATTAGGGTATTAGGGTCAGGGTTTGTATTAGGGTTAGGGTTAGTATTAGGGTTAGGGATAGGGTACGTATTAGGGTTAGGGTTTTAGGGTTATAGGGTTACAGTTAGGGTTATAAGGGTTAGGGTTCGTATTTTGGTTCCTATTAGGTTTGGGGTTAGTGTTAGGGTTTGTATTAGGGTTAGGGTTCGTATTAGGGTTAGGGTTATTAGGGTTAGGGTTAAGGTTTAGGGTCAGAGTTAGGGTTAGGGTTCGTATTGGGGTTAGGGTTAGCGTATTAGGGTTAGGGTTTTAGGGTTAGGGTTATGGTATTAGGGTTAGGGTTCATATTAGGGATAGGGTTAGGGTATTAGGGTTAGGGTTAGTTAGGGCTATAGTATTAGGGTTAGGGTTTGTTTGAGTTAGGGTTAGGTTATTAGGGTATTAAGGTTAGGGTTAGGGTAGTGTTAGGGTTAGGGTTGGTGTTAGGGTTAGGATATTAAGGTTAGGGTTTGTATTAGGGTTAGGGTTAGTGTTAGTGTTAGGGATAGGGTATTAGGGTTAGGTTATTATGGTTAGGGTTAGTTAGGGTTATGGTATTAGGGTTAGGGTTCGTATTAGGGTTAGGAGTAGTGTTAGGGTAAGGGCTAGGGTTTGGGTATTAGGGTATTAGGGTCAGGGTTTGTATTAGGGTTAGGGTTTGTATTAGTGATAGGGTTCGTATTAGGGTTAGGGTTTTAGGGTTATAGGGTTAGAGTTAGGGTTATAAGGGTTAGGGTTCGTATTTTGGTTCTTATTAGGTTTGGGGTTAGTGTTAGGGTTTGTATTAGGGTTAGGGTTCATATTAGGGTTAGGGTTAATTAGGGTTAGGATTAGGGTTCGTGTTAGGGTTAGGGTTGGGGTAAGGATTAGGGTAAGAGGGTTAGGGTATTAGGGTTTGTATTAAGGATAGGGTTCGTATTAGGGTTAGGGTTATTAGGGTTAGGGTTAAGGGTTAGGGTCAGAGTTAGGGTTAGGGTTCGTATTGGGGTTAGGGTTAGTGTATTAGGGTTAGGGTTTTAGGGTTAGGGTTATGGTATTAGGGTTAGGGTTCATATTAGGGATAGGGTTAGGGTTCTTATTAGGATTAGGGTTAAGGTTCGTATTAGGGTTAGGATGCGGGTTCGTATTAGGGTTAGGGTTAGTGTTAGTAGGGTTAGGGTTCGTATTAGGGTTCATATTAGGGTTAGGGTTAAGGGTTCGGGTTTGGGTTAGGGTCTTATTAGGGTTAGGGTTCATATTAGGGTTAGGGTTATTAGGGTTAGGGTTAGGTTCGGGGTTGGGGTTAGAGTTAAGGGTTAGGGTTAGAATTAGGGTTTTGGGTTATGGTTAGGGTTCATGTAAAGCTTAGGGTTCGTGATAGTGTTAGGGTTCATATTTGTGGTAAGGGTTAGGGTATTAGGGTTAGGATTAGTGTTAGAGCTAGGGTATTATGGTTAGGCTAAAAGGGTAAGTGTTAGGTTTAGGGTATTAGGGTTAAGGATGGGGTTAGTTAGGCTTAGTGTTCGTATTAGGGTCAGGGTGTTAGGGTTATGGTATTAGGGTTAGGGTATTAGGGTTAGGGTTGTGGTATTAGGGTTAGGGATAGGGTTAGTTAGGGTTAGGGTATTAAGATATTAGCGTTAGGTTTAGGGTTAGGGTTCGTATTAGGTTTCATATTAGGGTTAGGGTTTGTATTAGGGTTAGGGTTTGTATTAGGGTTATGGTTCGTAGTAGTGTTAGGGTTAGGGTTTTAGAGTTTTAGTGTTATAGGGTTAGAGTTAGGGTTCATTAGGGTTAGTGTATTAGGGTATAAGGGTTAGGGTTCTTATTAGGGTTCCTATTAGGGTTAGGGTTTGTATTAGGGTTAGGGTTAGAGTTAGGGTTAGGGTTCGCATTAGGGTTAAAGTTATTAGGGTTAGTATTAGGGTTCGTGTTAGGGTTAGGGTAAGGATTAGGGTAAGAGGGTTAGGGTATTAGGGTTAGGGTTCGTATTAAGTTTAGGGTTCGTATTAGGGTTAGGGTTATTAGGGTTAGGGGTTAGTGTCAGAGTTAGGGTTAGGGTTCGTATTAGGGTTAGGGTTAGATAATTAGGGTTAGTTTCAGGGTTTGTATTAGGGTTAGGGTTCGTATTAGGGTTAGGGTTTGTGTTAGGATTAGGGTTAGGGTTCGTATTAGAGTTAGGTTAGGTTTAGGGTTCGTATTAGGGTTCGTATTAGGGTTAGTTTTAAGGTTTGGTTTCGTATTAGGGTTAAGGTTCGTATTAGGGTTAGGGTTTATAGGGTTAGGGTAAGGATTAAGGGAAGGGTTAGGGTAAGTTTTTAAGGGTTAGGGTTAGTGTTCATATTAGGTTTAGGGTTAGAGTTTTAGGGTTAGGGTTAGGGTATTATGGTTAGGGATAGTATTAAGGGTTAGGGTTTTAGGGTTAGGATTAGGATTAGGGTATTAGGGTTAGTGTTAGGGTAGAGTTAGGGTTAGGGTTCATATTAGGGTTAGGGTTAGGTTATGTTTTAGGGTTAGAGTATTAGGGTTAGGGTTAGGGTTGTGTCAGGGTTAGGGTTAGTGTCAGGGTCAGGGTTCGTATTAGGGTTAGGGTTTGTATTAGGGTTAGGGTTCGTATTAGGGTTTAGGTTAGGGTTAGGTTTCATATTATGGTTAGGGTTAGGGTGCATATTAGAGTTATTAGGGTTAGGGTTATGGTTGCGTTAGATTTAGGGTAGGGTTCGTATTAGGGTGAGGGTTAGGGTTCGTGTATCGGTTAGGGTTAGGGTTAAGGGATAGGGATCGTATTAGGGTTAGGGTTAGAGATAGGGTTTGTGTTAGGATTAGGATTAGGGTTAGGTCAATTTTAGGATTAGGGTATTAGGGTTTGGTTATGGTTAGGGTTAGGGTATTAGGGTATTAGGGTTAGGGTTAGGTTAGGATTCGTATTAGGGGGTATCCGTTCACATGGTCGACCATGTTATGGTCGACAGTCTTTAGGCCGACCACTATTGGTCGACGTTGACATGGTCGACATGGACACATGATCGACACATGAAAAGGTCTACATGAGTATTTTAACTTTTTTTTCTTTTGGGGAACTTTTCCATACTTTACGATCCACGTGGACTACGATTGGAACGGTAATCTGTGCCGAGCGAAGCCACCATGCCCGAAGCATGGCGAGCGAAGCGGTGCACTAATTGGGGTTCCCAGTCACTTTTTGCAAAAAACGACACAAAAAAAGTAAAAAAACTCATGTCGACCTCTTCATGTGTCGACCTTTCACGTGTCGACCATTTCATGTGTCGACCATGTGTCCATGTCGACCATGTAAATGTCGACCAATAGTGGTCGACCTAATGACTGTCGACCATAACATGGTCGACCATTCATACCGGAACCGTATTAGGGTTAGAGGGTTAGGGTTAGTGTTAGGGTTCTTATTAGGGTTAGGGTTCGAATTAGGGTTACTAGGGTTAGGGTAAGGGTAGTGTTAGGGTTAGGGTTGGTGTTAGGTTTAGAGTTGGTGTTAGGGTTAGGATATTAAGGTTAGGGTTCGTATTAGGGTTAGGGTTAGTGTTAGGGTTAGGATATTGTGGTATTGGGGTTAGGGTTAGGGTATTAGGGTTAGGGTTAGTTAGGGTTATGGTATTAGGGTTAGGGTTCGTATTAGGGTTAGGGTTAGTGTTAGGGTTAGGGCTAGGGTTAGGGTATTAGGGTATTAGGGTCAGGGTTTGTATTAGGGTTAGGGTTAGTATTAGGGTTAGGGTTCATATTAGGGTTAGGGTTTTAGGGTTATAGGGTTAGAGTTAGGGTTATTAGGGTTAGGGTTCATTAGGGTTAGTGTATTAGAGTATAAGGGTTAGGGTTAGGGTTCGTATTAGGGTTCCTATTAGGTTTAAGGTTAGGTTTAGGGTTTGTATTACGGTTAAGGTTCGTATTAGGGTTAGGGCTATTAGGGTTAGGATTAGGGTTCGTGTTAGGGTTAGGGTTGGGGTAAGGATTAGGGTAAGAGGGTTAGGGTTATGGTATTAGGGTTAGGGTTAGGGTTCGTATTAAGGATAGGGTTCGTATTATGGTTAGGGTTATTAGGGTTAGGGTTAAAGTTTAGGGTCAGAGTTAGGGTTAGGGTTTGTATTGGAGTTAGGGTTAGCGTATTAGGGTTAGGGTTTGGATATTAGCGTTAGGGATCATGCTAAGGTTAGGGTTAGGGTTAGGGTATTATGGTTAGGTTTAGGGTTAGTGCAATAGGTTATGGTTATGTTTCGTATTAGGGTTAGGTTTAGGGTAAGGTTAGGGTCAGGGTAAGGGTTTGTATTAGGGTTAGGGTTCATATTAGGGTTAGAGTTAAGGTTCATGTTAGGATTAGGGTTAGGGATTGTATTAGAGTTAGGATAGGGTTAGGGTTCATATTAGGGTAAGTGTTAGGGTTAGGGTTAGTATCAGGGTTAGGGTTAAGGTCAGGGTTAGGGTTTTAGGGTTAGGGTTAGGGTATTAGGGTATTAGGGTTAGGGTTGGGTTTAGGGTATTAGGGTTAGGTTATTAGGGTTAGGGTTAGGGATCATATTAGGGTTACTGTAAAGGTTAGGGTTTTAGGGTTAGTGTTAGTGTTACTAGGGTTTGTGTTAGGGTTAGTTAGGGTTAGAGTCATGGTATTAGGTTATTAGGGTTATTTCTATGGTTAGGGTTCGTATTAGGGTTCGCATTAGGGTTAGGGTTCGTGTTAAGGTTTGGGTTCGTGTTAGGGTTAGTGTTTATAGGGTTAGGGTTAGGGTAAGGATTAAGGTAAGGGTTAGTGTAAGGGTTTAAGGGTTAGGGTTAGGGTTTGTATTAGGGTTAGGGTTTTAGGGTTAGGGTTAGGGTATTAGGATTAGGGTTAGTATTAAGGGTTAGGGTTAGGTTTAGGGTTTTAGGGTTAGGGTTAGGATTAGGATTAGGGTACTAGGGTTAGGGTTAGGGTAGAGTTAGGGTTCATGTTAGGTTTAGGGTTAGGTTTTGTTTTAGGGTTAGGGTATTAGGGTTAGGGTTGGGTCAGGGTTAGGGTTAGTGTCACGGTCAGGGTTCGTATTAGGGTTAGGGTTTGTATTAGGGTTAGGGTTCATATTAGGGTTAGGGTTAGGGTTTGTGTTAGGATTAGGGTTAGGGATTGTATTAATGTTAGGATAGGGTTAGGGTTTATATTAGGGTTAGTGTTTAGTTAGGGTTAGTATCAGGGTTAGGGTTAGGGTCAGGGTTAGGGTTTTAGGGTTAGGGTTAGGGTATTAGGGTTAGGGTTGGGGTTAGGGTTAGGGTATTAGGGTTAGGTTATTATGGTTAGGGTTAGGGATCATATTAGTATTACGGTAACGGTTAGGGATTTAGGGTTTTAGTGTTAGTGTTAGGGTTATTAAGGTTTGTATTAGGGTTAGTTAGGATTAGGGTCACGGTATTAGGGTATTAGGGTTATTTTTATGGTTAGGGTTCGTATTAGGGTTCGTATTAGGGTTAGGGTTAGTGTTAAGGTTTGGGTTCGTATTAGGGTTAGGGTTAGGGTTCATGTTGGGGTTAGAGTTTATAGGGTTAGTGTCAAGGTAAGGATTAAGGTAAGGGTTATGGTAAGGGTTTAAGGGTTAGGGTTTGTATTAGGGTTAGGGTTAGAGTGTTAGGGTTAGGGTATTAGGGTTAGGGTTAGTATTAAGGGTAAGGGTTAGGGTTTTAGGGTTAGGATTAGGATTAGGGTATTAGCGTTAGGGTTAGGGTAGAGTTAGGGTTCATGTTAGGGTTAAGGTTAGGTTTTGTTTTAGGGTTTGGGTATTAGGGTTAGGGTTAGGGTTGGGTAATGGTCAGGGTTCGTATTAGGGTTAGGGTTTGTATTAGGGTTAGAGTTTGTATTAGGGTTAGGGTTAGGTTTCGTATTAGGGTTAGGGTTCATATTAGCGTTATTAGGGTTAGAGTTATGGTAGCGTTAGATTTAGGGCAGGGTTTGTATTAGGGTTAGGGTTCATGTATTGGTTAGGGTTAGGGTTTAGGGATAGGGTTTGTATTAGGGTTAGGTTTAGAGAAAGGGTTTGTGTTAGGATTAGGGTTAGGGTTTTGTTAGGTTTAGGATTAAGGTATTAGGGTTGGGTTAGTGTTGGGTTATGGTTAGGGTATTAGGGTTAGGGTTAGGTTAGGGTTCGTATTAGGGTTAGGGTATTAGGGTTAGGGTTAGGGATAGTGTTAGGGTTCGTATTAGGGTTAAGGTTCGTATTAGGGTTACTAGGGTTAGGGTTAGGGTAGTGTTAGGGTTGGGGTTAGGGTTGGTGGTAGGGTTAGAGTATTAGGGTTAGGGATTATATTAGGTTAGGGTTAGTGTAAGGGTTAGGGCTATGGTTAGGGTATTAGGGTATTAATGTTAGGGTTAGGGCATTAGGGTTAGGGTTAGTTAGGGTTATGGTATTAGGGTTAGGGTTTGTTAGGGTTAGGGTTAGGTTATTAGGGTATTACGGTTTGGGTTAGGGATAGGGTTCCTATTAGGGTTAGGGTTTTAGGGTTTTAGGGTTATTGGGTTAGGGTTATTAGGGCTAGGGTTCGGGTTAGGGTTAGTTAGGGTTAGTGTTAGGGTATAAAGGTATAAGGGTTAGGGTTCGTATTAGGGATAGGTTTAGTGTTAGGGTTCGTATTAGGGTTAGGGTTCGTATTAGGGTTATTAGGGTTAAAGTTACGGTTCGTGTTAGGGTTGGGGTTAGGGTTAGGGTAAGGCTTACAGTTAGGGTTTTAGGGTTAAGGTTCATATTAGGGTTAGGGTTAGTGTATTAGGGTATATTGGTTAGGGTTCGTATTAGGGTTAGGGTTAGGGTTCGTTTTAGAGTTAGGGTTAGAGTAGTTATAGGGTTAGGGTTAGGGTACGTGTTAAGGTTAGGGTTAGGGTTAGGGTTAGTATAAGGGTTAGGGTTTTAGGGATAGGGTTAAGGTTAGGGTATTAGGGTATTAGGGGTAGGGTTCGTATTAGGTTTAGGGTTAGGGTACGTATTAGGGTTAGAGTTTTAGTGTTAGGGTTAGGGAATTAGGGTTACGGTTCATATTAGGGTTAGGGTATTAGGGTGTTAGGGTTAGGGGTTTAGGTTAGGGTTACGGTTCGTATTAGGGTTAGAGCTAGGTTAGTGTTAGAGTTAGGGTTCGCGTTATGGTTAGGGTTTGTGTGAGGGTTCGTATTAGAGGTATTAGGGTTATAGTTAGGGTTAAGGTAGTGTTACAGTTAGGGTTAGGGTTAGGTTAGGGTTAGGGTTAGTATTAGGGTTAGGGTTGGGTTAGGGTTAGTATATTAGGGTATTAGGGTTAGGGTTCATATTAGGGTTCGTATTAGGATTTGGGTTAGGGTTTGAATTAGGGTTAGGGTTTGTATTAGGGTAAGGGTTAGGGTTCGTATTAGGGTTAGGGTCAGTGTTTTAGGGTTTTAGTATCAGGGTTAGAGTTATTAGGATTAGGGTTAGGGTTAGAGTAGTGTTAGGGTTAGGGTTCATGTTAGGGTTAGTGTTAGATTTAGGGTTTGTGTTAGAGTAAGGGTTAGGGTTAGGTTTAGGGTTACGGTTAGGGTTTGGTTAGGGTTAGGGTTATGGTATTAAGGTTAGGGTTAGGGTTAGGTTAGGATTAGGGTTCGTATTAGGGTTAGGGTTAGGATTAGGGGGTATTAGGGTTAGGGTTAGGGTTAGTGTTAGGGTTAGGTTAGGGTCAGGGTATTAGGGTTAGTTAGGGTTCATATTAGGGTTAGGGTTCGTATTAGGGTTAGGGTTCGTATTATAGTTAGTTTTAGGGTTCGTGTTAGGGATATGGTTCATATTAGGGTTAGGGTTAGAGTTAGGTTAGGGTTAGCGTATTAGGGTTAGTGTAATAGGGTTAGCGTTTGGGCTAGGCAATGAGGGTTAGGGTTAGTTAGGGTTAGGGTTCGTATTAAGGTTAGGGTTAGCGTTTTAGGGATAGGGTTAGGTAATTAGGGTTAGAATTAGAATTTATGGTATTAGGGTTAGGGTTCGTGTTAGGGTTAGGGTTAGGGTTCATGTTAGGGTTAGGATTAGAGTTAGGGTTTGTATTAGGGTTTGTATTAAAGTTTTGGGTTCGTATTCGGGTTAGGGTTATTAGGTTTAGGGTTAAGGGTTAGTGTCAGAGTTAGGGTTAAGGTTCGTATTAGGGTTAGGTTTAGTGTGTTAGGGTTAGGGTAAGGGTATTAGCGTTAGGGTTAGGGTTCTTGTTAGGGTTAAGGTTAGGGTATTAGGTTTAGGGTATTAGGGATAGGGTTAGGGTTAGTGAATTAGGGTTAGGGTTATGATTTATATTAGGGTTAAGTTTTCAGTAGGGTTAGGGTCAGGGTTTGTATTAGGGTTATGGTTCGTATTAGGGTTAGGGTTAGGATATGAGGGTTAGGGTTAGTTAGGGTTAGGGTTCGTATTAAGGTTATGGTTAGCGTTTTAGGGTTAGGGTATTAGGGTTAGAATTAAAATTTATGGTATTAGGGTTAGGGTTCGTGTTAGGGTAAGGGTTCATGTTAGTGTTAGGGTTAATGTTAGTGTAAGGGTTTGGGTTAGGATTAGGGTTGCGGTTAGGGTTTGTATTAGGGTTAGGGTTCGTATTAGGGTTAGGTTTTATGTTTTAGGGTTTTAATGTTAGGGTTAGGGTTATTAGGATTAGGGTTATGGTTAGAGTAGTGTTAGGGTTAGGGTTCGTGTTAGGGTTAGTGTTAGAGTTAGGGTTTGTGTTAGAGATAGGGTTAGGTTAGGTTTAGGGTTAGGTTTAGTATTAGGGTTACGGTTAGGGTTTGGTTGGGGTTAGGGTTATGGTATTAAGGTTATGGTTAGGTTATGGTTAGGGTTTCGTATTAGGGTTAGGGTTAGGATTAGGGGGTTTTAGGGTTAGGGTTAGTGTTAGGGTTAGGTTAGGGTTAGGGTTAGGATTAGGGTTACAGCTAGGGTTTGGTTAGGGTTAGGGTTATGGTATTAAGGTTAGGGTTAGGTTATGGTTAGGGTTCGTATTAGGGTTAGGGATAGGGTTAGGATTAGGGGGTTTTAGGGTTAGGGTTAGTATGAGGGTTAGGTTAGGGTTAGTGTTCGTATTAGGGTTCGAATTAGGGTTTGGGTTAGGGTTTGTATTAGGGTTAGGGTTCGTATTAGGGTTAGGGTCAGGGTTCGTATTAGGGTTAGAGTCAGTGTTTTAGGGTTTTAATGTTAGGGTTAGGGTTATTAGGAATAGGGTTAGGGCTAGAGTAGTGTTAGGGTTAGGGTTCGTGTTAGGCTTAGTGTTAGAGTTAGGGTTTGTGTTAGAGTTAGGGTTAGGGTTAGGTTTAGTGTTAGGATTAGGGTTACGGTTAGGGTTTGGTTAGGGTTAGGGTTATGGTATCAAGGTTAGGGTTAGGTTATGGTTAGGGTTCGTATTTGGGTTAGGGTTAGGATTAGGGGGTATTAGGGTTAGGGTTCGTATTAGGGTTAGGGTATTAGGGTTAGGGATAGTGTTAGGGTTCGTATTAGGGTTAAGGTTCGTATTAGGGTTACTAGGGTTAGGGTTAGGGTAGTGTTAGGGTTAGGGTTGGTGTTAGGGTTAGGGTTGGTGGTAGGTTTAGAGTATTAGGGTTAGGGATTATATTAGGTTAGGGTTAGTGTAAGGGTTAGGGCTAGGGTTAGGGTATTAGGGTGTTAATGTAAGGGTTAGGGCATTAGGGTTAGGGTTAGTTAGGGTTATGGTATTAGGGTTAGGGTTTGTTAGGGTTAGGGTTAGGTTATTAGGGTATTACGGTTTGGGTTAGGGATAGGGTTCGTATTAGGGTTAGGGTTTTGGGGTTTTAGGGTTATTGGGTTAGGGTTATTAGGGCTAGGGTTCGGGTTAGGGATAGTTAGGGTTAGTGTTAGGGTATAAAGGTATAAGGGTTAGGGTTCGTATTAGGGATAGGTTTAGTGTTAGGGTTCGTATTAGGGTTAGGGTTATTAGGGTTAAAGTTAGGGTTCGTGTTAGGGTTTGGGTTAGGGTAAGGCTTACAGTTAGGGTTTTAGGGTTAAGGTTCATATTAGGGTTAGTGTTAGTGTATTAGGGTATAAGGGTTAGGGTTCGTATTAGGGTTAGGGTTAGTGTTAGGGTTAGAGTAGTTATAGGGTTAGGGTTAGGGTACGTGTTAAGGTTAGGGTTAGGGTTAGTATAAGGGTTAGGGTTAGGGTTTTAGGGATAGGGTTATGGTTAGGGTATTAGGGTATTAGGGGTAGGGTTCGTATTAGGTTTAGGGTTAGGGTACGTATTAGGGTTAGAGTTTTAGGGTTAGGGTTAGGGAGTTAGGGTTACGGTTCATATTAGGGTTAGGGTATTAGGGTGTTAGGGTTAGGTTTAGGGGTTTAGGTTAGGGTTACGGTTCGTATTAGGGTTAGAGCTAGGTTAGTGTTAGAGTTTGGGTTCGCGTTATGGTTAGGGTTTGTGTGAGGGTTCGTATTAGAGGTATTAGGGTTATAGTTAGGGTTAAGGTAGTGTTACAGTTAGGGTTAGGGTTAGGTTAGGGTTAGGGTTAGTATTAGGGTTAGGGTTGGGTTAGGGTTAGTATATTAGGGTATTAGGGTTAGGGTTCATATTAGGGTTCGTATTAGGGTTTGGGTTAGCATTGTATTAGGGTTAGGGTTTGTATTAGGGTAAGGGTTAGGGTTCGTATTAGGGTTAGGGTCAGTGTTTTAGGGTTTTAGTATCAGGGTTAGAGTTATTAGGATTAGGGTTAGGGTTAGAGTAGTGTTAGGGTTAGGGTTCATGTTAGGGTTAGTGTGTTAGATTTAGGGTTTGTGTTAGAGTTAGGGTTAGGGTTAGGTTTAGGGTTACGGTTAGGGTTTGGTTAGGGTTAGGGTTATGGTATTAAGGTTAGGGTTATGGTTAGGTTAGGATTAGGGTTCGTATTAGGGTTAGGGTTAGGATTAGGGGGTATTAGGGTTAGGGTTAGGGTTAGTGTTAGGGTTAGGTTAGGGTCAGGGTATTAGGGTTAGTTACGGTTCATATTAGGGTTAGGGTTCGTATTAGGGTTAGGGTTCGTCTTATAGTTAGTTTTAGGGTTCGTGTTAGGGATATGGTTCATATTAGTGTTAGGGTTAGAGTTAGGTTAGGGTTAGCGTATTAGGGTTAGTGTAATAGGGTTAGCGTTAGGGCTAGGCAATGAGGGTTAGGGTTAGTTAGGGTTAGGGTTCGTATTAAGGTTAGGGTTAGCGTTTTAGGGATAGGGTTAGGTAATTAGGGTTAGAATTAGAATTTATGGCATTAGGGTTAGGGTTCGTGTTAGGGTTAGGGTTAGGGTTCATGTTAGGGTTAGGATTAGAGTTAGGGTTTGTATTAGGGTTAGGGTTTGTATTAAAGTTTTGGGTTCGTATTCGGGTTAGGGTTATTAGGTTTAGGGTTAAGGGTTAGTGTCAGAGTTAGGGTTAAGGTTCGTATTAGGGTTAGGTTTAGTGTGTTAGGGTTAGGGTAAGGGTATTAGCGTTAGGGTTAGGGTTCTTGTTAGGGTTAAGGTTAGGGTATTAGGTTTAGGGTATTAGGGATAGGGTTAGGGTTAGTGAATTAGGGTTAGGGTTATGATTTATATTAGGGTTAAGTTTTCAGTAGGGTTAAGGTCAGAGTTTGTATTAGGGTTATGGTTCGTATTAGGGTAAGGGTTAGGATATGAGGGTTAGGGTTAGTTAGGGTTAGGGTTCGTATTAAGGTTAGGGTTAGCGTTTTAGGGTTAGGATTAGGGTATTAGGATTAGAATTAAAATTTATGGTACTATGGTTAGGGTTCGTGTAAGGGTTCATGTTAGTGTTAGGGTTGATGTTAGTGTAAGGGTTTGGGTTAGGATTAGGGTTGCGGTTAGGGTTTGTCTTAGGGTTAGGGTTCGTATTAGGGTTAGGGTTTGTGTTTTAGAGTTTTAATGTTAGAGTTAGGGTTATTAGGATTAGGATTAGGGTTAGAGTAGTGTTAGGGTTAGGGTTCGTGTTAGGGTTAGTGTTAGAGTTAGGGTTAGGTTAGGTTTAGGGTTAGGTTTAGGATTAGGGTTACGGTTAGGGTTTGGTTAGGGTTAGGGTTATGGTATTAAGGTTAGGGTTAGGTTATGGTTATGGTTTCGTATTAGGGTTAGGGTTAGGATTAGGGGGTTTTAGGGTTAGTGTTAGGGTTAGGTTAGGGTTAGGGTTAGGATTAGGGTTACAGCTAGGGTTTGGTTAGGGTTAGGGTTATGGTATTA
This sequence comes from Pseudophryne corroboree, assembly GCF_028390025.1. NCBI lineage: Eukaryota > Metazoa > Chordata > Amphibia > Anura > Myobatrachidae > Pseudophryne > Pseudophryne corroboree. The sequence goes on along the minus strand of NC_086448.1, from coordinate 372,113,725 downwards.
AGGTTAGGGTTAGGGTTAGGTTATGGTTAGGGTTCGTATTAGGGTTAGGGATAGGGTTAGGATTAGGGGGTTTTAGGGTTAGGGTTAGTATTAGGGTTAGGTTAGGGTTAGTGTTCGTATTAGGGTTCGAATTAGGGTTTGGGTTAGGGTTTGTATTAGGGTTAGGGTTCGTATTAGGGTTAGGGTCAGGGTTCGTATTAGGGTTAGGGTCAGTGTTTTAGGGTTTTAATGTTAGGGTTAGGGTTATTAGGAATAGGGTTAGGGCTAGAGTAGTGTTATGGTTAGGGTTCGTGTTAGCCTTAGTGTTAGAGTTAGGGTTTGTGTTAGAGTTAGGGTTAGGGTTAGGTTTAGTGTTAGGATTAGGGTTACGGTTAGGGTTTGGTTAGGGTTAGGGTTATGGTATCAAGGTTAGGGTTAGGTTATGGTTAGGGTTCGTATTTGGGTTAGGGTTAGAGTTTTAGGGTTAGGGTATTAGGGTTAGAATTAAAATTTATGGTATTAGGGTTAGGGTTCGTGTTAGGGTTAGGGTTCATGTTAGTGTTAGGGTTGATGTTAGTGTAAGGGTTTGGGTTAGTATTAGGGTTGCGGTTAAGGTTTGTATTAGGGTTCGTATTAGGGTTAGGGTTTGTGTTTTAGGGTTTTAATGTTAGGGTTAGGGTTATTAGGATTAGGGTTAGGGTTAGAGTAGTGTTAGGGTTCGTGTTAGGGTTAGTGTTAGAGTTAGGGTTTGTGTTAGAGTTAGGGTTAGGTTAGGTTTAGGGTTAGGTTTAGGATTAGGGTTACAGTTAGGGTTTGGTTAGGGTTAGGGTTATGGTATTAAGGTTAGGGTTAGGTTATGGTTAGGGTTTCGTATTAGGGTTAGGGTTAGGATTAGGGGGTTTTAGGGTTAGGGTTAGTGTCAGGGTTAGGTTAGGGTTAGGGTTAGGATTAGGGTTACAGCTAGGGTTTGGTTAGGGTTAGGGTTATGGTATTAAGGTTAGGGTTAGGGTTAGTTTATGGTTAGGGTTCGTATTAGGGTTAGGATTAGGGGGTTTTAGGGTTAGGGTTAGTATTAGGGTTAGGTTAGGGTTAGTGTTCGTATTAGGGTTCGAATTAGGGTTTAGGTCAGGGTTTGTATTAGGGTCAGGGTTCGTATAAGGGTTAGGGTCAGGGTTCGTATTAGGGTTAGGGTCAGTGTTTTAGGGTTTTAATGTTAGGGTTAGGGTTATTAGAAATAGGGTTAGGGCTAGAGTAGTGTTAGGGTTAGGGTTCGTGTTAGGCTTAGTGTTAGAGTTAGGGTTTGTGTTAGAGTTAGGGTTAGGGTTAGGTTTAGTGTTAGGATTAGGGTTACGGTTAGGGTTATGGTATCAAGGTTAGGGTTAGGTTATGGTTAGGGTTCGTATTTGGTTTAGGGTTTGGATTAGGGGGTATTAGGGTTAGGGTTAGGGTTAGTGTTAGGGTTAGGTTAGGGTTAGGGTTAGGATTAGGGTTACAGTTAGGGTTTGGTTAGGGTTAGGGTTATGGTATTAAGGTTAGGGTTAGGTTAGGGTTAGGGTTAGGGTTAGGGTTAGGATTAGGGGGTATTAGGGTTTGGGCTAGGGTTAGTGTTAGGGTTAGGGTCAGGGTATTAGGGTTAGTTAGGGATAGGGTTCATATAAGGGTTAGGGTTCGTATTAGGGTTCGTATTAGAGTTAGGGTTAGGGTTCATGTTAGGGGTAGGGTTCATATTAGGGTTAGGGTTAGAGTTAGTTTAGGGTTAGTGTATTAGGGTTAGGGTAATAGGATTAGCGTTAGGGTTAGGATATGAGGGTTAGGGTTAGTTAGGGCTAGGTTTCGTATTAAGGTTAGGGTTAGCGTTTTAGGGTTAGGGTTAGGGTATTAGGGTTAGAATTAGAATTTATGGTATTAGGGTTAGGGTTCGTGTTAGGGTTAGGGTTCGTGTTAGTGTTAGGGTTTGTGTATGGGTTAGGGTTAGGTTAGGGTTAGGATTAGAGTTGCGGTTAGGGTTTGTATTAGGGTTAGGGTTCGTATTAGGGTTAGGGTTCGTATTACGGTTAGGGTCAGTGTTTTAGGGTTTTAATGTTAGGGTTAGGGTAATTAGGATTAGGGTTGAGGGTTAGAGTAGTGTTAGGGTTCGTGTTAGGGTTAGTGTTAGAGTAAGGGTTTGTGTTAGAGTTAGGGTTAGGTTAGGTTTAGGGTTAGGGTTAGGATTAGGGTTACGGTTAGGGTTTGGTTAGGGTTAGGGTTATGGTATTAAGGTTAGGGTTAGGATATGGTTAGGGTTTCGTATTAGGGTTAGGGTTAGGGTTAGGATTAGTGGGTATTAGGGTTAGGGTTAGTGTTAGGGTTAGGTTAGGTTTAGGGTCAGGGTATTAGGGTTAGTTAGGGTTAGGGTTCATATTAGGGTTAGGGTTCGTATTAGGGTTTGTATTAGAGTTAGGGTTAGGGTTTGTTTTAGGGGTAGGGTTCATATTAGGGTTAGGGTTAGAGTTAGGTTAGGGTTTATGTATTAGGGTTAGGGTAATAGGGTTAGCATTAGGATTAGGTTATGAGGGTTAGGGTTAGGGTTCGTTTTAAGGTTAGGGTTAGCGTTTTGGTGTTAGGGTCAGAGTATTAGGGTTAGAGTTAGAATTTATGGTATTAGGGTTAGGGTTCGTGTTAGGGTTAGGGTTAGGGTTCATGTTAGGGTTTGTGTAAGGCTTTGGTTGAGTTTAGGTTTAGGATTAGGGTTACGGTTAGGATTGGGTTAGGGTTATGGTATTAAGGTTAGGGTTAGTTTAGGGTTAGGGTTCGTATTAGGGTTAGGGTTAGTATTAGGGTATTAGGGTTAGGGTTAGGGTTCGTGTTAGGGTTAGTGTTAGAGTAAGGGTTTGTGTTAGAGTTAGGGTTAGGTTAGGTTTATGGTTAGGGTTAGGATTAGGGTTACGGTTAGGGTTTGGTTAGGGTTAGGGTTATGGTATTAAGGTTAGGGTTAGGATATGGTTAGGGTTTCGTATTAGGGTTAGGGTTAGGGTTAGGGTTAGGATTAGTGGGTATAAGGGTTAGATTTAGGGTTAGTGTTAGGGTTAGGTTATGGTTAGGGATAGGATTAGGGTTACAGCTAGTGTTTGGTTAGGGTTAGGGTTATGGTATTAAGGTTAGGGTTAGGTTATGGTTAGGGTCCGTATTAGGGTTAGGGTTAGGATTAGTGGGTATTAGGGTTAGGGTTAGGGTTAGTGTTAGGGTTAGGTTAGGTTTAGGGTCAGGGTATTAGGGTTAGTTAGGGTTAGGGTTCATATTAGGGTTAGGGTTCGTATTAGGGTTTGTATTAGAGTTAGGGTTAGGGTTTGTTTTAGGGGTAGGGTTCATATTAGGGTTAGAGTTAGGTTAGGGTTTATGTATTAGGGTTAGGGTAATAGGGTTAGCATTAGGATTAGGTTATGAGGGTTAGGGTTAGGGTTCGTTTTAAGGTTAGGGTTAGCGTTTTGGTGTTAGGGTCAGAGTATTAGGGTTAGAGTTAGAATTTATGGTATTAGGGTTAGGGTTCGTGTTAGGGTTAGGGTTCATGTTAGGGTTTGTGTAAGGCTTTGGTTGAGTTTAGGTTTGGGATTAGGGTTACGGTTAGGATTGGGTTAGGGTTATGGTATTAAGGTTAGGGTTAGTTTAGGGTTAGGGTTCGTATTAGGGTTAGGGTTAGTATTAGGGTATTAGGGTTAGGGTTAGGGTTAGGGTTAGTGTTAGGGTTAGGTTAGGGTTAGGGTGTTTGGGTTAGGGTTAGTTAGGGTTAGGGTTCATATTAGGGTTAGGGTGTTAGGGTTTTAGGGTTAGAGTTATTAGATTAGGGTTAGGGTTACTTAGGGTTAGGAATAGGGTTTAGGGTTAGGGTATTAGGGTTAGATTTAGGGTTAGGGTTATGTTATTACGTTTAGAATAAGGGTTATGGTATAAGGGTTAGGGTTCATGTTAGGGTTAGGGATAGGGTTAGGGTTCATGTTAGGGTTAGGGTTTGTGTAAGGTTTTGGGTTTCGGTTAGGATTAGGGTTAGGGTAAGGGTTTGGTTAGGGTATTAAGTTTTGGGCTAGGGTTAGCTTTAGTGTTAGGGTAAGGTTAGGGATAGGGTTAGGGTTCGTATAAGGGTTTGGGTTAGGGTTAGGATTAGGGTATTATGGTTAGGTTTAGGTTAGAGTTTAGGTATTATAGTTAGGGTTAGGGTTAGGTTAGGGTTAGGGTATTAGGTTTAGGGTATTATAGTTAGGGTTAGGGTATTAGGGTTAGGGTTAGTTATGGTAAGGGTTAGTATAAGGGTTAGAGTTAGGGTTCGTATTAGGGTTAGGGTTTGTATTAGGGTTAGGGTAGCGTTAGGGTTAGGGTTCGCGTTAGGGTTAGTGTTAGTTAGGTTTAGGGTTAGGATATTAGTGTATTAGGGTTAGGGTTCATATTAGGGTACGTATTAGGGTTAGGGTTCATATTAGGGTTAGTATTCGTATTAGGGTTAGGGTTCGTATTTGGTTTAGGGTTAGTATTTTAGTGTTTTAGTGTTATGGTTATGGTTATTAGGATTAGGGTTAGGGTTACTTAGGGTTAGGGCTAGGGTATTAGGGGGTTAGGGTTAGCGTTACGGGTTAGGGTTCGTATTAGGGTTAGGAATAGGGTAGAATTAGGGATAGGGTTCGCGTTAGGGTTAGGGTTTGTGTTAGGGTTAGTGTTCACATCAGAGGTATTAGGGTTATCGTTAGGGTTAGGGTAGCGTTAGAGTTAGTGTTAGGGTTAGATAAGGGTTAGGGTTAGGATTAGGGTTAGGGTTGGATTAGGGTTAGGGTATTAGGGTTAGGGTTAGGTTTAATTTTAGGGTTAGGGTTACGGTTAGGGTTACGGTTAGGTTAGGGTTATTGCTAGGGTGTTAGGGTTAGGGTATTAGGGTTATGATTAGGTTAGGGTTAGGTTTAGGGTATTAGGGAAAGGGTATAAGGGTTAGGGTATTAGGGTTAGGGTTAGGGTTTGTATTAGGGTTATGGTTAGAGTATCTTTAGGGTTAGGGTTCATGTTAGGGTTAGGGTTTGTGTAAGGTTTAGGGTTAGGTTAGGGTTAGGGTTAGGATTATAATTAGGGTTAGGGTTGGGTTAGGGTTAGGGTTTTAGGGTTAGGGTTAGGCTTAAATTAGGGTTAAGGTTCGTAATAGGGTTAGGGTTAGGGTATTAGGTTTAGGGTTAGGTGTTATTAGTGTTAGTGTATCGTTAGGGTTAGGGTTCGCTTTAGGGTTAGGGTTAGGGATTGTTTTAGGGTTAGGGTTCTTATTAGTGGTAATAGGGTTAGGGTATTAGGCTTAGGGTTAAGGTTAGGGTTAGTTTGCGTTAGGGTTCGTATTAGGATTAGTGTTCTTATTAGGGTTAGTGTTCGTATTAGGGTTAGGGTTAGAGTAGCGTTAGGGTTAGGGTTAGTGTTCTTGATAGGGTTAGGGTTTGTGGATCAGTTAGGGTTAGGTTAGGGTTAGTGATAGGATTAGGGTTAGGGTTGGGTTAGGGTATTAGGGTTAGGGTTAGGTTAGTGTTAGGGTTCATATTAGGCTTAGGGTTAGGTTTAGGGTTTTAGGGATAGGGTTATTAGGATTAGGGTTAGGGTTATTAGGATTAGAGTTAGTTAGGGTCAGGGTATTAGGGTGCTAGGGTTAGGGGTTAAGGTTAGGGTTCATATTAGGGTTAGGGTTAGGTTAGGGTTCGTATTAGAGGTATTAGTGTTATAGTTAGGGTTAGGGTAATATTAGAGTTAGGTTTAGGGTTAGGGTTCATATTAGGGTTAGGGTTCGTTTTAGGGATAGGGTTCTTTTTAGGGATAGGGTTAGAGTAGTGTTAGGGTTAGGGTTCGTGTTAGGGTTAGGGTTAGAGCTAGGCTTTGTGTTAGAGTTAGGGTTAGGTTAGGGTTAGGGTTTGGTTAGGGTTAGGGTTATGGTAAAAAGGTTAGGGTTAGGTTAGGATTAGGGTACATATTAGGGTTAGGGTAGGATTAGGGTATTAGGGTTAGGGTTAGTGTTAGTGTTAGGGTTAGGTTAGGGTTAGGGTTAGGGTATTAGGGTTAGTTACAGTTAGGTTTCATATTAGTGTTAGGGTGCGTATTAGGGTTAGGGTTCGTATTAGAGTTAGGGTTAGGGTTTGTGTTAGGGGTAGGGTTCATATTAGGGTTAGGGTTAAAGTTAGGTTAGGGTTAGGGTATTAGGGTTATGGTAATAGGGTTAGGGTAATAGGGTTAGTGTTAGGATATGAGGGTTAGGGTAAGTTAGGGTTAGGGTTTGTATTAAGGTTAGGGTTAAGGTTTTAGGGTTAGGGTATTAGGGTTATAGTTGGGTTATAGTTGGGGTTATGGTAATAAGGTTAGGGTTAGGGTTAGGTTAGAGTTCGTATTAGGGTTAGGGTTTGGATTAGGGTATTAGGGTTAGGGTTAGTGTTAGCGTAAGGTTAGGGTTAGGGTTCATATTAGGGTTAGGGTTCATATTAGGGTTAGGGTTCGTTTTAGGGTTAGGGATAGAATAGCTTTAGGATTATGTTTCACGTTGTTAGGGTTAGTTAGGGTTAGGGTATTAGGGTATTAGGGTTAGGGTTCATATTAGGGTTACGGTTAGGGTTCGTATTAGGGTTAGGGTTTGTATTAGGGTTAGGGTTTTAGGGTTAGGGTTAGGGTTATTAGATTAGGGTTAATGTTAGGGTTAGGTTATGGATAGGGTTAGGGTTCATATTATGGTTAGGGTTAGGGTTAGGATTAGGGTATTAGGGATAGGGTTAGGATTAGTGTTAGGGTTAGGTTATGAATAGGGTTAGGGTTCGTATTAGGGTTAGGGTTAGGATTAGGGTATTAGGGTTAGGGTTAGGTTAGGGTTAGGTTTTGGGTATTAGGGTTAGGGTTAGGTTAGGGTTAGGTTAGGGTTAGGATATTAGAGTTAGGGTTTTAGATTTAGGGTTAGCGTATTAGCGTTAGAGTTAGTTAGGGTTAGGGTTCGGGTTCGTATAAGGGTTAGAGTTAGGGTTCGTGTAAAGGTTACTGTTCGTACTAGGGTTAGGGTAGCATTTAGGTTAGGGTTCGCATTAGGGTTAGGGTTAGTTAGGGTTAGGATATTAGGGTATTAGGGTTAGGGTTCGTATTAGCGTTAGGGTTCATATTAGGGTAAGGGTTTGTATTAGGGTTAGGGTTAGGGTTCGTATTAGGGTTATGGTTAGTATTTTAGGGTTTTAGTGTTAGGGTTAGTGTTATTAGGATTAGGGTTAGGGTTACTTAGGGTAAGGGCTAGGGTATTAGGGTGTTAGGGTTAGGGTTCGCGTTAGGGTTAGGGTTTTAGGGTATTAGGGTCAGGGTTAGGGTTCAAATTAGGGTTAGGGTTCGTATTAGGGTAAGGGTTAGGGTTCGTATTAGAGTTAGGGTTAGGGTTTTAGGGTTTTAAGCTCAGGGTTATTAGGATTAGTATTAGGGTTATTTAGGGTTAGGGGTTAAGGTTAGGGTTCATATTAGGGTTAGGGTTAGGTTAGGGTTAGGGTTCGTATTAGAGGTATTAGTGTTATAGTTAGGGTTAGGGTAAAATTAGAGTTAGGTTTAGGGTTCATATTAGGGTTAGGGTTCGTTTTTGGAATAGGGTTAGAGTAGTGTTAGGGTTCGTGAAAGGGTTAGGGTTAGGGTTAGAGTTAGGGTTAGGTTAGTGTTAGGGTTAGGGTATTAGGGTTAGTTACAGTTAGGTTTCATATTAGGGTTAGGGTTCGTATTAGGTTTAGGTTTCGTATTAGAGTTAGGGTTTGTGTTAGGGGTAGGGTTCATATTAGGGTTAGGGTTAGAGTTAGGTTAGAGTTAGGATATTAGGGTTAGGGTAATAGGGTTAGTGTTAGGGTTAGGATATGAGGGTTAGGGTTAGTTAGGGTTAGGGTTTGTATTAAGGTTAGGTTTAATGTTTTAGGGTTAGGGTATTAGGGTTAGAATTAGGATTTATGGTATTAGGGTTATGGTTCGTGTTAGGGTTAGGGTTCGTGTTAGGGTTTGTGTAAGGGTTAGGGTTAGGTTAGGGTTAGGGTTATGGTTAGGGTTGGGTTAGGGTTGTGGTTATGGTAATAAGGGTAGGATTAGGGTTAGGTTAGAGTTCGTATTAGGGTTAGGGTTAGGGTTAGGATTAGGGTTACAGTTAGGGTTTTGTTAGGGTTAGGGTTATGGTATTAAGGTTAGGGTTAGGTTAGGGTCAGGGTTCGAATTAGGGTTAGGGTTAGGATTAGGGGGTATTAGGGTTTGGGCTAGGGTTAGTGTTAGGGTTAGGGTCAGGGTATTAGGGTTAGTTAGGGATAGGGTTCATATAAGGGTTAGGGTTCGTATTAGGGTTCGTATTAGAGTTAGGGTTAGGGTTCATGTTAGGGGTAGGGTTCATATTAGGGTTAGGGTTAGAGTTAGTTTAGGGTTAGTGTATTAGGGTTAGGGTAATAGGATTAGCGTTAGGGTTAGGATATGAGGGTTAGGGTTAGTTAGGGCTAGGTTTCGTATTAAGGTTAGGGTTAGCGTTTTAGGGTTAGGGTTAGGGTATTAGGGTTAGAATTAGAATTTATGGTATTAGGGTTAGGGTTCGTGTTAGGGTTAGGGTTCGTGTTAGTGTTAGGGTTTGTGTATGGGTTAGGGTTAGGTTAGGGTTAGGATTAGGGTTGCGGTTAGGGTTTGTATTAGGGTTAGGGTTCGTATTAGGGTTAGGGTTCGTATTACGGTTAGGGTCAGTGTTTTAGGGTTTTAATGTTAGGGTTAGGGTAATTAGGATTAGGGTTGAGGGTTAGAGTAGTGTTAGGGTTCGTGTTAGGGTTAGTGCTAGAGTAAGGGTTTGTGTTAGAGTTAGGGTTAGGTTAGGTTTAGGGTTAGGGTTAGGATTAGGGTTACGGTTAGGGTTTGGTTAGGGTTAGGGTTATGGTATTAAGGTTAGGGTTAGGATATGGTTAGGGTTTCGTATTAGGGTTAGGGTTAGGGTTAGGATTAGTGGGTATTAGGGTTAGATTTAGGGTTAGTGTTAGGGTTAGGTTATGGTTAGGGATAGGATTAGGGTTACAGCTAGTGTTTGGTTAGGGTTAGGGTTATGGTATTAAGGTTAGGGTTAGGTTATGGTTAGGGTCCGTATTAGGGTTAGGGTTAGGATTAGTGGGTATTAGGGTTAGGGTTAGGGTTAGTGTTAGGGTTAGGTTAGGTTTAGGGTCAGGGTATTAGGGTTAGTTAGGGTTAGGGTTCATATTAGGGTTAGGGTTCGTATTAGGGTTTGTATTAGAGTTAGGGTTAGGGTTTGTTTTAGGGGTAGGGTTCATATTAGGGTTAGGGTTAGAGTTAGGTTAGGGTTTATGTATTAGGGTTAGGGTAATAGGGTTAGCATTAGGATTAGGTTATGATGGTTAGGGTTAGGGTTCGTTTTAAGGTTAGGGTTAGCGTTTTGGTGTTAGGGTCAGAGTATTAGGGTTAGAGTTAGAATTTATGGTATTAGGGTTAGGGTTCGTGTTAGGGTTAGGGTTCATGTTAGGGTTTGTGTAAGGCTTTGGTTGAGTTTAGGTTTAGGATTAGGGTTACGGTTAGGATTGGGTTAGGGTTATGGTATTAAGGTTAGGGTTAGTTTAGGGTTAGGGTTCGTATTAGGGTTAGGGTTAGTATTAGGGTATTAGGGTTAGGGTTAGGGTTAGGGTTCGTGTTAGGGTTAGTGTTAGAGTAAGGTTTGTGTTAGAGTTAGGGTTAGGTTAGGTTTAGGGTTAGGGTTAGGATTAGGGTTACGGTTAGGGTTTGGTTAGGGTTAGGGTTATGGTATTAAGGTTAGGGTTAGGATATGGTTAGGGTTTCGTATTAGGGTTAGGGTTAGGATTAGTGGGTATTAGGGTTAGATTTAGGGTTAGTGTTAGGGTTAGGTTATGGTTAGGGATAGGATTAGGGTTACAGCTAGTGTTTGGTTAGGGTTAGGGTTATGGTATTAAGGTTAGGGTTAGGTTATGGTTAGGGTCCGTATTAGGGTTAGGGTTAGGATTAGTGGGTATTAGGGTTAGGGTTAGGGTTAGTGTTAGGGTTAGGTTAGGTTTAGGGTCAGGGTATTAGGGTTAGTTAGGGTTAGGGTTCATATTAGGGTTAGGGTTCGTATTAGGGTTTGTATTAGAGTTAGGGTTAGGGTTTGTTTTAGGGGTAGGGTTCATATTAGGGTTAGGGTTAGAGTTAGGTTAGGGTTTATGTATTAGGGTTAGGGTAATAGGGTTAGCATTAGGATTAGGTTATGAGGGTTAGGGTTAGGGTTCGTTTTAAGGTTAGGGTTAGCGTTTTGGTGTTAGGGTCAGAGTATTAGGGTTAGAGTTAGAATTTATGGTATTAGGGTTAGGGTTCGTGTTAGGGTTAGGGTTCATGTTAGGGTTTGTGTAAGGCTTTGGTTGAGTTTAGGTTTAGGATTAGGGTTACGGTTAGGATTGGGTTAGGGTTATGGAATTAAGGTTAGGGTTAGTTTAGGGTTAGGGTTGTATTAGGGTTAGGGTTAGTATTAGGGTATTAGGGTTAGGGTTAGGGTTAGGGTTAGTGTTAGGGTTAGGGTTAGGTTAGGGTTAGGGTGTTTGGGTTATGGTTAGTTAGGGTTAGGGTTCATATTAGGGTTAGGGTGTTAGGGTTTTAGGGTTAGAGTTATTAGATTAGGGTTAGGGTTACTTAGGGTTAGGAATAGGGTTTAGGGTTAGGGTATTAGGGTTAGATTTAGGGTTAGGGTTATGTTATTACGTTTAGAATAAGGGTTATGGTATAAGGGTTAGGGTTCATGTTAGGGTTAGGGATAGGGTTAGGGTTCATGTTAGGGTTAGGGTTTGTGTAAGGTTTTGGGTTTCGGTTAGGATTAGGGTTAGGGTAAGGGTTGGGTTAGGGTATTAAGTTTTGGGCTAGGGTTAGGGTTAGTGTTAGGGTAAGGTTAGGGATAGGGTTAGGGTTCGTATAAGGGTTTGGGTTAGGGTTAGGATTAGGGTATTATGGTTAGGTTTAGGTTAGAGTTTAGGTATTATAGTTAGGGTTAGGGTTAGGTTAGGGTTAGGGTATTAGGTTTAGGGTATTATAGTTAGGGTTAGGGTATTAGGGTTAGGGTTAGTTATGGTAAGGGTTAGTATAAGGGTTAGAGTTAGGGTTCGTATTAGGGTTAGGGTTTGTATTAGGGTTAGGGTAGCGTTAGGGTTAGGGTTCGCGTTAGGGTTAGTGTTAGTTAGGTTTAGGGTTAGGATATTAGTGTATTAGGGTTAGGGTTCATATTAGGGTACGTATTAGGGTTAGGGTTCATATTAGGGTTAGTATTCGTATTAGGGTTAGGGTTCGTATTTGGGTTAGGGTTAGTATTTTAGTGTTTTAGTGTTATGGTTATTAGGATTAGGGTTAGGTTTACTTAGGGTTAGGGCTAGGGTATTAGAGGGTTAGGGTTAGCGTTACGGGTTAGGGTTCGTATTAGGGTTAGGAATAGGGTAGAATTAGGGATAGGGTTCGCGTTAGGGTTAGGGTTTGTGTTAGGGTTAGTGTTCACATCAGAGGTATTAGGGTTATAGTTAGGGTTAGGGTAGCGTTAGAGTTAGTGTTAGGGTTAGATAAGGGTTAGGGTTAGGATTAGGGTTAGGGTTGGATTAGGGTTAGGGTATTAGGGTTAGGGTTAGGTTTAATTTTAGGGTTAGGGTTACGGTTAGGGTTACGGTTAGGTTAGGGTTATTGCTAGGGTGTTAGGGTTAGGGTATTAGGGTTATGATTAGGTTAGGGTTAGGTTTAGGGTATTAGGGAAAGGGTATAAGGGTTAGGGTATTAGGGTTAGGGTTAGGGTTTGTATTAGGGTTATGGTTAGAGTATCTTTAGGGTTAGGGTTCATGTTAGGGTTAGGGTTTGTGTAAGGTTTAGGGTTAGGTTAGGGTTAGGGTTAGGATTATAATTAGGGTTAGGGTTGGGTTAGGGTTAGGGTTTTAGGGTTAGGGTTAGGCTTAAATTAGGGTTAAGGTTCGTAATAGGGTTAGGGTTAGGGTATTAGGTTTAGGGTTAGGTGTTATTAGGGTTAGTGTATCGTTAGGGTTAGGGTTCGCTTTAGGGTTAGGGTTAGGGATTGTTTTAGGGTTAGGGTTCTTATTAGTGGTAATAGGGTTAGGGTATTAGGCTTAGGGTTAAGGTTAGGGTTAGTTTGCGTTAGGGTTCGTATTAGGATTAGTGTTCTTATTAGGGTTAGTGTTCATATTAGGGTTAGGGTTAGAGTAGCGTTAGGGTTAGGGTTAGTGTTCTTGATAGGGTTAGGGTTTGTGTAAGAGTTAGGGTTAGGTTAGGGTTAGTGATAGGATTAGGGTTAGGGTTGGGTTAGGGTATTAGGGTTAGGGTTAGGTTAGTGTTAGGGTTCATATTAGGCTTAGGGTTAGGTTTAGGGTTTTAGGGTTAGGGTTATTAGGATTAGGGTTAGGGTTATTAGGATTAGAGTTAGTTAGGGTGCTAGGGTATTAGGGTGCTAGGGTTAGGGGTTAAGGTTAGGGTTCATATTAGGGTTAGGGTTAGGTTAGGGTTCGTATTAGAGGTATTAGTGTTATAGTTAGGGTTAGGGTAATATTAGAGTTAGGTTTAGGGTTAGGGTTCATATTAGGGTTAGGGTTCGTTTTAGGGATAGGGTTCTTTTTAGGGATAGGGTTAGAGTAGTGTTAGGGTTAGGGTTCGTGTTAGGGTTAGGGTTAGAGCTAGGCTTTGTGTAAGAGTTAGGGTTAGGTTAGGGTTAGGGTTTGGTTAGGGTTAGGGTTATGGTAAAAAGGTTAGGGTTAGGTTAGGATTAGGGTACATATTAGGGTTAGGGTAGGATTAGGGTATTAGTGTTAGTGTTAGTGTTAGGGTTAGGTTAGGGTTAGGGTTAGGGTATTAGGGTTAGTTACAGTTAGGTTTCATATTAGTGTTAGGGTGCGTATTAGGGTTAGGGTTCGTATTAGAGTTAGGGTTAGGGTTTGTGTTAGGGGTAGGGTTCATATTAGGGTTAGGGTTAAAGTTAGGTTAGGGTTAGGGTATTAGGGTTAGGGTAATTGGGTTAGGGTAATAGGGTTAGTGTTAGGATATGAGGGTTAGGGTAAGTTAGGGTTAGGGTTTGTATTAAGGTTAGGGTTAAGGTTTTAGGGTTAGGGTATTAGGGTTATAGTTGGGTTATAGTTGGGGTTATGGTAATAAGGTTAGGGTTAGGGTTAGGTTAGAGTTCGTATTAGGGTTAGGGTTTGGATTAGGGTATTAGGGTTAGGGTTAGTGTTAGCGTAAGGTTAGGGTTAGGGTTCATATTAGGGTTAGGGTTCATATTAGGGTTAGGGTTCGTTTTAGGGTTAGGGATAGAATAGCTTTAGGATTATGTTTCACGTTGTTAGGGTTAGTTAGGGTTAGGGTATTAGGGTATTAGGGTTAGGGTTCATATTAGGGTTACGGTTAGGGTTCGTATTAGGGTTAGGGTTTGTATTAGGGTTAGGGTTTTAGGGTTAGGGTTAGGGTTATTAGATTAGGGTTAATGTTAGGGTTAGGTTATGGATAGGGTTAGGGTTCATATTATGGTTAGGGTTAGGGTTAGGATTAGGGTATTAGGGATAGGGTTAGGATTAGTGTTAGGGTTAGGTTATGAATAGGGTTAGGGTTCGTATTAGGGTTAGGGTTAGGATTAGGGTATTAGGGTTAGGGTTAGGTTAGGGTTAGGTTTTGGGTATTACGGTTAGGGTTAGGTTAGGGTTAGGTTAGGGTTAGGAAATTAGAGTTAGGGTTTTAGAGTTAGGGTTTTAGATTTAGGGTTAGCGTATTAGCGTTAGAGTTAGTTAGGGTTAGGGTTCGGGTTCGTATAAGGGTTAGAGTTAGGGTTCGTGTAAAGGTTACTGTTCGTATTAGGGTTAGGGTAGCATTTAGGTTAGGGTTCGCATTAGGGTTAGGGTTAGTTAGGGTTAGGATATTAGGGTATTAGGGTTAGGGTTCGTATTAGCGTTAGGGTTCATATTAGGGTAAGGGTTTGTATTAGGGTTAGGGTTAGGGTTCGTATTAGGGTTATGGTTAGTATTTTAGGGTTTTAGTGTTAGGGTTAGTGTTATTAGGATTAGGGTTAGGGTTACTTAGGGTAAGGGCTAGGGTATTAGGGTGTTAGGGTTAGGGTTCGCGTTAGGGTTAGTTAGGGTTAGGGTTTTAGGGTATTAGGGTCAGGGTTAGGGTTCAAATTAGGGTTAGGGTTCGTATTAGGGTAAGGGTTAGGGTTCGTATTAGAGTTAGGGTTAGGGTTTTAGGGTTTTAAGGTCAGGGTTATTAGGATTAGTATTAGGGTTATTTAGGGTTAGGGGTTAAGGTTAGGGTTCATATTAGGGTTAGGGTTAGGTTAGGGTTCGTATTAGAGGTATTAGTGTTATAGTTAGGGTTAGGGTAAAATTAGAGTTAGGTTTAGGGTTCATATTAGGGTTAGGGTTCGTTTTTGGAATAGGGTTAGAGTAGTGTTAGGGTTCGTGAAAGGGTTAGGGTTAGGGTTAGAGTTAGGCTTTGTGTTAGAGTTAGGGTTAGGTTAGGTTAGGGTTAGGGTTAGGATTAGGGTTACGGTTAGGGTTTGGTTAGGGTTAGGGTTATGGTAAAAAGGTTAGGGTTAGTGTAGTATTAGGGTACGCATTAGTGTTAGGGTTAGGGTAGGATTAGGGTATATGGGTTAGGGTTAGGGTTAGTGTTAGGGTTAGGTTAGTGTTAGGGTTAGGGTATTAGGGTTAGTTACAGTTAGGTTTCATATTAGGGTTAGGGTTCGTATTAGGTTTAGGTTTCGTATTAGAGTTAGGGTTAGGGTTTGTGTTAGGGGTAGGGTTCATATTAGGGTTAGGGTTAGAGTTAGGTTAGAGTTAGGATATTAGGGTTAGGGTAATAGGGTTAGTGTTAGGGTTAGGATATGAGGGTTAGGGTTAGTTAGGGTTAGGGTTTGTATTAAGGTTAGGTTTAATGTTTTAGGGTTAGGGTATTAGGGTTAGAATTAGGATTTATGGTATTAGGGTTATGGTTCGTGTTAGGGTTAGGGTTCGTGTTAGGGTTTGTGTAAGGGTTAGGGTTAGGTTAGGGTTAGGGTTATGGTTAGGGTTGGGTTAGGGTTGTGGTTATGGTAATAAGGGTAGGATTAGGGTTAGGTTAGAGTTCGTATTAGGGTTAGGGTTAGGGTTTGGATTATGGTATTAGGGTTAGGGTTAGTGTTAGGGTTAGGGTTAGGTTAGCGTTAGGGTTCATATTAGGGATAGGGTTCGTATATGGGTTAGGGTTCGTTTTAGGGTTAGGGATAGAATAGCTTTAGGATTATGTTTCGCGTTGTTAGGGTTAGTTAGGGTTAGTGTATTAGGGTATTAGGGTTAGGGTACGTATTAGGGTTACGGTTAGGGTTCGTATTAGGGTTAGGGTTTGTATTAGGGTTAGGGTTTTAGGGTTAGGGTTAGGGTTATTAGATTATGGTTAGTGTTACATAGGGTTAGGGTTAGTATTAGGGTTAGGTTATGGATAGGGTTAGGGTTCGTATTAGTGTTAGGGTTATTATTAGGGTATTAGGGTTAGGGTTAGTGTTAGGGTTAGGTTATGAATAGGGTTAGGGTTCGTATTAGGGTTAAGGTTAGGATTAGGGTATTAGGGTTAGGGTTAGGGTTTGGGTATTAGGGTTAGGGTTAGGTTAGGGGTAGGGTTAGGGTTAGGATATTAGAGTTAGGGTATTAGAGTTAGGGTTAGGGTATTAGCGTTAGGGTTAGTTAGGGTTCGGGTTCGTATAATGGTTAGAGGTAGGGTTCGTATTAGGGTTACTGTTCGTATTAGGGTTAGGGTAGCGTTAGGGTAAGGGTTCACATTAGGGTTAGTTAGGGTTAGGATTTTAGGGTATTAGGGTTAGGGTTAGGATTCGTATTAGGGTTCGTATTAGGGTTAGGGTTCATATTAGGGTAAGGGTTCGTATTAGGGTTAGGGTTCGTATTAGGGTTAGGGTTAGTGTTTTAGGGTTTTAGTGTTTAGGTTAGGGTTATTAGGATTAGGGTTTCTTAGGGTTAAAGCTAGGGTATTAGGGTGTTAGGGTTAGGGTTTGCGTCAGGGTTAGTTAGGGTTAGGGTTTTAGGGTATTAGGGTCAGAAATAGGGTTCATATTAGGGTAAAGGTTCATATTATGGTGAGGGTTAGGGTTCGTATTAGAGTTAGGGTTAGGGTTTTAGTGTTTCAAGGTTAGGGTTATTAGGATTAGGGTTATTTAGGGTTAGGATTAGGGTTAGGGTTCGTATTTGAGATATTACGGTTATAGTAAGGGTTATGGTAGCGTTAGAGTTAGGGTTAGGGTTCATATTAGGGTTAGAGTTTCTTGTTAGGGTTAGGGTTAGGGTTACGGTTAGGGTTTGGTTAGGGTTAGGGTTATGGTAAAAAGGTTAGGGTTTGGTTAGGGTTAGGGTACGCATTAGTGTTAGGGTTAGGGTAGGATTAGGGTATATGGGTTAGGGTTAGGGTTAGTGTTAGGGTTAGGTTAGTGTTAGGGTATTAGGGTTAGTTACAGTTAGGTTTTATATTAGGGTTAGGGTTCATATTAGGTTTAGGTTTCGTATTAGAGTTAGGGTTAGGGTTTGTGTTAGGGGTAGGGTTCATAGTAGGGTTAGGGTTAGAGTTAGGTTATAGTTAGGGTATTAGGGTTAGGGTAATAGGGTTAGTGTTAGGGTTAGGATATGAGGGTGAGGGTTAGTTAGGGTTAGGGTTTGTATTAAGGTTAGGTTTAAGGTTTTAGGGTTAGGGTATTAGGGTTAGAATTAGGATTTACGGTATTAGGGTTATGGTTCTTGTTAGGGTTAGGGTTCGTGTTAGGGTTTGTGTAAGGGTTAGGGTTAGGTTAGGGTTAGGGTTATGGTTAGGGTTGGGTTAGGGTTGTGGTTATGGTAATAAGGGTAGGATTAGGGTTAGGTTAGAGTTCGTATTAGGGTTAGAGTTAGGGTTTGGATTATTGTATTAGGGTTAGGGTTAGTGTTAGGGTTAGGTTAGCGTTAGGGTTCATATTAGGGATAGGGTTCGTATATGGGTTAGGGTTCGTTTTAGGGTTAGGGATAGAATAGCTTTAGGATTATGTTTCGCGTTGTTAGGGTTAGTTAGGGTTAGTGTATTAGGGTATTAGGGTTAGGGTACGTATTAGGGTTACGGAAAGGGTTCGTATTAGGGTTAGGGTTTGTATTAGGGTTAGGGTTTTAGGGTTAGGGTTAGGGTTAGGGTTATTAGATTATGGTTAGTGTTACATAGGGTTAGGGTTAGTATTAGGGTTAGGTTATGGATAGGGTTAGGGTTCGTATTAGGGTTAGGGTTATTATTAGGGTATTAGGGTTAGGGTTAGTGTTAGGGTTAGGTTATGAATAGGGTTAGGGTTCGTATTAGAGTTAAGGTTAGGATTAGGGTATTAGGGTTAGGGTTAGGGTTTGGGTATTAGGGTTCGGGTTAGGGTTAGGTTAGGGGTAGGGTTAGGGTTAGGATATTAGAGTTAGGGTATTAGAGTTAGGGTTAGGGTATTAGCGTTAGGGTTAGTTAGGGTTCGGGTTCGTATAATGGTTAGAGGTAGGGTTCGTATTAGGGTTACTGTTTGTATTAGGGTTAGGGTAGCGTTAGGGTAAGGGTTCAAATTAGGGTTAGTTAGGGTTAGGATTTTAGGGTATTAGGGTTAGGGTTAGGATTCGTATTAGGGTTCGTATTAGGGTTAGGGTTCATATTAGGGTAAGGGTTCGTATTAGGGTTAGGGTTCGTATTAGGGTTAGGGTTAGTGTTTTAGGGTTTTAGTGTTTGGGTTAGGGTTATTAGGATTAGGGTTAGGGTTTCTTAGGGTTAAAGCTAGGGTATTAGGGTGTTAGGGTTAGGGTTTGCGTTAGGGTTAGTTAGGGTTAGGGTTTTAGGGTATTAGGGTCAGGGATAGGGTTCATATTAGGGTAAGGGTTCATGTTATGGTGAGGGTTAGGGTTCGTATTAGAGTTAGGGTTAGGGTTTTAGTGTTTCAAGGTAAGGGTTATTAGGATTAGGGTTATTTAGGGTTAGGATTAGGGTTAGGGTTCGTATTTGAGATATTAGGGTTATAGTAAGGGTTATGGTAGCGTTAGAGTTAGGGTTAGGGTTCATATTAGGGTTAGAGTTTCTTGTTAGGGTTAGGGTTCGTATTATGGTTAGGGTTAGGTTAGGGTTAGGGTATTAGGGTTGGGGTATTAGGGTTAGAATTAGGGTAATGATATTAGAGCTAGGGTTCGTGTTAGGGTTAGGGTTTGTGTTAGGGTTAGTGTTTGGGTATTAGGTTTGGGGTTAGGGTTAGGTTAGGGTTAGGATATTAGGGTTATGGTATTAGAGTTAGGGTTGAGATTTTAGGGTTAGGGTTAGTGTTCGTATTAGGGTTATGGTTAGGGTTTTAGGGTTTTAGGGTTAGGGTTAGTTAGGGTTAAGGTTAGGGTGATTTTTAGGGTATCAGGGTGTTAGGGTTCATATTAGGTATAGCGTTGGGTCAGGGTTAGGGTCACGGTCAGAGTCAGGATTTGTATTAGGGTTAGGGTTTGTATTAGGGTTAAGGTTTGGGTTATGGTTCATATTAGGGTTAGGGTTCGTATTAGGGTTAGCGTTAGGGTTAGGGTTCGTATTTGAGATATTAGGGTTATAGTTAGGGTTAGGGTTCATATTAGGGTTAGAGTTTCTTGTTAGGGTTAGGGTTCGTATTATGGTTAGGGTTAGGTTAGGGTTAGGGTATTAGGGTTGGGGTATTAGGGTTAGAATTAGGGTAATGGTATTAGGGTTTGGGTTCGTGTTAGGGTTAGGGTTTGTGTTAGTGTTAGGGTTTGTGTAAGTGTTTGGGTTAGGTTAGGGTTAGGGTTTTAGGGTTAGGGTTAGGTCAGGGTTAGGGTTCATATTATGTTTAGAGTTAGGGTTAGGATTAAGGTATTACGGTTAGGATTAATGTTAGGGTTAGGGTTCGGTTAGGGTTAGGGTTTGGGTATTAGGGTTAGGGTAGCATTAGGGTTAGGGTTCACATTAGGGTTAGTGTTAGGGTTCGTATTAGGGTTAGGGCTAGGGTTCATATTAGGGTTAGGGTTTTAGGGTTAGGGTTAGGGAATTAGGGTTATGGTATTAGGGTTAGGGTTAGTTAGGGTTGTGGTATTAGGGTTCAGATTAGGGTTAGGGTTAGGATTTGTATTAGGGTTAGGGTTTGTATTAGGGTTATGGTTTGTATTATGGTTATGGTTAGGGTTAGGGTTTTAGAGTTAGGGTTAGCATTAGGGTTATTTGGATTAGGGTTAGTTCGGTTTAGGTTTAGGGTATTAGGGTGTTAGGGTTAGGGGTTAGTGTTCGTATTAGGGTTAGGATAGTGATAGGGTTCGTGTTAGGTTTAGGGTTTGTGTTAGGGTTCGTATTAGAAGTATTAGGGTTATAGTTAGGGTTAGGGTAGCGTTGGAGTTAGGGTTAGGGTTAGGTATGGGTTAGGGTTAGGATTAGGGTTAGGGTTGGGTTAGGGTATTTGGGTTAAGGTATGGGTTAGTGTTAGGGTAAGGGTTAGGGTTAGGTTAGGGTTAGGGTTCGTATTAGGGTTAGGTTTAGGTATAGGGTATTAGGGTTAGGGTCAAGGTTAGGGTTAGTTAGGGTTAGGGTTTGTATTAGGGTTAGGGTTCGTATTAGGGTTAGGGTTAGAGTAGTTTTAGGGTTAGGGTTAGGGTTTGTGTTAAGGTTAGGGTTAGGGTATTAGGGTTAAGGTTAGGTTTGTTTCAGGGTTAGGGTCAGGGTTCATTTTAGGGTTAGGGTTTGTATTAGGTTTAGGGTTCGAATTAGAGTTAGGGTTCGTATTCCGTTTAAGTGTTAGGGTTCGTATTAGAGTAATTAGGGTTAGGGTTAGGTTAGGGTTAGAGTTCATGTTAGGGTTCGTGTTAGGGTTAGGGTTCGTATTAGGGTTAGGGTTCATATTAGGGTCAGGGATAGGGTTCATATTAGGGTAAGGGTTCATATTATGGTGAGGGTTAGGGTTCGTATTAGAGTTAGGGTTAGGGTTTTAGTGTTTCAAGGTTAGGGTTATTAGGATTAGGGTTATTTAGGGTTAGGATTAGGGTTAGGGTTCGTATTTGAGATATTAGGGTTATAGTAAGGGTTATGGTAGCGTTAGAGTTAGGGTTAGGGTTCATATTAGGGTTAGAGTTTCTTGTTAGGGTTAGGGTTCGTATTAGGGTTAGGGTTAGGTTAGGGTTAGGGTATTAGGGTTGGGGTATTAGGGTTAGAATTAGGGTAATGATATTAGAGCTAGGGTTCGTGTTAGGGTTAGGGTTTGTGTTAGGGTTAGTGTTTGGGTATTAGGTTTGGGGTTAGGGTTAGGTTAGGGTTAGGATATTAGGGTTATGGTATTAGAGTTAGGGTTGAGGTTTTAGGGTTAGGGTTAGGGTTCGTATTAGGGTTATGGTTAGGGTTTTAGGGTTTTAGGGTTAGGGTTAGTTAGGGTTAAGGTTAGGGTGATTTTTAGGGTATCAGGGTGTTAGGGTTAGGGTTCATATTAGGTATAGCGTTGGGTCAGGGTTAGGGTCAGGGTCAGAGTCAGGATTTGTATTAGGGTTAGGGTTTGTATTAGGGTTAAGGTTTGGGTTAAGGTTCATATTAGGGTTAGGGTTCGTATTAGGGTTAGCGTTAGGGTTAGGGTTCGTATTTGAGATATTAGGGTTATAGTTAGGGTTAGGGTTCATATTAGGGTTAGAGTTTCTTGTTAGGGTTAGGGTTCGTATTATGGTTAGGGTTAGGTTAGGGTTAGGGTATTAGGGTTGGGGTATTAGGGTAATGGTATTAGGGTTTGGGTTCGTGTTAGGGTTAGGGTTTGTGTTAGTGTTAGGGTTTGTGTAAGTGTTTGGGTTAGGTTAGGGTTAGGGTTTTAGGGTTAGGGTTAGGTCAGGGTTAGGGTTCATATTATGTTTAGAGTTAGGGTTAGGATTAAGGTATTACGGTTAGGATTAGTGTTAGGGTTAGGGTTCGGTTAGGGTTAGGATTTGGGTATTAGGGTTAGGGTAGCATTAGGGTTAGGGTTCACATTAGGGTTAGTGTTAGGGTTCGTATTAGGGTTAGGGCTAGGTTTCATATTAGGGTTAGGGTTTTAGGGTTAGGGTTAGGGTTAGGGAATTAGGGAATTAGGGTTATGGTATTAGGGTTAGGGTTAGTTAGGGTTATGGTATTAGGGTTCAGATTAGGGTTAGGATTTGTATTAGGGTTAGGGTTTGTATTAGGGTTAGGGTTTGTATTATGGTTATGGTTAGGGTTAGGGTTTTAGAGTTAGGGTTAGCATTAGGGTTATTAGGATTAGGGTTAGTTCGGTTTAGGTTTAGGGTATTAGGGTGTTAGGGTTAGGGGTTAGTGTTCGTATTAGGGTTAGGATAGTGATAGGGTTCGCGTTAGGTTTAGGGTTTGTGTTAGGGTTCGTATTAGAAGTATTAGGGTTATAGTAACATACATAGTAACATAGTAACATAGTATCTGAGGTTGAAAAAAGACAATTGTCCATCGAGTTCAACCTATTTGTGGTGTCCTCTGCATGATGATTTGACTAAATAGTAACTATAATGCATGACTATGCACCATACCCCTGGATATCCTTATCCAATAGGAATTTATCTAACCCATTCTTAAAGGTGTTGACAGATTCCGCCATTACAACTCCCTCGGGCAGGGAATTCCAAACACGTATTGTCCTTACCGTGAAAAACCCTTTACGCCGTATTGTGCGGAATCTCCTCTCCTCTAACCTGAGCGAGTGTCCACGAGTCCTCTGTGTTGATCTAACCAAAAACAGGTCCCGCGCAAGCTCTGAGTATTGTCCCCTTATATATTTGTAGATGTTGATCATATCCCCTCTTAGTCTCCGCTTTTCCAATGTAAACATGCCTAGTCTTTCAAGCCTTTCCTTGTATTCCATCGTCTCCATGCCCTTAATTAGTTTGGTCGCCCTCCTTTGTACCTTTTCAAGCTCCAGGATATCCTTTTTGTAGTACGGTGCCCAGAACTGTACACAGTATTCAAGGTGTGGCCTCACTAGTGATTTATATAATGGGAGTATAATACTCTCGTCCCTAGCATCAATACCCCGTTTTATGCATGCTAATATCTTATTAGCCTTCTTTGCTGCAGTCCTACTTTGGGTACTACTGCTTAGCTTGCTATCTATGAGGACCCCTAAGTCCTTTTCCAGTACAGAATCCCCTAGTTTTACCCCATTTAGTAGGTAGGTGTAATTTTTGTTCTTGTTACCACAGTGCATTACCTTACACTTGTCTGTGTTGAAGCGCATTCTCCATTTGGCTGCCCATGCTTCTAATTTAACTAAGTCGTTCTGAAGAGACTCGGCATCCTCCTCTGTATTTATAGCCTTACACAATTTGGTATCATCTGCAAAAATTGACACCATGCTCTCTAGACCTTCTGTTAGGTCGTTAATGAAAATATTGAACAATAGCGGTCCTAATACTGAGCCTTGCGGCACACCACTTAGCACTTCAGTCCAAGTTGAAAAATATCCATTAACCACAACGCGCTGCTTCCTATTATCTAACCAGTTTTTGACCCAAGTGCATATTGTGCTTCCTAGCCCTGATTCTTGTAGCTTGTATATAAGTTTCATGTGTGGTACAGTATCAAACGCTTTGGCAAAGTCTAAAAAGATTACATCCACGTCTTTACCCTGATCTAGGTTTGCGCTTACTGTTTCATAAAAGCCAAGTAAGTTGGTTTGACAGGATCTGTCCTTCATAAACCCATGTTGATTCCTTTTAATGACCTTATTGGTTTCAAGGAACTTCTGAATACTATCTCTTAGAATACCTTCCAATACTTTCCCCACTATAGATGTAAGACTAACTGGTCTATAATTACCTGGTTCAGCTTTACTTCCCTTTTTGAATATAGGCACTACTTCCGCTATACGCCAGTCTTTGGGAACCATACCTGATATAACTGAATCCTCAAAGATCAGAGATAGCGGTTTTGCCAGTTCAGAGTGAAGATAGGGTTAGGGTAGCGTTAGAGTTAGGGTTAGAGTTAGGTATGGGTTAGGGTTAGGATTAGGGTTAGGGTTGGGTTAGGGTTAGGGTATTTGGGTTAGGGTATGGGTTAGTATTAGGGTAAGGGTTAGGGTTAGGTTAGGGTTAGGGTTCGTATTAGGGTTAGGTTTAGGTATAGGGTATTAGGGTTAGGGTTAAGGTTAGGGTTAGTTAGGGTTAGGGTTTGTATTAGGGTTAGGGTTTGTATTAGGGTTAGGGTTAGAGTAGTTTTAGGGTTAGGGTTAGGGTTTGTGTTAAGGTTGGGGTTAGGGTATTAGGGTTAAGGTTAGGTTTGTTTCAGGGTTAAGGTCAGGGTTCATTTTAGGGTTAGGGTTTGTATTAGGTTTAGAGTTCGAATTAGAGTTAGGGTTCGTATTCGGTTTAGTGTTAGGGTTTGTATTAGAGTAATTAGGGTTAGGGTTAGGTTAGGGTTAGAGTTCATGTTAGGGTTAGGGTTAGGGTTCGTGTTAGGGTTAGGGTTCGTATTAGGGTTAGGGTTCATATTAGGGTTAGGGTTCATATTAGGGTTAGGGATAGGGTTAGGGTTCGTATTAGGGTTAGGGTTTGTATTAGGGTTAGGGTTCGTGTTAGTATTAGGGTTAGGGTTAGGGTATTAGGGTATTAGGGGTAGGGTTCGTATTAGGTTTGGGGTTAGGGTGCGTATTAGGGTTAGGCTTTTAGATTTAGGGTTAGGGAATTAGGATTAGGGTTCATATTAGGGTTAGAGTAAGGGTATTAGGGTGTTAGGGTTAGGTTTAGGGGTTTAGGTTAGGGTTACGGTTCGTATTAGGGTTAGAGTTAGGGTAGTGTTAGGGTTAGGGTTACGTTAGGGTTAGGGTTTGTGTTAGGGTTCGTATTAGAGGTATTAGGGTTATAGTTAGGGTTAAGGTAGTGTTAAAGTTAGGGTTAGGGTTAGGATAGTGTTAGGATTAGTATTAGGGTTAAGGTTGGGTTAGGGTTAGTATATTAGGGTATTAGGGTTAGGGTTCGTATTAGGGTTCGTATTAGGGTTTGAGTTAGGGTTTGTATTAGGGTTAGGGTTCGTATTAGGGTAAGGGTTAGGGTTCGTATTAGGTTAGGGTCATTGTTTTAGGGTTTTAGTGTCAGGGTTAGGGTTACTAGGATTAGGGTTATGGTTAGAGTAGTGTTAGGGTTAGGGTTCATGTTAGGGTTAGTGTTAGATTTAGGGTTTGTGTTAGAGTTACGGGCAGGTTAGGGTTAGGGTTTCAGTTAGGGTGTGTTTAGGGTTTGGGTTATGGTATTAAGGTTAGGGTTAGGTTAGGATTAGGGGTCGTATTAGGGTTATGGTTAGGATTAGAGTTAGGGTTAGGTTCTGTGTTAGGAGTATGGTTCATATTAGGGTTAGGGTTAGAGTTAGGTTAGGGTTAGCATATTAGGGTTAGGGTAATAGGGTTAGTGTTAGGGTTAGGCTATGAGGGTTAGGGTTAGTTAGGGTTAGGGTTCGTATTAAGGTTAGGGTTAGCGTTTTAGGGTTAGGGTTAGGGAATTAGGGTTAGAATTAGAATTTATGGTATTAGGGTTAGGGTTCGTGTTAGGGTTAGGGCTCGTGTTAGGGTTAAGGTTTGTGTAAGGGTTTGGGTTAGTGTGAGAGTTAGGGTTCGTATTAGGGTTAGGATTAGAGTTAGGGTTTGTATTAGGGTTAGGGTTTGTATTAAGTTTTGGGTTCGTATTAGGGTTAGGGTTATTAGGGTTAGGGTTTATAGGGTCAGGGTAAGGATTAAGGTAAGGGCTAGGGTAAGGGTTTAAAGATTAGGGTTAGGGTTGTGTTAGGGTTAGGGTTCGTATTAGTGTTATGGTTAGGGATAGGTTTCGTATTAGGGTTAGTATTAGAGTTATTACGGTTAGGGTTAGGGTTATGGTAGCATTAGATTTAGGGTACGGTTCGTATTAGGGTTAGGGTTAGGGTTCTTGTATTGGTTAGGGTTAGGGTTTAGGGATAGGGTTCGTATTAGGGTTAGGGTTAGGGATAGGGTTTGTGATAGGGTTAGGGTTTTGTTAGGGTTAGGGTTAGTATTATGGTATTAGGGTTGGGTTATGGTTGGGTTATGGCTAGGGTTAGGGTATTAGGGTTAGGTTAGGGTACGTATTAGGGTTAGGGTATTAGGGTTAGGGTTAGGGATAGTGTTAGGGTTCGTATTATAGTTAGGGTACGTATTAGGGTTAAGGTTAGTGTTAGGGTTAGGTCTAGGGTTAGGGTATTAGGGTATTAGGGTTAGGGTATTAGGGTTTGGGTTAGTTAGGGTTAAAGTATTAGGGTTTGGGTTTGTTAAAGTTAGGGTTAGGGTTAATCTCAGGGTCAGGGTTCGTATTAGGGTTAGGTTTTGTATTTGGGTTAGGGTTCGTATTAGTGTTATGGTTAGGGTTAGGTTTCATATTAGGATTAGGGTTAGTTCGGTTTAGGTTTAGGGTATTAGGGTGTTAGAGTTAGGGGTTAGTGTTCGTATTAGGGTTAGGATAGTGTTAGGGTTCGCGTTAGGTTTAGGGTTTGTGTTAGGGTTCGTATTAGAAGTATTAGGGTTATAGTTTGGGTTAGGGTAGCGTTAGAGTTAGGGTTAGGGTTAGGATTAGGGTTAGGGTTGGGTTAATGTTAGGGTATTTGGGTTAGGGTATGGGTTAGTGTTAGGGTAAGGGTTAGGGTTAGGGTTCGTATTAGGGTTAGGGTTAGGGATAGGGTTTGTGATAGGGTTGTTTTGTTAGGGTTAGGGTTAGTATTATGGTATTAGGGTTGGGTTATGGTTGGGTTATGGCTAGGGTTAGGGTATTAGGGTTAGGTTAGGGTACGTATTAGGGTTAGGGTATTAGGGTTAGGGTTAGGGATAGTGTTAGGGTTCGTATTATAGTTAGGGTACGTATTAGGGTTAGGGTTAGTGTCAGGGTTAGGTCTAGGGTTAGGGTATTAGGGTATTAGGGTTAGGGTATTAGGGTTAGGGTTAGTTAGGGTTAAAGTATTAGGGTTAGGGTTTGTTAGAGTTAGGGTTAGGGTTAATGTCAGGGTCAGGGTTCGTATTAGGGTTAGGTTTTGTATTTGGGTTAGGGTTCGTATTAGTGTTATGGTTAGGGTTAGGTTTCATATTAGGATTAGGGTTAGTTCGGTTTAGGTTTAGGGCAGAGGTTCCCAAACTGTGTGCCGTGGCTCCCAGGGGTGCCTCGGGACACTTCAAGGGGTGCCCTGGTTTGGTTGTCCAGGACCAATTCAAATTATCTATGGTCAATATAATAGGCAAAACCAGTGCTGGTGGCTGCCAGTCATAAAATATGTGGCCAAACAGAAGCAAATCTTGTCCCTCACCACACAACTGACCCTAAGGATGACATACAAACGCGATCTACTTAATGTAATATTTCTTTCTAAATTTCTCAATAAGAAATTTTTGGCCTAGGGGTGCCGTGAAAAAAATTCTGATATTCTAGGGTGCCGTGATTCAAAAAAGTTTGGAAACCACTGGTTTAGGGTATTAGGGTGTTAGAGTTAGGGGTTAGTGTTCGTATTAGGGTTAGGATAGTGTTAGGGTTCGCGTTAGGTTTAGGGTTTGTGTTAGGGTTAGGGTTCGTATTAGAAGTATTAGGGTTATAGTTAGGGTTAGGGTAGCGTTAGAGTTAGGGTTAGGGTTAGGTATGGGTTAGGGTTAGGATTAGGGTTAGGGTTGGGTTAGGGTTAGGGTATTTGGGTTAGGGTATGGGTTAGTGTTAGGGTAAGGGTGAGGGTTAGGTTAGGGTTAGGGCTCATATTAGGTTTAGGTATAGGGTATTAGGGTTAGGGTTAAGGTTAGGGTTAGTTAGGGTTAGGGTTTGTATTAGGGTTAGGGTTCGTATTAGGGTTAGGGTTAGAGTAGTTTTAGGGTTAGGGTTAGGGTTTGTGTTAAGGTTAGGGTTAGGGTATTAGGGTTAAGGTTAGGTTTGTTTCAGGGTTAGGGTCAGGGTTCATTTTAGGGTTAGGGTTTGTATTAGGTTTAGGGTTCGAATTAGAGTTAGGGTTCGTATTCCGTTTAGTGTTAGGGTTCGTATTAGAGTAATTAGGGTTAGGGTTAGGTTAGGGTTAGAGTTCATGTTAGGGTTCGTGTTAGGGTTAGGGTTCGTATTAGGGTTAGGGTTCATATTAGGGTTAGGGATAGGGTTAGGGTTCGTAATAGGGTTAGGGTTAGGATAGTGTTAGGGTTAGGGTTTGTATTAGGGTTAGGGTTCGTGTTAGTATTAGGGTTAGGGTATTAGGGTATTAGGGGTAGGGTTCGTATTAGGTTTGGGGTTAGGGTTCGTATTAGGGTTAGGGTTTTAGATTTAGGGTTAGGGAATTAGGGTTAGGGTTCATATTAGGGTTAGGGTAAGGGTATTAGGGTGTTAGGGTCAGGTTTAGGGGTTTAGGTTAGGGTTACGGTTCGTATTAGGGATAGAGTTAGGATAGTGTTAGGGTTACGTTAGGGTTAGGGTTTGTGTTAGGGTTCGTATTAGAGGTATTAGGGTTATAGTTAGGGTTAAGGTAGTGTTAGAGTTAGGGTTAGGTAAGGTTAAGGTGTTAGTAGTAGGGTTAGGGTTCGTATTAGGGTAAGGGTTAGGGTTCGTATTATGTTAGAGTCATTGTTTTAGGGTTTTAGTGTCAGGGTTAGGGTTATTAGGATTAGGGTTATGGTTAAAGTAGTGTTAGGGTTAGGGTTCATGTTAGGGTTAGTGTTAGATTTAGGGTTTGTGTTAGAGTTACGGTTAGGTTAGGGTTAGGGTTAGGATTAGGGTTTCGGTTAGGGTTTGGTTAGGGTTAGGGTTATGGTATTAAGGTTAGGGTTAGGTTAGGATTAGGGGTCGTATTAGGGTTAGGATTAGAGTTAGGGTTAGGTTCTGTGTTAGGGGTATGGTTCATATTAGGGTTATGGTTAGAGTTAGGTAAGGGTTAGCATATTAGGGTTAGGGTAATAGGGTTAGTGTTAGGGTTAGGCTATGAGGGTTAGGGTTAGTTAGGGTTAGGGTTCGTATTAAGGTTAGGGTTAGCGTTTTAGGGTTAGGGTTAGGGAATTAGGGTTAGAATTAGAATTTATGGTATTAGGGTTAGGGTTCATGTTAGGGTTAAGGCTCGTGTTAGGGTTAAGGTTTGTGTAAGGGTTTGGGTTAGTGTGAGAGTTAGGGTTCGTATTAGGGTTAGGATTAGAGTTAGGGTTTGTATTAGGGTTAGGGTTTGTATTAAGTTTTGGGTTCGTATTAGGGTTAGGGTTATTAGGGTTAGGGTTTATAGGGTTAGGGTAAGGATTAAGGTAAGGGCTAGGGTAAGGGTTTAAAGATTAGGGTTAGGGTTGTGTTAGGGTTAGGGTTCGTATTAGTGTTATGGTTAGGGTTAGGTTTCGTATTAGGGTTAGGGTTAGTATTATTACGGTTAGGGTTAGGGTTATGGTAGCGTTAGATTTAGGGTACGGTTCGTATTAGGGTTATGGTTAGGGTTCTTGTATTGGTTAGGGTTAGGGTTTAGGGATAGGGTTCGTATTAGGGTTAGGGTTAGGGATAGGGTTTGTGATAGGGTTAGGGTTTTGTTAGGGTTAGGGTTAGTATTATGGTATTAGGGTTGGGTTATGGTTGGGTTATGGCTAGGGTTAGGGTATTAGGGTTAGGTTAGGGTACGTATTAGGGTTAGGGTATTAGGGTTAGGGTTAGGGATAATGTTAGGGTTCGTATTATAGTTAGGGTACGTATTAGGGTTAGGGTTAGGTCTAGGGTTATGGTATTAGGGTATTAGGGTTCGGGTATTAGGGTTAGGGTTAGTAAGGGTTAAAGTATTAGGGTTAGGGTTTGTTAGAGTTAGGGTTAGGGTTAATGTCAGGGTCAGGGTTCGTATTAGGGTTAGGTTTTGTATTAGGGTTAGGGTTCGTATTAGTGTTATGGTTAGGGTTAGGTTTCATATTAGGATTAGGGTTAGTTCGGTTTAGGTTTAGGGTATTAGGGGGTTAGGGTTAGGGGTTAGTGTTCGTATTAGGGTTAGGATAGTGTTAGGGTTCGCGTTAGGTTTAGGGTTTGTGTTAGGTTTAGGGTTCATATTAGAAGTATTAGGGTTATAGTTAGGGTTAGGGTAGCGTTAGAGTTAGGGTTAGGGTTAGGTATGGGTTAGGGTTAGGATTAGGGTTAGGGTTGGGTTAGGGTTAGGGTATTTGGGTTAGGGTATGGGTTAGTGTTAGGGTAAGGGTTAGGGTTAGGTTAGGGTTAGGGTTCGTATTAGGGTTAGGTTAAGGTATAGGATATTAGGGTTTGGGTTAAGGTTAGGGTTAGTTAGTGTTAGGGATTGTGTTAGGGTTAGGGTTCGTATTAGGGTTAGGGTTAGAGTAGTTTTAGGGTTAGGGTTAGGGTTTGTGTTAAGGTTAGGGTTAGGGTATTAGGGTTAAGGTTAGGTTTGTTTCAGGGTTAGGGTCAATGTTCATTTTAGGGTTAGGGTTTGTATTAGGTTTAGGGTTCGAATTAGAGTTAGGGTTCGTATTCGGTTTAGTGTTAGGGTTCGTATTAGAGTAATTAGGGTTAGGGTTAGGTTAGGGTTAGAGTTCATGTTAGGGTTAGGGTTAGGGTTCGTGTTAGGGTTAGGGTTAGTATTAGGGTTAGGGTTAGGGATAGGGTTAGGGTTCGTATTAGGGTTAGGGTTAGGATAGTGTTAGGGTTAGGGTTTGTATTAGGGTTAGGGTTCGTGTTAGTATTAGGGTTAGGGTTAGGGTATTAGGGTATTAGGGGTAGGGTTCGTATTAGGTTTGGGGTTAGGGTTCGTATTAGGGTTAGGGTTTTAGAGTTAGGGTTAGGGAATTAGGGTTAGGGTTCATATTAGGGTTAGGGTAAGGGTATTAGGGTGTTAGGGTTAGGTTTAGGGGTTTAGGTTAGGGTTACGGTTCGTATTAGGGTTAGAGTTAGGGTAGTGTTAGGGTTAGGGTTACGTTAGGGTTAGGGTTTGTGTTAGGATTCGTATTAGAGGTATTAGGGTTATAGTTAGGGTTAAGGTAGTGTTAGAGTTAGGGTTAGGTTAGGGTTAGGGTTAGTATTAGGGTTAAGGTTGGGTTAGGGTTAGTATATTAGGGTATTAGGGTTAGGGTTCGTATTAGGGTTCGTATTAGGGTTTGAGTTAGGGTTTGTATTAGGGTTAGGGTTCGAATTAGGGTAAGGGTTAGGGTTCGTATTAGGTTAGGGTCATTGTTTTAGAGTTTCAGTGTCAGGGTTAGGGTTATTAGGATTAGGGTTATGGTTAGAGTAGTGTTAGGGTTAGGGTTCATGTTAGGGTTAGTGTTAGATTTAGGGTTTGTGTTAGAGTTACGGGCAGGTTAGGGTTAGGATTAGGGTTTCGGTTAGGGTTTGGTTAGGGTTAGGGTTATGGTATTAAGGTTAGGGTTAGGTTAGGATTAGGGGTCGTATTAGGGTTAGGGTTCGTATTAGAGTTAGGGTTAGGTTCTGTGTTAGGGGTATGGTTCATATTAGGGTTAGGGTTAGAGGTAGGTTAGGTTTAGCATATTAGGGTTAGGATAATAGGGTTAGTGTTAGGGTTAGGCTATGAGGGTTAGGGTTAGTTAGGGTTAGGGTTCGTATTAAGGTTAGGGTTAGCGTTTAAGGTTAGGGTTAGGGAATTAGGGTTAGAATTAGAATTTATGGTATTAGGGTTATGGTTCGTGTTAGGGTTAGGGCTCGTGTTAGGGTTAAGGTTTGTGTAAGGGTTTGGATTAGTGTGAGAGTTAGGGTTCGTATTAGGGTTAGGATTAGAGTTAGGGTTTGTATTAGGGTTAGGGTTTGTATTAAGTTTTGGGTTCGTATTAGGGTTAGGGTTATTAGGGTTAGGGTTTATAGGGTCAGGGTAAGGATTAAGGTAAGGGCTAGGGTAAGGGTTTAAATATTAGGGTTAGGGTTGTGTTAGGGTTAGGGTTCGTATTAGTGTTATGGTTAGGGTTAGGTTTCGTATTAGGGTTAGGGTTAGTATTAGAGTTATTACGGTTAGGGTTAGGGTTAGGGTGGCGTTAGATTTAGGGTACGGTTTGTATTAGGGTTAGGGTTCTTGTATTGGTTAGGGTTTAGGGATAGGGTTCGTATTAGGGTTAGGGTTAGGGATAGGGTTTGTGATAGGGTTAGGGTTTTGTTAGGGTTAGGGTTAGTATTATGGTATTAGGGTTGGGTTATGGTTGGGTTATGGCTAGGGTTAGGGTATTAGGGTTAGGTTAGGGTACGTATTAGGGTTAGGGTATTAGGGTTAGGGTTAGGGATAGTGTTAGGGTTCGTATTATAGTTAGGGTACGTATTAGGATTAGGGTTAGTGTTAGGGTTAGGTCTAGGGTTATGGTATTAGGGTATTAGGGTTAGGGTATTAGGGTTAGGGTTAGTTAGGGTTAAAGTATTAGTGTTAGGGTTTGTTAGAGTTAGGGTTAGGGTTAATGTCAGGGTCAGTGTTCGTATTAGGGTTAGGTTTTGTATTAGGGTTAGGGTTCGTATTAGTGTTATGGTTAGGGTTAGGTTTCATATTAGGGTTAGGGTTAGTATTAGAGTTATTAGGGTTAGGTTTAGGGTTATGGTAGCGTTAGATTTAGGGTACGTTTCGTATTAGGGTTATGGTTCGTGTATTAGTTAGGGTTTAGGGATAGGGTTCGTATTAGGGTTAGGGATAGGGTTTGTGTTAGTGTTAGGGTTTTGTTAGGGTTAGTATTATGGTATTAGGGTTGGGTTATGGTTAGGGTTAGGGTATTAGGGTTAGGTTAGGGTTCGTATTAGGGTTAGGGTATTAGGGTTAGGGTTAGGGATAGTGTTAGGGTTCGTATTAGGGTTAGGGTTCGTATTAGGGTTAGTGTTAGGGTTAGGTCTAGGGTTAGGGTATTAGGGTTAGGGTATTAGGGTTAGGGTTAGTTAGGGTTATAGTATTAGGGTTAGGGGTTGTTTGAGTTAGCGTTAGGTTATTAGGGTATTAAGGTTTGGGTTAGGGTTAGGGTTCGTATTAGGTTTAGGGTTTTAGTGTTTTAGGGTTATAGGGTTAGGGTTAGGGTTCAGGTTAAGGTTAGTTAGGGTTAGTGTTAGGGTATTAAGGTATAAGGGTTAGGGTTCGTATTAGGGTTCGTATTAGGGAAAGGGTTAGTGTTAGGGATCGAATTAGGGTTAGGGTTCGTATTAGGGTTAGGGTTAGCATTTTAGGGTTAGGGTTAGGGAATTAGGGTTAGAATTAGAATTTATGGTATTAGGGTTAGGGTTCGTATTAGGGTTAGGGCTCGTGTTAGGGTTAAGGTTTGTGTAAGGGTTTGGGTTAGTGTGAGAGTTAGGGTTCGTATTAGGGTTAGGATTAGAGTTAGGGTTTGTATTAGGGTTAGGGTTTGTATTAAGTTTTGGGTTCGTATTAGGGTTAGGGTTATTAGGGTTAGGGTTTATAGGGTCAGGGTAAGGATTAAGGTAAGGGCTAGGGTAAGGGTTTAAAGATTAGGGTTAGGGTTGTGTTAGGGTTAGGGTTCGTATTAGTGTTATGGTTAGGGTTAGGTTTCATATTAGGGTTAGGGTTAGTATTAGAGTTATTACGGTTAGGGTTAGGGTTATGGTAGCGTTAGATTTAGGGTACGGTTCGTATTAGGGTTAGGGTTCTTGTATTGGTTAGGGTTTAGGGATAGGGTTTGTATTAGGGTTAGGGTTAGGGATAGGGTTTGTGATAGGGTTAGGGTTTTGTTAGGGTTAGGGTTAGTATTATGGTATTAGGGTTGGGTTATGGTTGGGTTATGGCTAGGGTTAGGGTATTAGGGTTAGGTTAGGGTACGTATTAGGGTTAGGGTATTAGGGTTAGGGTTAGGGATAGTGTTAGGGGTCGTATTATAGTTAGGGTACGTATTAGGGTTAAGGTTAGTGTTAGGGTTAGGTCTAGGTTTAGGGTATTAGGGTATTAGGGTTAGGGTATTAGGGTTAGGGTTAGTTAGGGTTAAAGTATTAGGGTTTGGGTTTGTTAGAGTTAGGGTTAGGGTTAGGGTTAATGTCAGGGTCAGGGTTCGTATTAGGGTTAGGTTTTGTATTTGGGTTAGGGTTCGTATTACTGTTATGGTTAGGGTTAGGTTTCATATTAGGATTAGGGTTAGTTCGGTTTAGGTTTAGGGTATTAGGGTGTTAGAGTTAGGGGTTAGTGTTCGTATTAGGGTTAGGATAGTGTTAGGGTTCGCGTTAGGTTTAGGGTTTGTGTTAGGGTTAGGGTTCGTATTAGAAGTATTAGGGTTATAGTTAGGGTTAGGGTAGCGTTAGGGTTAGGGTTAGGATTAGGGTTAGGGTTGGGTTAGGGTTAGGGTATTTGGGTTAGGGTATGGGTTAGTGTTAGGGTAAGGGTTAGGGTTAGGGTTAGGGTTCGTATTAGGGTTAGGGTTAGGGATAGGGTTTGTGATAGGCTTGTTTTGTTAGGGTTAGTATTATAGTATTAGGGTTGGGTTATGGTTGGGTTATGGCTAGGGTTAGAGTATTAGGGTTAGGTTAGGGTACGTATTAGGGTTAGGGTATTAGGGTTAGGGTTAGGGACAGTGTTAGGGTTCGTATTATAGTTAGGGTACGTATTAGGGTTAGGGTTAGTGTCAGGGTTAGGTCTAGGGTTAGGGTATTAGGGTATTAGGGTTAGGGTATTAGGGTTAGGGTTAGTTAGGGTTAAAGTATTAGGGTTAGGGTTTGTTAGAGTTAGGGTTAGGGTTAATGTCAGGGTCAGGGTTCGTATTAGGGTTAGGTTTTGTATTTGGGTTAGGGTTCGTATTAGTGTTATGGTTAGGGTTAGGTTTCATATTAGGATTAGGGTTAGTTCGGTTTAGGTTTAGGGCAGAGGTTCCCAAACTGTGTGCCGTGGCTCCCAGGGGTGCCTCGGGACACTTCAAGGGGTGCCCTGGGTTGGTGGTCCAGGACCAATTCAAATTATCTATGGTCAATATAATAGGCAAAACCAGTGCTGGTGGCTGCCAGTCATAAAATATGTGGCCAAACAGAAGCAAATCTTGTCCCTCACCACACAACTGACCCTAAGGATGACATACAAACGCGATCTACTTAATGTAATATTTCTTTCTAAATTTCTCAATAAGAAATTTTTGGCCTAGGGGTGCCGTGAAAAAAATTCTGATATTCTAGGGTGCCGTGATTCAAAAAAGTTTGGAAACCACTGGTTTAGGGTATTATGGTGTTAGAGTTAGGGGTTAGTGTTCGTATTAGGGTTAGGATAGCGTTAGGGTTCGCGTTAGGTTTAGGGTTTGTGTTAGGGTTAGGGTTCGTATTAGAAGTATTAGGGTTATAGTTAGGGTTAGGGTAGCGTTAGAGTTAGGGTTAGGTATGGGTTAGGGTTAGGATTAGGGTTAGGGTTGGGTTAGGGTTAGGGTATTTGGGTTAGGGTATGGGTTAGTGTTAGGGTAAGGGTTAGGGTTAGGTTAGGGTTAGGGTTCATATTAGGGTTATGTTTAGGTATAGGGTATTAGGGTTAGGGTTAAGGTTAGGGTTAGTTAGGGTTAGGGTTTGTATTAGGGTTAGGGTTCGTATTAGGGTTAGGGTTAGAGTAGTTTTAGGGTTAGGGTTAGGGTTTGTGTTAAGGTTAGGGTTAGGGTATTAGGGTTAAGGTTAGGTTTGTTTCAGGGTTAGGGTCAGGATTCATTTTAGGGTTAGGGTTTGTATTAGGTTTAGGGTTCGAATTAGAGTTAGGGTTCGTATTCGGTTTAGTGTTAGGGTTCGTATTAGAGTAATTAGGCTTAGGGTTAGGTTAGGGTTAGAGTTCATGTTAGGGTTCGTGTTAGGGTTAGGGTTCGTATTAGGGTTAGGGTTCATATTAGGGTTAGGGATAGGGTTAGGGTTCGTATTAGGGTTAGGGTTAGGATAGTGTTAGGGTTAGGGTTTGTATTAGGGTTAGGGTTCGTGTTAGTATTAGGGTTAGGGTATTAGGGTATTAGGGGTAGGGTTCGTATTAGGTTTGGGGTTAGGGTTCGTATTAGGGTTAGGGTTTTAGATTTAGGGTTAGGGAATTAGGGTTAGGGTTCATATTAGGGTTAGGGTAAGGGTATTAGGGTGTTAGGGTTAGGTTTAGGGGTTTAGGTTAGGGTTACGGTTCGTATTAGGGTTAGAGTTAGGGTAGTGTTAGGGTTAGGGTTACGTTAGGGTTAGGGTTTGTGTTAGGGTTCGTATTAGAGGTATTAGGGTTATAGTTAGGGTTAAGGTAGTGTTAGAGTTAGGGTTAGGGTTAGGTTAGGGTTAGGGTTAGTATTAGGGTTAGGGTTCGTATTAGGGTAAGGGTTAGGGTTCGTATTATGTTAGGGTCATTGTTTTAGGGTTTTAGTGTCAGGGTTAGGGTTATTAGGATTAGGGTTATGGTTAAAGTAGTGTTAGGGTTAGGGTTCATGTTAGGGTTAGTGTTAGATTTAGGGTTTGTGTTAGAGTTACGGTTAGGTTAGGGTTAGGGTTAGGATTAGGGTTTCGGTTAGGGTTTGGTTAGGGTTAGGGTTATGGTATTAAGGTTAGGGTTAGGTTAGGATTAGGGGTCGTATTATGGTTAGGATTAGAGTTAGGGTTAGGTTCTGTGTTAGGGGTATGGTTCATATTAGGGTTAGGGTTAGAGTTAGGTTAGGGTTAGCATATTAGGGTTAGGGTAATAGGGTTAGTGTTAGGGTTAGGCTATGAGGGTTGGGGTTAGTTAGGGTTAGGGTTCGTATTAAGGTTAGGGTTAGCGTTTTAGGGTTAGGGTTAGGGAATTAGGGTTAGAATTAGAATTTATGGTATTAGGGTTACGGTTCATGTTAGGGTTAGGGCTCGTGTTAGGGTTAAGGTTTGTGTAAGGGTTTGGGTTAGTGTGAGAGTTAGGGTTCGTATTAGGGTTAGGATTAGAGTAAGGGTTTGTATTAGGGTTAGGGTTTGTATTAAGTTTTGGGTTCGTATTAGGGTTAGGGTTATTAGGGTTAGGGTTTATAGGGTTAGGGTAAGGATTAAGGTAAGGGCTAGGGTAAGGGTTTAAAGATTAGGGTTAGGGTTGTGTTAGGGTTAGGGTTCGTATTAGTGTTATGGTTAGGGTTAGGTTTCGTATTAGGGTTAGGGTTAGTATTAGAGTTATTACGGTTAGGGTTAGGGTTATGGTAGCGTTAGATTTTGGGTACGGTTCGTATTAGGGTTAGGGTTAGGGTTCTTGTATTGGTTAGGGTTAGGGTTTAGGGATAGGGTTCGTATTAGGGTTAGGGTTAGGGATAGGGTTTGTGATAGGGTTAGGGTTTTGTTAGGGTTAGGGTTAGTATTATGGTATTAGGGTTGGGTTATGGTTGGGTTATGGCTAGGGTTAGGGTATTAGGGTTAGGTTAGGGTACATATTAGGGTTAGGGTATTAGGGTTAGGGTTAGGGATAGTGTTAGGGTTCGTATTATAGTTAGGGTACGTATTAGGGTTAGGGTTAGTGTTAGGTTTAGGTCTAGGGTTATGGTATTAGGGTATTAGGGTTAGGGTATTAGGGTTAGGGTTAGTAAGGGTTAAAGTATTAGGGTTAGGGTTTGTTAGAGTTAGGGTTAGGGTTAGGGTTAATGTCAGGGTCAGGGTTCGTATTAGGGTTAGGTTTTGTATTAGGGTTAGGGTTCGTATTAGTGTTATGGTTAGGGTTAGGTTTCATATTAGGATTAGGGTTAGTTCGGTTTAGGTTTAGGGTATTAGGGGGTTAGGGTTAGGGGTTAGTGTTCGTATTAGGGTTAGGATAGTGTTAGGGTTCGCGTTAGGTTTAGGGTTTGTGTTAGGTTTAGGGTTCATATTAGAAGTATTAGGGTTATAGTTAGGGTTAGGGTAGCGTTAGAGTTAGGGTTAGGGTTAGGTATGGGTTAGGGTTAGGATTAGGGTTAGGGTTGGGTTAGGGTTAGGGTATTTGGGTTAGGGTATGGGTTAGTGTTAGGGTAAGGGTTAGGGTTAGGTTAGGGTTCGTATTAGGGTTAGGTTTAGGTATAGGGTATTAGGGTTAGGGTTAAGGTTAGGGTTAGTTAGTGTTAGGGTTTGTGTTAGGGTTAGGGTTCGTATTAGGGTTAGGGTTAGAGTAGTTTTAGGGCTAGGGTTAGGGTTTGTGTTAAGGTTAGGGTTAGGGTATTAGGGTTAAGGTTAGGTTTGTTTCAGGGTTAGGGTCAGGGTTCATGTTAGGGTTTGTATTAGGTTTAGGGTTCGAATTAGAGTTAGGGTTCGTATTCGGATTAGTGTTAGGGTTCGTATTAGAGTAACTAGGGTTAGGGTTAGGTTAGGGTTAGAGTTCATGTTAGGGTTAGGGTTCGTGTTAGGGTTAGGGTTAGTATTAGGGTTAGAGTTAGGGATAGGGTTAGGGTTAGGGATAGGGTTAGGGTTCGTATTAGGGTTAGGGTTAGGATAGTGTTAGGGTTAGGGTTTGTATTAGGGTTAGGGTTCGTGTTAGTATTAGGGTTAGGGTTAGGGTATTAGGGTATTAGGGGTAGGGTTCGTATTAGGTTTGGGGTTAGGGTTCGTATTAGGGTTAGGGTTTTAGAGTTAGGGTTAGGGAATTAGGGTTAGGGTTCATATTAGGGTTAGGGTAAGGGTATTAGGGTGTTAGAGTTAGGTTTAGGGGTTTAGGTTAGGGTTACTGTTCCTATTAGGGTTAGAGTTAGGGTAGTGTTAGGGTTAGGGTTACGTTAGGGTTAGGGTTTGTGTTAGGATTTGTATTAGAGGTATTAGGGTTATAGTTAGGGTTAAGGTAGTGTTAGAGTTAGGGTTAGGTTAGGGTTAGGGTTAGTATTAGGGTTAAGGTTGGGTTAGGGTTAGTATATTAGGGTATTAGGGTTAGGGTTCGTATTAGGGTTCGTATTAGGGTTTGAGTTAGGGTTTGTATTAGGGTTAGGGTTCGTATTAGGGTAAGGGTTAGGGTTCGTATTAGGTTAGGGTCATTGTTTTAGGGTTTTAGTGTCAGGGTTAGGGTTATTAGGATTAGGGTTATGGTTAGAGTAGTGTTAGGGTTAGGGTTCATGTTAGGGTTAGTGTTAGATTTAGGGTTTGTGTTAGAGTTACGGTTAGGTTAGGGTTAGGATTAGGGTTTCGGTTAGGGTTTGGTTAGGGTTAGGGTTATGGTATTAAGGTTAGGGTTAGGTTAGGATTAGGGATCGTATTAGGGTTAGGGTTCGTATTAGAGTTAGGGTTAGGTTCTGTGTTAGGGGTATGGTTCATATTAGGGTTAGGGTTAGAGGTAGGTTAGGTTTAGCATATTAGGGTTAGGGTAATAGGGTTAGTGTTAGGGTTAGGCTATGAGGGTTAGGGTTAGTTAGGGTTAGGGTTCGTATTAAGGTTAGGGTTAGCGTTTAAGGTTAGGGTTAGGGAATTAGGGTTAGAATTAGAATTTATGGTATTAGGGTTATGGTTCGTGTTAGGGTTAGGGCTCGTGTTAGGGTTAAGGTTTGTGTAAGGGTTTGGATAAGTGTGAGAGTTAGGGTTCGTACTAGGGTTAGGATTAGAGTTAGGGTTTGTATTAGGGTTAGGGTTTGTATTAGAGTTATTACGGTTAGGGTTAGGGTTATGGTAGCGTTAGATTTAGGGTACGGTTCGTATTAGGGTTAGGGTTCTTGTATTGGTTAGGGTTTAGGGATAGGGTTCGTATTAGGGTTAGGGTTAGGGATAGGGTTTGTGATAGGGTTAGGGTTTTGTTAGGGTTAGGGTTAGTATTATGGTATTAGGGTTGGGTTATGGTTGGGTTATGGCTAGGGTTAGGGTATTAGGGTTAGGTTAGGGTACGTATTAGGGTTAGGGTATTAGGGTTAGGGTTAGGGATAGTGTTAGGGTTCGTATTATAGTTAGGGTACGTATTAGGATTAGGGTTAGTGTTAGGGTTAGGTCTAGGGTTATGGTATTAGGGTATTAGGGTTAGGGTATTAGGGTTAGGGTTAGTTAGGGTTAAAGTATTAGGGTTAGGGTTTGTTAGAGTTAGGGTTAGGGTTAATGTCAGGGTCAGGGTTCGTATTAGGGTTAGGTTTTGTATTAGGGTTAGGGTTCGTATTAGTGTTATGGTTAGGGTTAGATTTCATATTAGGGTTAGGGTTAGCATTAGAGTTATTAGGGTTAGGGTTAGGGTTATGGTAGCATTAGATTTAGGGTACGTTTCGTATTAGGGTTATGGTTCGTGTATTAGTTAGGGTTTAGGGATAGGGTTCGTATTAGGGTTAGGGTTAGGGATAGGGTTTGTGTTAGTGTGAGGGTTTTGTTAGGGTTAGTATTATGGTATTAGGGTTGGGTTATGGTTAGGGTTAGGGTATTAGGGTTAGGTTAGGGTTCGTATTAGGGTTAGGGTATTAGGGTTAGGGTTAGGGATAGTGTTAGGGTTCGTATTAGGGTTAGGGTTCGTATTAGGGTTAGTGTTAGGGTTAGGTCCAGGGTTAGGGTATTAGGGTTAGGGTATTAGGGTTAGGGTTAGTTAGGGTTATAGTATTAGGGTTAGGGGTTGTTTGAGTTAGCGTTAGGTTATTAGGGTATTAAGGTTTGGGTTAGGGTTCGTATTAGGTTTAGGGTTTTAGTGTTTTAGGGTTATAGGGTTTGGGTTAGGGTTCAGGTTAAGGTTAGTTAGGGTTAGTGTTAGGGTATTAAGGTATAAGGGTTAGGGTTCGTATTAGGGTTCGTATTAGGGAAAGGGTTAGTGTTAGGGATCGAATTAGGGTTAGGGTTCGTATTAGGGTTAGGGTTAGCGTTTTAGGGTTAGGGTTAGGGAATTAGGGTTAGAATTAGAATTTATGGTATTAGGGTTAGGGTTCGTGTTAGGGTTAGGGCTCGTGTTAGGGTTAAGGTTTGTGTAAGGGTTTGGGTTAGTGTGAGAGTTAGGGTTCGTATTAGGGTTAGGATTAGAGTTAGGGTTTGTATTAGGGTTAGGGTTTGTATTAAGTTTTGGGTTCGTATTAGGGTTAGGGTTATTAGGGTTAGGGTTTATAGGGTCAGGGTAAGGATAAAGGTAAGGGCTAGGGTAAGGGTTTAAAGATTAGGGTTAGGGTTGTGTTAGGGTTAGGGTTCGTATTAGTGTTATGGTTAGGGTTAGGTTTCGTATTAGGGTTAGGGTTAGTATTAGAGTTATTACGGTTAGGGTTAGGGTTATGGTAGCATTAGATTTAGGGTACGGTTCGTATTAGGGTTAGGGTTAGGGTTCTTGTATTGGTTAGGGTTAGGGTTTAGGGATAGGGTTCGTATTAGGGTTAGGGTTAGGGATAGGGTTTGTGATAGGGTTAGGGTTTTGTTAGGGTTAGGGTTAGTATTATGGTATTAGGGTTGGGTTATGGTTGGGTTATGGCTAGGGTTAGGGTATTAGGGTTAGGTTAGGGTACGTATTAGGGTTAGGGTATTAGGGTTAGGGTTAGGGATAGTGTTAAGGTTCGTATTATAGTTAGGGTACGTATTAGGGTTAAGGTTAGTGTTAGGGTTAGGTCTAGGGTTAGGGTATTAGGGTATTAGGGTTAGGGTATTAGGGTTAGGGTTAGTTAGGGTTAAAGTATTAGGGTTTGGGTTTGTTAGAGTTAGGGTTAGGGTTAATGTCAGGGTCAGGGTTCGTATTAGGGTTAGGTTTTGTATTTGGGTTAGGGTTCGTATTAGTGTTATGGTTAGGGTTAGGTTTCATATTAGGATTATGGTTAGTTCGGTTTAGGTTTAGGGTATTAGGGTGTTAGGGTTAGGGGTTAGTGTTCGTATTAGGGTTAGGATAGTGTTAGGGTTCGCGTTAGGTTTAGGGTTTGTGTTAGGGTTAGGGTTCGTATTAGAAGTATTAGGGTTATAGTAAGGGTTAGGGTAGCGTTAGAGTTAGGGTTAGGGTTAGGATTAGGGTTAGGGTTGGGTTAGGGTTAGGGTATTTGGGTTAGGGTATGGGTTAGTGTTAGGGTAAGGGTTAGGGTTAGGGTTCGTATTAGGGTTAGGGTTAGGGATAGGGTTTGTGATAGGGTTGTTTTGTTAGGGTTAGGGTTAGTATTATGGTATTAGGGTTGGGTTATGGTTGGGTTATGGCTAGGGTTAGGATATTAGGGTTAGGTTAGGGTACGTATTAGAGTTAGGGTATTAGGGTTAGGGTTAGGGATAGTGTTAGGGTTCGTATTATAGTTAGGGTACGTATTAGGGTTAGGGTTAGTGTCAGGGTTAGGTCTAGGGTTAGGGTATTAGGGTATTAGGGTTAAGGTATTAGGGTTAGGGTTAGTTATGGTTAAAGTATTAGGGTTAGGGTTTGTTAGAGTTAGGGTTAGGGTTAGGGTTAATGTCAGGGTCAGGGTTCGTATTAGGGTTAGGTTTTGTATTTGGGTTAGGGTTCGTATTAGTGTTATGGTTAGGGTTAGGTTTCATATTAGGATTAGGGTTAGTTCGGTTTAGGTTTAGGGCAGAGGTTCCCAAACTGTGTGCCGTGGCTCCCAGGGGTGCCTCGGGACACTTCAAGGGGTGCCCTGGGTTGGTGGTCCAGGACCAATTCAAATTATCTATGGTCAATATAATAGGCAAAACCAGT
Source organism: Pseudophryne corroboree (assembly GCF_028390025.1). Lineage (NCBI taxonomy): Eukaryota > Metazoa > Chordata > Amphibia > Anura > Myobatrachidae > Pseudophryne > Pseudophryne corroboree. Next base: position 372,072,361 of record NC_086448.1, on the reverse strand, counting down.
GCTGGTGGCTGCCAGTCATAAAATATGTGGCCAAACAGAAGCAAATCTTGTCCCTCACCACACAACTGACCCTAAGGATGACATACAAACGCGATCTACTTAATGTAATATTTCTTTCTAAATTTCTCAATAAGAAATTTTTGGCCTAGGGGTGCCGTGAAAAAAATTCTGATATTCTAGGGTGCCGTGATTCAAAAAAGTTTGGAAACCACTGGTTTAGGGTATTAGGGTGTTAGAGTTAGGGGTTAGTGTTCGTATTAGGGTTAGGATAGTGTTAGGGTTCGCGTTAGGTTTAGGGTTTGTGTTAGGGTTAGGGTTCGTATTAGAAGTATTAGGGTTATAGTTAGGGTTAGGGTAGCGTTAGAGTTAGGGTTAGGGTTAGGTATGGGTTAGGGTTAGGATTAGGGTTAGGGTTGGGTTAGGGTTAGGGTTTTTGGGTTAGGGTATGGGTTAGTGTTAGGGTAAGGGTTAGGGTTAGGTTAGGGTTAGGGTTCGTATTAGGGTTAGGTTTAGGTATGGGGTATTAGGGTTAGGGTTAAGGTTAGGGTTAGTTAGGGTTTGTATTAGGGTTAGGGTTCGTATTAGGGTTAGGGTTAGAGTAGTTTTAGGGTTAGGGTTAGGGTTTGTGTTAAGGTTAGGGTTAGGGTATTAGGGTTAAGGTTAGGTTTGTTTCAGGGTTAGGGTCAGGGTTCATTTTAGGGTTAGGGTTTGTATAAGGTTTAGGGTTCGAATTAGAGTTAGGGTTCGTATTCCGTTTAAGTGTTAGGGTTCGTATTAGAGTAATTAGGGTTAGGGTTAGGTTAGGGTTAGAGTTCATGCTAGGGTTCGTGTTAGGGTTAGGGTTCGTATTAGGGTTAGGGTTCATATTAGGGTTAGGGATAGGGTTAGGGTTCGTATTAGGGTTAGGGTTAGGATAGTGTTAGGGTTAGGGTTTGTATTAGGGTTAGGGTTCGTGTTAGTATTAGGGTTAGGGTATTAGGGTATTAGGGGTAGGGTTCGTATTAGGTTTGGGGTTAGGGTTCGTATTAGGGTTAGGGTTTTAGATTTAGGGTTAGGGAATTAGGGTTAGGGTTCATATTAGGGTTAGGGTAAGGGTATTAGGGTGTTAGGGTTAGGTTTAGGGGTTTAGGTTAGGGTTACGGTTCGTATTAGGGATAGAGTTAGGATAGTGTTAGGGTTACGTTAGGGTTTGTGTTAGGGTTCGTATTAGAGGTATTAGGGTTATAGTTAGGGTTAAGGTAGTGTTAGAGTTAGGGTTAGGGTTAGGTTAGGGTTAGGGTTAGTATTAGGGTTAGGGTTCGTATTAGGGTAAGGGTTAGGGTTCGTATTATGTTAGTTTCATTGTTTTAGGGTTTTAGTGTCAGGGTTAGGGTTATTAGGATTAGGGTTATGGTTAAAGTAGTGTTAGGGTTAGGGTTCATGTTAGGGTTAGTGTTAGATTTAGGGTTTGTGTTAGAGTTACGGTTAGGTTAGGGTTAGGGTTAGGATTAGGGTTTCGGTTAGGGTTTGGTTAGGGTTAGGGTTATGGTATTAAGGTTAGGGTTAGGTTAGGATTAGGGGTCGTATTAGGGTTAGGATTAGAGTTAGGGTTAGGTTCTGTGTTAGGGGTATGGTTCATATTAGGGTTAGGGTTAGAGTTAGGTTAGGGTTAGCATATTAGGGTTAGGGTAATAGGGTTTGTGTTAGGGTTAGGCTATGAGGGTTAGGGTTAGTTAGGGTTAGGGTTCGTATTAAGGTTAGGGTTAGCGTTTTAGGGTTAGGGTTAGGGAATTAGGGTTAGAATTAGAATTTATGGTATTAGGGTTAGGGTTCATGTTAGGGTTAGGGCTCGTGTTAGGGTTAAGGTTTGTGTAAGGGTTTGGGTTAGTGTGAGAGTTAGGGTTCGTATTAGGGTTAGGATTAGAGTTAGGGTTTGTATTAGGGTTAGGGTTTGTATTAAGTTTTGGGTTCGTATTAGGGTTAGGGTTATTAGGGTTAGGGTTTATAGGGTTAGGGTAAGGATTAAGGTAAGGGCTAGGGTAAGGGTTTAAAGATTAGGGTTAGGGTTGTGTTAGGGTTAGGGTTCGTATTAGTGTTATGGTTAGGGTTAGGTTTCGTATTAGGGTTAGGGTTAGTATTAGAGTTATTACGGTTAGGGTTAGGGTTATGGTAGCGTTAGATTTAGGGTACAGTTCGTATTAGGGTTAGGGTTCTTGTATTGGTTAGGGATAGGGTTCGTATTAGGGTTAGGGTTAGGGATAGGGTTTGTGATAGGGTTAGGGTTTTGTTAGGGTTAGGGTTAGTATTATGGTATTAGGGTTGGGTTATGGTTGGGTTATGGCTAGGGTTAGGGTATTAGGGTTAGGTTAGGGTACGTATTAGGGTTAGGGTATTAGGGTTAGGGTTAGGGATAGTGTTAGGGTTCATATTATAGTTAGGGTACGTATTAGGGTTAGGGTTAGTGTTAGGGTTAGGTCTAGGGTTATGGTATTAGGGTATTAGGGTTAGGGTATTAGGGTTAGGGTTAGTAAGGGTTAAAGTATTAGGGTTAGGGTTTGTTAGAGTTAGTTTTAGGGTTAATGTCAGGGTCAGGGTTCGTATTAGGGTTAGGTTTTGTATTAGGGTTAGGGTTCGTATTAGTGCTATGGTTAGGGTTAGGTTTCATATTAGGATTAGGGTTAGTTCGGTTTAGGTTTAGGGTATTAGGGGGTTAGGGTTAGGGGTTAGTGTTCGTATTAGGGTTAGGATAGTGTTAGGGTTCGCGTTAGGTTTAGGGTTTGTGTTAGGTTTAGGGTTCATATTAGAAGTATTAGGGTTATAGTTAGGGTTAGGGTAGCGTTAGAGTTAGGGTTAGGGTTAGGTATGGGTTAGGGTTAGGATTAGGGTTAGGGTTGGGTTAGGGTTAGGGTATTTGGGTTAGGGTATGGGTTAGTGTTAGGGTTAGGGTTAAGGTTAGGGTTAGTTAGTGTTAGGGTTTGTGTTAGGGTTAGGTTTCATATTAGGATTAGGGTTAGTTCGGTTTAGGTTTAGGGTATTAGGGGCTTAGGGTTAGGGGTTAGTGTTCGTATTAGGGTTAGGATAGTGTTAGGGTTCGCGTTAGGTTTAGGGTTTGTGTTAGGTTTAGGGTTCATATTAGAAGTATTAGGGTTATAGTTAGGGTTAGGGTAGCGTTAGAGTTAGGGTTAGGGTTAGGTATGGGTTAGGGTTAGGATTAGGGTTAGGGTAGCGTTAGAGGTAGGGTTCGTATTAGGGTTAGGTTTAGGTTTAGGGTATTAGGGTTAGGGTTAAGGTTAGGGTTAGTTAGTGTTAGGGTTTGTGTTAGGGTTAGGGTTCGTATTAGGGTTAGGGTTAGAGTAGTTTTAGGGTTAGGGTTAGGGTTTGTGTTAAGGTTAAGGTTAGGGTATTAGGGTTAAGGTCAGGTTTGTTTCAGGGTTAGGGTCAGGGTTCATTTTAGGGTTAGGGTTTGTATTAGGTTTAGGGTTCAAATTAGAGTTAGGGTTCGTATTCGGTTTAGTGTTAGGGTTTGTATTAGAGTAATTAGGGTTAGGGTTAGGTTAGGGTTAGAGTTCATGTTAGGGTTAGGGTTAGGGTTCGTGTTAGGGTTAGGGTTAGTATTAGGGTAAGGGTTAGGGATAGGGTTAGGGTTCGTATTAGGGTTAGGGTTAGGATAGTGTTAGGGTTAGGGTTTGTATTAGGGTTAGGGTTCGTGTTAGTATTAGGGTTAGGGTTAGGGTATTAGGGTATTAGGGGTAGGGTTCGTATTAGGTTTGGGGTTAGGGTTCGTATTAGGGTTAGGGTTTTAGAGTTAGGGTTAGGGAATTAGGGTTAGGGTTCATATTAGGGTTAGGGTAAGGGTATTAGGGTGTTAGGGTTAGGTTTAGGGGTTTAGGTTAGGGTTACGGTTCGTATTAGGGTTAGAGTTAGGGTAGTGTTAGGGTTAGGGTTACGTTAGGGTTAGGGTTTGTGTTAGGATTCGTATTAGAGGTATTAGGGTTATAGTTAGGGTTAAGGTAGTGTTAGAGTTAGGGTTAGGTTAGGGTTAGGGTTAGTATTAGGGTTAAGGTTGGGTTAGGGTTAGTATATTAGGGTATTAGGGTTAGGGTTCGTATTAGGGTTCGTATTAGGGTTTGAGTTAGGGTTTGTATTAGGGTTAGGGTTCGTATTAGGGTAAGGGTTAGGGTTCGTATTAGGTTAGGGTCATTGTTTTAGGGTTTTAGTGTCAGGGTTAGGGTTATTAGGATTAGGGTTATGGTTAGAGTAGTGTTAGGGTTAGGGTTCATGTTAGGGTTAGTGTTAGATTTAGGGTTTGTGTTAGAGTTACGGGCAGGTTAGGGTTAGGATTAGGGTTTCGGTAAGGGTTTGGTTAGGGTTAGGGTTATGGTATTAAGGTTAGGGTTAGGTTAGCATTAGGGGTCGTATTAGGGTTAGGGTTCGTATTAGAGTTAGGGTTAGGTTCTGTGTTAGGGGTATGGTTCATATTAGGGTTAGGGTTAGAGGTAGGTTAGGTTTAGCATATTAGGGTTAGGGTAATAGGGTTTGTGTTAGGGTTAGGCTATGAGGGTTAGGGTTAGTTAGGGTTAGGGTTCATATTAAGGTTAGGGTTAGCGTTTAAGGTTAGGGTTAGGGAATTAGGGTTAGAATTAGAATTTATGGTATTAGGGTTATGGTTCGTGTTAGGGTTAGGGCTCGTGTTAGGGTGAAGGTTTGTGTAAGGGTTTGGATTAGTGTGAGAGTTAGGGTTCGTATTAGGGTTAGGATTAGAGTTAGGGTTTGTATTAGGGTTAGGGTTTGTATTAAGTTTTGGGTTCGTATTAGGGTTAGGGTTATTAGGGTTAGGGTTTATAGGGTTAGGGTAAGGATTAAGGTAAGGGCTAGGGTAAGGTTTTAAAGATTAGGGTTAGGGTTGTGTTAGGGTTAGGGTTCGTATTAGTGTTATGGTTAGGGTTAGTTTTCGTATTAGGGTTAGGGTTAGTATTAGAGTTATTACGGTTAGGGTTAGGGTTAGGGTTATGGTAGCGTTAGATTTAGGGTACGGTTCGTATTAGAGTTAGGGTTCTTGTATTGGTTAGGGTTTAGGGATAGGGTTCGTATTAGGGTTAGGGTTAGGGATAGGGTTTGTGATAGGGTTAGGGTTTTGTTAGGGTTAGGGTTAGTATTATGGTATTAGGGTTGGGTTATGGTTGGGTTATGGCTAGGGTTAGGGTATTAGGGTTAGGTTAGGGTACGTATTAGGGTTAGGGTATTAGGGTTAGGGTTAGGGATAGTGTTAGGGTTCGTATTATAGTTAGGGTACGTATTAGGATTAGGGTTAGTGTTAGGGTTAGGTCTAGGGTTATGGTATTAGGGTATTAGGGTTAGGGTATTAGGGTTAGGGTTAGTTAGGGTTAAAGTATTAGGGTTAGGGTTTGTTAGAGTTAGGGTTAATGTCAGGGTCAGGGTTCGTATTAGGGTTAGGTTTTGTATTAGGGTTAGGGTTCGTATTACTGTTATGGTTAGGGTTAGGTTTCATATTAGGGTTAGGGTTAGTATTAGAGTTATTAGGGTTAGGGTTAGGGTTATGGTAGCGTTAGATTTAGGGTACGTTTCGTATTAGGGTTATGGTTCGTTTATTAGTTAGGGTTTAGGGATAGGGTTCGTATTAGGGTTAGGGTTAGGGATAGGGTTTGTGTTAGTGTTATGGTTTTGTTAGGGTTAGTATTATGGTATTGGGGTTGGGTTATGGTTAGGGTTAGGGTATTAGGGTTAGGTTAGGGTTCGTATTAGGGTTAGGGTATTAGGGTTAGGGTTAGGGATAGTGTTAGGGTTCGTATTAGGGTTAGGGTTCGTATTAGGGTTAGTGTTAGGGTTAGGTCTAGGGTTAGGGTATTAGGGTTAGGGTATTAGGGTTAGGGTTAGTTAGGGTTATAGTATTAGGGTTAGGGGTTGTTTGAGTTAGCGTTAGGTTATTAGGGTATTAAGGTTTGGTTTAGGGTTAGGGTTCGTATTAGGTTTAGGGTATTAGTGTTTTAGGGTTATAGGGTTAGGGTTAGGGTTCAGGTTAAGGTTAGTTAGGGTTAGTGTTAGGGTATTAAGGTATAAGGGTTAGGGTTCGTATTAGGGATAGGGTTAGTGTTAGGAATCGTATTAGGGTTAGGGTTCGTATTAGGGTTATTAGGGTTAAGGTTAGGGTTCGTGTTAGGGTTAGGGTTGGGGTTAGGGTTAGGGTTTGTGTTAGGGTTAGGGTTGGGGTTAGGGTTAGGGTAAGGCTTAGGGTTAGGGTTTTAGGGTTAAGGTTCCTATTAGTATTAGGGTTAGGGTTAGTATTAGGGTTAGAGTTTTAGGGTTAGGGTTAGGGTATTAGGGTTAGGGTTCATATTAGGGATAGGGTTAGGGTTCTAATTAGGATTAGGGTTAAGGTTCGTATTAGGGTTAGGGTGCGGATTCGTATTAGAGCTAGGGTTAGTGTTTGTAGGGTTAGGGTTCATATTAGGGTTTATATTAGGGTTAGGGTTAAGGGTTAGGGTTCGGGTTTTTGTTCGGGTTCGTGTTAGGGTTAGGGTTCATATTAGGGTTAGGGTTATTAGGGTTAGGGTTAGGTTCGGGGTTGTGGTTAAGGTTTTAGGCTAAGGGTTAGAATTAGGGTTTTGGGTTAGGGTTAGGTTCATGTTAGGGATAGGGTTAGGGTTCTAATTAGGATTAGGGTTAAGGTTCGTATTAGGGTTAGGGTGTGGATTCGTATTAGGGTTAGGGTTAGTGTTTGTAGGGTTAGGGTTCATATTAGGGTTCATATTAGGGTTAGGGTTAAGGGTTAGGGTTCGGGTTTGGGTTAGGGTTCGTATTAGAGTTAGGGTGCATATTAGGGTTAGGGTTATTAGTGTTAGGGTTAGGTTCGGGGTTGGGGTTAGGGTTTTAGGCTAAGGGTTAGAATTAGGGTTTTGGGTTAGGGTTAGGTTCATGTTAGGGATAGGGTTTGTGATATTGTTAGGGTTCATATTTGTGGTAAGGGTTAGGGTATTAGGATTAGGGTTCGGGTTAGTGTTAGGGTTAGGGTATTGTGGTTAGGGTAAAAGGGTTAGTGTTAGGTTTAGGGTATTAGGGTTAGGGTTGGGGTTAGTTAGGGTTCATATTAGGGTTAGGGTTTTAGGGTTATGGTATTAGGGTTAAGGATAGGGTTAGATAGGGTTAGGGTTAGGGTATTAAGATATTAGGGTTAGGTTTAGGGTTAGGGTTCATATTAGGGTTAGGGTCAGTATTAGGGTTAGGGTTTGTAGTATTGTTAGGGTTAGGGTTTTAGAGTTTTAGGGTTATAGGGTTAGAGTTAGGGTTAGGGTTCATTAGGGTTAGTGTATTAGGGTATAAGGGTTAGGGTTAGGGTTTGTATTAGGGCTCCTATTAGGGTTAGGGTTAGGGTTCGTATTAGGGTTAGGGTTAGAGTTCGGGTTTGTATTAGGGTTAGGGTTCGTATTAGGGTTAGTGTTATTAGGGTTAGGATTAGGGTTCGTGTTAGGGTTAGGGTAAGGATTAGGGTAAGAGGGTTAGGGTATTAGGGTTAGGGTTCCTATTAAGGTTAGGGTTCATATTAGGGTTAGGGTTATTAGGGTTAGGGTTAAGGGTTAGTGTCAGAGTTATGGTTTGGGTTCGTATTAGGGTTAGGGTTAGAGTATTAGGGTTAGGGTTAGGGTATTAGTGTTAGGGTTAGGATTTGTGTTAGGGTTAGGGTATTAGGGTTAGGGTTAATGTATTAGGATTAGGGTTATGATTCGTATTAGGATTAGGTTTACGGTAGGGTTAGGGTCAGGGTTTGTATTAGGGTTAGGGTTCGTATTAGTGTCAGGGTTTGTTTTAGGATTAGGGTTAGGGATCGTATTAGAGTTAAATTAGGGTTAGGGTTCGTATTTGTGTTCGTATTCGGGTTAGGGTTAGTGTTAAGGTTTGGATTCGTATTAGGGTTAGGGTTCGTATTAGGGTTAGGGTTTATAGGGTTAGGGTAAGGATGAAGGTAAGGGTTAGGGTAAGGGTTTAAGGGTTAGGGTTTGTGTTCATATTAGGTTTAGGGTTAGAGTTTTAGGGTTCGGGTTAGGGTATTAGGGTTAGGGTTAGTATTAAGGGTTAAGGTTTTAGAGTTAGGGTTAGGATTAGGATTAGGGTATTAGGGTTAGGGTTAGGGTAGAGTTAGCGTTGTGGTTAGGGTTAGGGTAGAGTTAGGGTTAGGGTTAGGTTATGTTTTATGGTTAGAGTATTAGGGTTAGGGTTGGGTCAGGGTTAGGGTTAGTGTCAGGGTCAGGATTTGTATTAGGGTTAGGGTTAGTATTAAGGTTAGGGTTAGGGTTCATATTAGGGTTCAGGTTAGGGTTAGGTTTCATATTAGGGTTAGGGTTCATATTATAGTTATTAGGGTTAGGGTAAGGGTTATGGTTGCGTTAGATTTAGGGTAGGGTTCGTATTAGGGTGAGGGTTAGGGTTCATGTATTGGTTAGGGTTAGGGTTTAGGGATTTGGTTCGTATTAGGGTTAGGGTTAGAGATAGGGTTTGTGTTAGGGTTAGGATTAGGGTTAGGTTAGTTTTAGGATTAGGATATTAGGGTTGGGTTAGGGTTGGGTTATGGTTAGGGTATTAGAGTTAGGTTTAGGTTAGGGTTCGTATTAGGGTTAGAGTATTAGGGTTAGGGTAAGTGTTAGGGTTCATATTAGGGCTAGGGTTCGTATTAGGGTACTAGGGTTAGGGTTAGTGTTAGGGTTAGGGTTGGTGTTAGGGTTAGGATATTAAGGTTAGGGTTTGTATTAGGGTTAGGGTTAGTGTTAGGGTTAGGGATAGGGTTAGGGTATTAGGGTATTAGGGTTAGGGTTAGGTTGTTATGGTTAGGGTTAGTTAGGGTTATAGTATTAGGGTTAGGGTTCGTATTAGGGTTAGGAGTAGTGTTAGGGTTAGGGCTAGGGTTAGGGTATTAGGGTATTAGGGTCAGGGTTTGTATTAGGGTTAGGGTTAGTATTAGGGTTCGTATTAGGGTTTTAGGGTTATAGGGTTACAGTTAGGGTTATAAGGGTTAGGGTTCGTATTTTGGTTCCTATTAGGTTTGGGGTTAGTGTTAGGGTTTGTATTAGGGTTAGGGTTCGTATTAGGGTTAGGGTTAATTAGGGTTAGGATTAGGGTTCGTGTTAGGGTTAGTGTTGGGGTAAGAATTAGGGTAAGAGGGTTAGGGTATTAGGGTTAGGGTTTATATTAAGGATAGGGTTCGTATTAGGGTTAGGGTTATTAGGGTTAGGGTTAAGGGTTAGGGTCAGAGTTAGGGTTAGGGTTCGTATTGGGGTTAGGGTTAGAGTATTAGGGTTAGGGTTTTAATGTTAGGGTTATGGTATTAGGGTTAGGGTTCATATTAGGGATAGGGTTAGGGTTTTAGGGTTAGGGTTAGGTCAGGGTTAGGGTTCGTATTATGTTTAGAGTTAGGGTTAGGATTAAGGTATTACGGTTAGGATTAGTGTTAGGGTTAGGGTTCGGTTAGGGTTAGGGTTCACGTTAGGGTTAGTGTTAGGGTTCGTATTAGGGTTAGGGCTAGGGTTCATATTAGGGTTAGGGTTTTATGGTTAGGTTTAGGGAATTAGGGAATTAGGGTTATGGTATTAGGGTTAGGGTTAGTTAGGGTTATGGTATTAGGGTTCAGATTAGGGTTAGGGTTAGGATTTGTATTAGGGTTAAGGTTCGTATTAGGGTTAGGGTTTGTATTATGGTTATGGTTAGGGTTTGGTTACAGTTAGGGTTATAAGGGTTAGGGTTCGTATTTTGGTTCCTATTAGGTTTGGGGTTAGTGTTAGGGTTTGTATTAGGGTTAGGGTTCGTATTAGGGTTAGGGTTAATTAGGGTTAGGATTAGGGTTCGTGTTAGGGTTAGTGTTGGGGTAAGGATTAGGGTAAGAGGGTTAGGGTTAGGGTATTAGGGTTAGGGTTTATATTAAGGATAGGGTTCGTATTAGGGTTAGGGTTATTAGGGTTAGGGTTAAGGGTTAGGGTCAGAGTTAGGGTTAGGGTTCGTATTGGGGTTAGGGTTAGAGTATTAGGGTTAGGGTTTTAATGTTAGGGTTATGGTATTAGGGTTAGGGTTCATATTAGGGATAGGGTTAGGGTTTTAGGGTTAGGGTTAGGTCAGGGTTAGGGTTCGTATTATGTTTAGAGTTAGGGTTAGGATTAAGGTATTACGGTTAGGATTAGTGTTAGGGTTAGGGTTCGGTTAGGGTTCACGTTAGGGTTAGTGTTAGGGTTCGTATTAGGGTTAGGGTTAGGGTTCATATTAGGGTTAGGGTTTTATGGTTAGGTTTAGGGATTTAGGGAATTAGGGTTATGGTATTAGGGTTAGGGTTAGTTAGGGTTATGGTATTAGGGTTCAGATTAGGGTTAGGGTTAGGATTTGTATTAGGGTTAAGGTTCGTATTAGGGTTAGGGTTTGTATTATGGTTATGGTTAGGGTTTTACAGTTAGGGTTAGCATTAGGGTTATTAGGATTAGGGTTAGTTCGGTTTAGGTTTAGGGTATTAGGGTGTTAGGGTTAGGGGTTAGTGTTCGTATTAGGGTTAGGATAGTGTTAGGGTTCGCGTTAGGTTTAGGGTTTGTGTTAGGGTTAGGGTTCGTATTAGAAGTATTAGGGTTATAGTTAGGGTTAGTGTAGCGTTAGAGTTAGGGTTAGGGTTAGGTATGGGTTAGGGTTAGGGTTAGGGTATTTAGGTTAGGGTTATGGTATTAGGGTTAGGGTTCATATTAGGGATAGGGTTAGAGTTCTTATTAAGATTAGGGTTAAGGTTCGTATTAGGGTTAGGGTGCGGGTTCGTATTAGGGTTAGGGTTAGTGTTAGTAGGGTTAGGGTTCGTATTAGAGTTCATATTAGGGTTAGGGTTAAGGGTTAGGGTTCGGGTTTGGGTTAGGGTTCGTATTAGGGTTAGGGTTCATATTAAGGTTAGGGTTATTAGGGTTAGGGTTAGCGTATTAGGGTTAGGGTTTTAGGGTTAGGGTTCGTATTAGAGTTAGGGTTCATATTAGGGTTAGGGTTATTAGTGTTAGGGTTAGGTTCGTGGTTGGGGTTAGGGTTTTAGGCTAAGGGTTAGAATTAGGGTTTTGGGTTAGGGTTAGGTTCATGTTAGGGATAGGGTTTGTGATATTGTTAGGGTTCATATTTGTGGTAAGGGTTAGGGTATTAGGATTAGGGTTCGGGTTAGTGTTAGGGTTAGGGTATTGTGGTTAGGGTAAAAGGGTTAGTGTTAGGTTTAGGGTATTAGGGTTAGGGTTGGGGTTAGTTAGGGTTCATATTAGGGTTAGGGTTTTAGGGTTATGGTATTAGGGTTAAGGATAGGGTTAGATAGGGTTAGGGTTAGGGTATTAAGATATTAGGGTTAGGTTTAGGGTTAGGGTTCGTATTAGGGTCAGTATTAGGGTTAGGGTTTGTAGTATTGTTAGGGTTAGGGTTTTAGAGTTTTAGGGTTATAGGGTTAGAGTTAGGGTTAGGGTTCATTAGGGTTAGTGTATTAGGGTATAAGGGTTAGGGTTAGGGTTTGTATTAGGGTTCCTATTAGGGTTAGGGTTAGGGTTCGTATTAGGGTTAGGGTTAGAGTTTGGGTTTGTATTAGGGTTAGGGTTCGTATTAGGGTTAGTGTTATTAGGGTTAGGATTAGGGTTCGTGTTAGGGTTAGGGTAAGGATTAGGGTAAGAGGGTTAGGGTATTAGGGTTAGGGTTCCTATTAAGGTTAGGGTTCGTATTAGGGTTAGGGTTATTAGGGTTAGGGTTAAGGGTTAGTGTCAGAGTTATGGTTTGGGTTCGTATTAGGGTTAGGGTTAGAGTATTAGGGTTAGGGTTAGGGTATTAGTGTTAGGGTTAGGATTTGTGTTAGGGTTAGGGTATTAGGGTTATGGTTAATGCATTAGGATTAGGGTTATGATTCATATTAGGATTAGGTTTACGGTAGGGTTAGGGTCAGGGTTTGTATTAGGGTTAGGGTTCGTATTAGTGTCAGGGTTTGTTTTAGGATTAGGGTTAGGGATCGTATTAGAGTTAAATTAGGGTTAGGGTTCGTATTTGTGTTCGTATTCGGGTTAGGGTTAGTGTTAAGGTTTGGATTCGTATTAGGGTTAGGGTTCGTATTAGGGTTAGGGTTTATAGGGTTAGGGTAAGGATGAAGGTAAGGGTTAGGGTAAGGGTTTAAGGGTTAGGGTTCATGTATTGGTTAGGGTTAGGGTTTAGGGATTGGGTTCGTATTAGGGTTAGGGTTAGAGATAGGGTTTGTGTTAGGGTTAGGATTAGGGTTAGGTTAGTTTTAGGATTAGGATATTAGGGTTGGGTTAGGGTTGGGTTATGGTTAGGGTATTAGAGTTAGGTTTAGGTTAGGGTTCGTATTAGGGTTAGAGTATTAGGGTTAGGGTAAGTGTTAGGGTTCATATTAGGGCTAGGGTTCGTATTAGGGTACTAGGGTTAGGGTTAGTGTTAGGGTTAGGGTTGGTGTTAGGGTTAGGATATTAAGGTTAGGGTTTGTATTAGGGTTAGGGTTAGTGTTAGGGTTAGGGATAGGGTTAGGGTATTAGGGTATTAGGGTTAGGGTTAGGTTGTTATGGTTAGGGTTAGTTAGGGTTATAGTATTAGGGTTAGGGTTCGTATTAGGGTTAGGAGTAGTGTTAGGGTTAGGGCTAGGGTTAGGGTATTAGGGTATTAGGGTCAGGGTTTGTATTAGGGTTAGGGTTAGTATTAGGGTTTTAGGGTTATAGGGTTACAGTTAGGGTTATAAGGGTTAGGGTTCGTATTTTGGTTCCTATTAGGTTTGGGGTTAGTGTTAGGGTTTGTATTAGGGTTAGGGTTCGTATTAGGGTTAGGGTTAATTAGGGTTAGGATTAGGGTTCGTGTTAGGGTTAGGGTTGGGGTAAGGATTAGGGTAAGAGGGTTAGGGTTAGGGTATTAGGGTTAGGGTTTATATTAAGGATAGGGTTCGTATTAGGGTTAGGGTTATTAGGGTTAGGGTTAAGGGTTAGGGTCAGAGTTAGGGTTAGGGTTCGTATTGGGGTTAGGGTTAGAGTATTAGGGTTAGGGTTTTAATGTTAGGGTTATGGTATTAGGGTTAGGGTTCATATTAGGGATAGGGTTAGGGTTTTAGGGTTAGGGTTAGGTCAGGGTTAGGGTTCGTATTATGTTTAGAGTTAGGGTTAGGATTAAGGTATTACGGTTAGGATTAGTGTTAGGGTTAGGGTTCGGTTAGGGTTAGGGTTCACGTTAGGGTTAGTGTTAGGGTTCGTATTAGGGTTAGGGCTAGGGTTCATATTAGGGTAGGGTTTTAGGGTTAGGTTTAGGGAATTAGGGAATTAGGTTTATGGTATTAGGGTTAGGGTTAGTTAGGGTTATGGTATTAGGGTTCAGATTAGGGTTAGGGTTAGGATTTGTATTAGGGTTAAGGTTTGTATTAGGGTTAGGGTTTGTATTTTGGTTATGGTTAGGGTTTTACAGTTAGGGTTAGCATTAGGGTTATTAGGATTAGGGTTAGTTCGGTTTAGGTTTAGGGTATTAGGGTGTTAGGGTTAGGGGTTAGTGTTCGTATTAGGGTTAGGATAGTGTTAGGGTTCGCGTTAGGTTTAGGGTTTGTGTTAGGGTTAGGGTTCGTATTAGAAGTATTAGGGTTATAGTTAGGGTTAGTGTAGCGTTAGAGTTAGGGTTAGGGTTAGGTATGGGTTAGGGTTAGGGTATTTAGGTTAGGGTTATGGTATTAGGGTTAGGGTTCATATTAGGGATAGGGTTAGAGTTCTTATTAAGATTAGGGTTAAGGTTCGTATTAGGGTTAGGGTGCGGGTTCGTATTAGGGTTAGGGTTAGTGTTAGTAGGGTTAGGGTTCGTATTAGAGTTCATATTAGGGTTAGGGTTAAGGGTTAGGGTTCGGGTTTGGGTTAGGGTTCGTATTAGGGTTAGGGTTCATATTAAGGTTAGGGTTATTAGGGTTAGGGTTAGCGTATTAGGGTTAGGGTTTTAGGGTTAGGGTTATGGTATTAGGGTTAGGGTTCATATTAGGGATAGGGTTAGAGTTCTTATTAAGATTAGGGTTAAGGTTCGTATTAGAGTTAGGGTGCGGGTTCGTATTAGGGTTAGGGTTAGTGTTAGTAGGGTTAGGGTTCGTATTAGAGTTCATATTAGGGTTAGGGTTAAGGGTTAGGGTTCGGGTTTGGGTTAGGGTTCGTATTAGGGTTAGGGTTCATATTAAGGTTAGGGTTATTAGGGTTAGGGTTAGGTTCGGGGTTGGGGTTAGAGTTTAAGGGTTAGGGTTAGAATTAGGGTTTTGGGTTATGGTTAGGGTTCATGTAAAGCTTAGGGTTCGTGATAGTGTTAGGGTTCATATTTGTGGTAAGGGTTAGGGTATTAGGGTTAGGGTTGTGGTATTAGGGTTAGGGATAGGGTTAGTTAGGGTTAGGGTATTAATATATTAGGGTTAGTATTAGGGTTAGGGTTCGTATTAGGGTTTTAGGGTTATAGGGTTACAGTTAGGGTTATAAGGGTTAGGGTTCGTATTTTGGTTCCTATTAGGTTTGGGGTTAGTGTTAGGGTTTGTATTAGGGTTAGGGTTCGTATTAGGGTTAGGGTTAATTAGGGTTAGGATTAGGGTTCGTGTTAGGGTTAGGGTTGGGGTAAGGATTAGGGTAAGAGGGTTAGGGTTAGGGTATTAGGGTTAGGGTTTATATTAAGGATAGGGTTCGTATTAGGGTTAGGGTTATTAGGGTTATGGTTAAGGGTTAGGGTCAGAGTTAGGGTTAGGGTTCGTATTTGGGTTAGGTTTAGAGTATTAGGGTTAGGGTTTTAATGTTAGGGTTATGGTATTAGGGTTAGGGTTCATATTAGGGATAGGGTTAGGGTTTTAGGGTTAGGGTTAGGTCAGGGTTAGGGTTCGTATTATGTTTAGAGTTAGGGTTAGGATTAAGGTATTACGGTTAGGATTAGTGTTAGGGTTAGGGTTCGGTTAGGGTTAGGGTTTGGGTATTAGGGTTAGGGTAGCATTAGGGTTAGGGTTCACGTTAGGGTTAGTGTTAGGGTTCGTATTAGGGTTAGGGCTAGGGTTCATATTAGGGTTAGGGTTTTATGGTTAGGGTTAGGGAATTAGGGAATTAGGGTTATGGTATTAGGGTTAGGGTTAGTTAGGGTTATGGTATTAGGGTTCAGATTAGGGTTAGGGTTAGGATTTGTATTAGGGTTAAGGTTCGTATTAGGGTTAAGGTTTGTATTATGGTTATGGTTAGGGTTTTACAGTTAGGGTTAGCATTAGGGTTATTAGGATTATGGTTAGTTCGGTTTAGGTTTAGGGTATTAGGGTGTTAGGGTTAGGGGTTAGTGTTCGTATTAGGGTTAGGATAGTGTTAGGGTTCGCGTTAGGTTAAGGGTTTGTGTTAGGGTTAGGGTTCGTATTAGAAGTATTAGGGTTATAGTTAGGGTTAGGGTAGCGTTAGAGTTAGGGTTAGGGTTAGGTATGGGTTAGGGTTAGGGTATTTGGGTTAGGGTATGGGTTAGTGTTAGGGTAAGGGTTAGGGTTAGGTTAGGGTTAGGGTTCGTCTTAGGGTTAGGTTTAGGTATAGGGTATTAGGGTTAGGGTTAAGGTTAGGGATAGTTAGGGTTAGGGTTTGTTTTAGGGTTAGGGTTCTTATTAGGGTAAGGGTTAGAGTAGTTTTAGGGTTAGGGTTTGTGTTAAGGTTAGGGTTAGGGTATTAGGGTTAATGTTAGGTTTGTTTCAGGGTTAGGGTCAGGGTTCATTTTAGGGTTAGGGTTTGTATTAGGTTTAGGGATCGAATTAGAGTTAGGGTTCGTATTCGGTTTAGTGTTAGGGTTCGTATTAGAGTAAATAGGGTTAGGGTTAGGTTAGGGTTAGAGTTTATGTTAGGGTTAGGGTTCGTGTTAGGGTTAGGGTTCGTATTAGGGTTAGGGTTCATATTAGGGTTAGGGATAGGGTTAGGGTGCGTATTAGGGTTAGGGTTAGGATAGTGTTAGGGTTTGTATTAGGGTTAGGGTTCGTGTTAGTATTAGGGTTAGGGTTAGTGTATTAGGGTATTAGGGGTAGGGTTCGTATTAGGTTTGGGGTTAGGGTTCGTATTAGGGTGAGGGTTTTAGGGTTAGGGTTAGGGAATTAGGGTTAGGGTTCATATTAGCGTTAGGGTAAGGGTATTAGGGTGTTAGGGTTAGGTTTAGGGGTTTAGGTTAGGGTCACGGTTCGTATTAGGGTTAGAGTTAGGGTAGTGTTAGGGTTCAAGTTAGGGTTAGGGTTTGTGTTAGGGTTCGTATTAGAGGTATTAGGGTTATAGTTAGGGTTAAGGTAGTGTTAGAGTTAGGGTTAGGGTTAGGTTAGGGTTAGGGTTAGTATTAGGGTTAAGGTTGGGTTAGGGTTAGTATACTAGTGTATTAGGGTTAGGGTTCGTATTAGGGTTCGTATTAGGGTTTGAGTTAGGGTTTGTTATAGGGTTAGGGTTCGTATTAGGGTAAGGGTTAGGGTTCGTATTAGGTTATGGTCATTGTTTTAGGGTTTTAGTGTCAGGGTTAGGGTTATTAGGATTAGGGTTATGGTTAGAGTAGTGTTAGGGTTAGGGTTCATGTTAGGGTTAGTGTTAGATTTAGGGTTTGTGTTAGAGTTACGGATAGGTTAGGGTTAGGGTTAGGATTAGGGTTTCGATTAGGGTTTGGTTAGGGTTATGGTATTAAGGTTAGGGTTAGGTTAGGATTAGGGGTCGTATTAGGGTTAGGGTTCGTATTAGAGTTAGGGTTAGGTTCTGTGTTAGGGGTATGGTTCATATTAGGGTTAGGGTTAGAGTTAGGTTAGGGTTAGCATATTAGGGTTAGGGTAATAGGGTTAGTGTTAGGGTTAGGCTATGAGGGTTAGGGTTAGTTAGGGTTAGGGTTCGTATTAAGGTTAGGGTTAGCATTTTAGGGTTAGGGTTAGGGAATTAGGGTTAGAATTAGAATTTATGGTATTAGGGTTAGGGTTAGAGATAGGGTTTGTGTTAGGGTTAGGATTAGGGTTAGGTTAGTTTTAGGATTAGGATATTAGGGTTGGGTTAGGGTTGGGTTATGGTTAGGGTATTAGAGTTAGGTTTAGGTTAGGGTTCGTATTAGGGTTAGAGTATTAGGGTTAGGGTAAGTGTTAGGGTTCATATTAGGGCTAGGGTTCGTATTAGGGTACTAGGGTTAGGGTTAGTGTTAGGGTTAGGGTTGGTGTTAGGGTTAGGATATTAAGGTTAGGGTTTGTATTAGGGTTAGGGTTAGTGTTAGGGTTAGGAATATGGTTAGGGTATTAGGGTATTAGGGTTAGGGTTAGGTTGTTATGGTTAGGGTTAGTTAGGGTTATAGTATTAGGGTTAGGGTTCGTATTAGGGTTAGGAGTAGTGTTAGGGTTAGGGCTAGGGTTAGGGTATTAGGGTATTAGGGTCAGGGTTTGTATTAGGGTTAGGGTTAGTATTAGGGTTCGTATTAGGGTTTTAGGGTTATAGGGTTACAGTTAGGGTTATAAGGGTTAGGGTTCGTATTTTGGTTCCTATTAGGTTTGTGGTTAGTGTTAGGGTTTGTATTAGGGTTAGGGTTCGTATTAGGGTTAGGGTTAATTAGGGTTAGGATTAGGGTTCGTGTTAGGGTTAGTGTTGGGGTAAGGATTAGGGTAAGAGGGTTAGGGTTAGGGTATTAGGGTTAGGGTTTATATTAAGGATAGGGTTCGTATTAGGGTTAGGGTTATTAGGGTTAGGGTTAAGGGTTAGGGTCAGAGTTAGGGTTAGGGTTCGTATTGGGGTTAGGGTTAGAGTATTAGGGTTAGGGTTTTAATGTTAGGGTTATGGTATTAGGGTTAGGGTTCATATTAGGGATAGGGTTAGGGTTTTAGGGTTAGGGTTAGGTCAGGGTTAGGGTTCGTATTATGTTTAGAGTTAGGGTTAGGATTAAGGTATTACGGTTAGGATTAGTGTTAGGGTTAGGGTTCGGTTAGGGTTAGGGTTCACGTTAGGGTTAGTGTTAGGGTTCGTATTAGGGTTAGGGCTAGGGTTCATATTAGGGTAGGGTTTTAGGGTTAGGTTTAGGGAATTAGGGAATTAGGTTTATGGTATTAGGGTTAGGGTTAGTTAGGGTTATGGTATTAGGGTTCAGATTAGGGTTAGGGTTAGGATTTGTATTAGGGTTAAGGTTCGTATTAGGGTTAGGGTTTGTATTATGGTTATGGTTAGGGTTTTACAGTTAGGGTTAGCATTAGGGTTATTAGGATTATGGTTAGTTCGGTTTAGGTTTAGGGTATTAGGGTGTTAGGGTTAGGGGTTAGTGTTCGTATTAGGGTTAGGATAGTGTTAGGGTTCGCGTTAGGTTAAGGGTTTGTGTTAGGGTTAGGGTTCGTATTAGAAGTATTAGGGTTATAGTTAGGGTTAGGGTAGCGTTAGAGTTAGGGTTAGGGTTAGGTATGGGTTAGGGTATTTGGGTTAGGGTATGGGTTAGTGTTAGGGTAAGGGTTAGGGTTAGGTTAGGGTTAGGGTTCGTCTTAGGGTTAGGTTTAGGTATAGGGTATTAGGGTTAGGGTTAAGGTTAGGGATAGTTAGGGTTAGGGTTTGTTTTAGGGTTAGGGTTCTTATTAGGGTAAGGGTTAGAGTAGTTTTAGGGTTAGGGTTTGTGTTAAGGTTAGGGTTAGGGTATTAGGGTTAATGTTAGGTTTGTTTCAGGGTTAGGGTCAGGGTTCATTTTAGGGTTAGGGTTTGTATTAGGTTTAGGGATCGAATTAGAGTTAGGGTTCGTATTCGGTTTAGTGTTAGGGTTCGTATTAGAGTAAATAGGGTTAGGGTTAGGTTAGGGTTAGAGTTTATGTTAGGGTTAGGGTTCGTGTTAGGGTTAGGGTTCGTATTAGGGTTAGGGTTCATATTAGGGTTAGGGATAGGGTTAGGGTGCGTATTAGGGTTAGGGTTAGGATAGTGTTAGGGTTTGTATTAGGGTTAGGGTTCGTGTTAGTATTAGGGTTAGGGTTAGTGTATTAGGGTATTAGGGGTAGGGTTCGTATTAGGTTTGGGGTTAGGGTTCGTATTAGGGTGAGGGTTTTAGGGTTAGGGTTAGGGAATTAGGGTTAGGGTTCATATTAGCGTTAGGGTAAGGGTATTAGGGTGTTAGGGTTAGGTTTAGGGGTTTAGGTTAGGGTCACGGTTCGTATTAGGGTTAGAGTTAGGGTAGTGTTAGGGTTCAAGTTAGGGTTAGGGTTTGTGTTAGGGTTCGTATTAGAGGTATTAGGGTTATAGTTAGGGTTAAGGTAGTGTTAGAGTTAGGGTTAGGGTTAGGTTAGGGTTAGGGTTAGTATTAGGGTTAAGGTTGGGTTAGGGTTAGTATACTAGTGTATTAGGGTTAGGGTTCGTATTAGGGTTCGTATTAGGGTTTGAGTTAGGGTTTGTTATAGGGTTAGGGTTCGTATTAGGGTAAGGGTTAGGGTTCGTATTAGGTTATGGTCATTGTTTTAGGGTTTTAGTGTCAGGGTTAGGGTTATTAGGATTAGGGTTATGGTTAGAGTAGTGTTAGGGTTAGGGTTCATGTTAGGGTTAGTGTTAGATTTAGGGTTTGTGTTAGAGTTACGGATAGGTTAGGGTTAGGGTTAGGATTAGGGTTTCGATTAGGGTTTGGTTAGGGTTATGGTATTAAGGTTAGGGTTAGGTTAGGATTAGGGGTCGTATTAGGGTTAGGGTTCGTATTAGAGTTAGGGTTAGGTTCTGTGTTAGGGGTATGGTTCATATTAGGGTTAGGGTTAGAGTTAGGTTAGGGTTAGCATATTAGGGTTAGGGTAATAGGGTTAGTGTTAGGGTTAGGCTATGAGGGTTAGGGTTAGTTAGGGTTAGGGTTCGTATTAAGGTTAGGGTTAGCATTTTAGGGTTAGGGTTAGGGAATTAGGGTTAGAATTAGAATTTATGGTATTAGGGTTAGGGTTAGAGATAGGGTTTGTGTTAGGGTTAGGATTAGGGTTAGGTTAGTTTTAGGATTAGGATATTAGGGTTGGGTTAGGGTTGGGTTATGGTTAGGGTATTAGAGTTAGGTTTAGGTTAGGGTTCGTATTAGGGTTAGAGTATTAGGGTTAGGGTAAGTGTTAGGGTTCATATTAGGGCTAGGGTTCGTATTAGGGTACTAGGGTTAGGGTTAGTGTTAGGGTTAGGGTTGGTGTTAGGGTTAGGATATTAAGGTTAGGGTTTGTATTAGGGTTAGGATTAGTGTTAGGGTTAGGAATATGGTTAGGGTATTAGGGTATTAGGGTTAGGGTTAGGTTGTTATGGTTAGGGTTAGTTAGGGTTATAGTATTAGGGTTAGGGTTCGTATTAGGGTTAGGAGTAGTGTTAGGGTTAGGGCTAGGGTTAGGGTATTAGGGTATTAGGGTCAGGGTTTGTATTAGGGTTAGGGTTAGTATTAGGGTTCGTATTAGGGTTTTAGGGTTATAGGGTTACAGTTAGGGTTATAAGGGTTAGGGTTCGTATTTTGGTTCCTATTAGGTTTGTGGTTAGTGTTAGGGTTTGTATTAGGGTTAGGGTTCGTATTAGGGTTAGGGTTAATTAGGGTTAGGATTAGGGTTCGTGTTAGGGTTAGTGTTGGGGTAAGGATTAGGGTAAGAGGGTTAGGGTTAGGGTATTAGGGTTAGGGTTTATATTAAGGATAGGGTTCGTATTAGGGTTAGGGTTATTAGGGTTAGGGTTAAGGGTTAGGGTCAGAGTTAGGGTTAGGGTTCGTATTGGGGTTAGGGTTAGAGTATTAGGGTTAGGGTTTTAATGTTAGGGTTATGGTATTAGGGTTAGGGTTCATATTAGGGATAGGGTTAGGGTTTTAGGGTTAGGGTTAGGTCAGGGTTAGGGTTCGTATTATGTTTAGAGTTAGGGTTAGGATTAAGGTATTACGGTTAGGATTAGTGTTAGGGTTAGGGTTCGGTTAGGGTTAGGGTTCACGTTAGGGTTAGTGTTAGGGTTCGTATTAGGGTTAGGGCTAGGGTTCATATTAGGGTAGGGTTTTAGGGTTAGGTTTAGGGAATTAGGGAATTAGGTTTATGGTATTAGGGTTAGGGTTAGTTAGGGTTATGGTATTAGGGTTCAGATTAGGGTTAGGGTTAGGATTTGTATTAGGGTTAAGGTTCGTATTAGGGTTAGGGTTTGTATTATGGTTATGGTTAGGGTTTTACAGTTAGGGTTAGCATTAGGGTTATTAGGATTATGGTTAGTTCGGTTTAGGTTTAGGGTATTAGGGTGTTAGGGTTAGGGGTTAGTGTTCGTATTAGGGTTAGGATAGTGTTAGGGTTCGCGTTAGGTTAAGGGTTTGTGTTAGGGTTAGGGTTCGTATTAGAAGTATTAGGGTTATAGTTAGGGTTAGGGTAGCGTTAGAGTTAGGGTTAGGGTTAGGTATGGGTTAGGGTTAGGGTATTTGGGTTAGGGTATGGGTTAGTGTTAGGGTAAGGGTTAGGGTTAGGTTAGGGTTAGGGTTCGTCTTAGGGTTAGGTTTAGGTATAGGGTATTAGGGTTAGGGTTAAGGTTAGGGATAGTTAGGGTTAGGGTTTGTTTTAGGGTTAGGGTTCTTATTAGGGTAAGGGTTAGAGTAGTTTTAGGGTTAGGGTTTGTGTTAAGGTTAGGGTTAGGGTATTAGGGTTAATGTTAGGTTTGTTTCAGGGTTAGGGTCAGGGTTCATTTTAGGGTTAGGGTTTGTATTAGGTTTAGGGATCGAATTAGAGTTAGGGTTCGTATTCGGTTTAGTGTTAGGGTTCGTATTAGAGTAAATAGGGTTAGGGTTAGGTTAGGGTTAGAGTTTATGTTAGGGTTAGGGTTCGTGTTAGGGTTAGGGTTCGTATTAGGGTTAGGGTTCATATTAGGGTTAGGGATAGGGTTAGGGTGCGTATTAGGGTTAGGGTTAGGATAGTGTTAGGGTTTGTATTAGGGTTAGGGTTCGTGTTAGTATTAGGGTTAGGGTTAGTGTATTAGGGTATTAGGGGTAGGGTTCGTATTAGGTTTGGGGTTAGGGTTCGTATTAGGGTGAGGGTTTTAGGGTTAGGGTTAGGGAATTAGGGTTAGGGTTCATATTAGCGTTAGGGTAAGGGTATTAGGGTGTTAGGGTTAGGTTTAGGGGTTTAGGTTAGGGTCACGGTTCGTATTAGGGTTAGAGTTAGGGTAGTGTTAGGGTTCAAGTTAGGGTTAGGGTTTGTGTTAGGGTTCGTATTAGAGGTATTAGGGTTATAGTTAGGGTTAAGGTAGTGTTAGAGTTAGGGTTAGGGTTAGGTTAGGGTTAGGGTTAGTATTAGGGTTAAGGTTGGGTTAGGGTTAGTATACTAGTGTATTAGGGTTAGGGTTCGTATTAGGGTTCGTATTAGGGTTTGAGTTAGGGTTTGTTATAGGGTTAGGGTTCGTATTAGGGTAAGGGTTAGGGTTCGTATTAGGTTATGGTCATTGTTTTAGGGTTTTAGTGTCAGGGTTAGGGTTATTAGGATTAGGGTTATGGTTAGAGTAGTGTTAGGGTTAGGGTTCATGTTAGGGTTAGTGTTAGATTTAGGGTTTGTGTTAGAGTTACGGATAGGTTAGGGTTAGGGTTAGGATTAGGGTTTCGATTAGGGTTTGGTTAGGGTTATGGTATTAAGGTTAGGGTTAGGTTAGGATTAGGGGTCGTATTAGGGTTAGGGTTCGTATTAGAGTTAGGGTTAGGTTCTGTGTTAGGGGTATGGTTCATATTAGGGTTAGGGTTAGAGTTAGGTTAGGGTTAGCATATTAGGGTTAGGGTAATAGGGTTAGTGTTAGGGTTAGGCTATGAGGGTTAGGGTTAGTTAGGGTTAGGGTTCGTATTAAGGTTAGGGTTAGCATTTTAGGGTTAGGGTTAGGGAATTAGGGTTAGAATTAGAATTTATGGTATTAGGGTTAGGGTTAGAGATAGGGTTTGTGTTAGGGTTAGGATTAGGGTTAGGTTAGTTTTAGGATTAGGATATTAGGGTTGGGTTAGGGTTGGGTTATGGTTAGGGTATTAGAGTTAGGTTTAGGTTAGGGTTCGTATTAGGGTTAGAGTATTAGGGTTAGGGTAAGTGTTAGGGTTCATATTAGGGCTAGGGTTCGTATTAGGGTACTAGGGTTAGGGTTAGTGTTAGGGTTAGGGTTGGTGTTAGGGTTAGGATATTAAGGTTAGGGTTTGTATTAGGGTTAGGGTTAGTGTTAGGGTTAGGAATATGGTTAGGGTATTAGGGTATTAGGGTTAGGGTTAGGTTGTTATGGTTAGGGTTAGTTAGGGTTATAGTATTAGGGTTAGGGTTCGTATTAGGGTTAGGAGTAGTGTTAGGGTTAGGGCTAGGGTTAGGGTATTAGGGTATTAGGGTCAGGGTTTGTATTAGGGTTAGGGTTAGTATTAGGGTTCGTATTAGGGTTTTAGGGTTATAGGGTTACAGTTAGGGTTATAAGGGTTAGGGTTCGTATTTTGGTTCCTATTAGGTTTGTGGTTAGTGTTAGGGTTTGTATTAGGGTTAGGGTTCGTATTAGGGTTAGGGTTAATTAGGGTTAGGATTAGGGTTCGTGTTAGGGTTAGTGTTGGGGTAAGGATTAGGGTAAGAGGGTTAGGGTTAGGGTATTAGGGTTAGGGTTTATATTAAGGATAGGGTTCGTATTAGGGTTAGGGTTATTAGGGTTAGGGTTAAGGGTTAGGGTCAGAGTTAGGGTTAGGGTTCGTATTGGGGTTAGGGTTAGAGTATTAGGGTTAGGGTTTTAATGTTAGGGTTATGGTATTAGGGTTAGGGTTCATATTAGGGATAGGGTTAGGGTTTTAGGGTTAGGGTTAGGTCAGGGTTAGGGTTCGTATTATGTTTAGAGTTAGGGTTAGGATTAAGGTATTACGGTTAGGATTAGTGTTAGGGTTAGGGTTCGGTTAGGGTTAGGGTTTGGGTATTAGGGTTAGGGTAGCATTAGGGTTAGGGTTCACGTTAGGGTTAGTGTTAGGGTTCGTATTAGGGTTAGGGCTAGGGTTCATATTAGGGTTAGGGTTTTATGGTTAGGGTTAGGGAATTAGGGAATTAGGGTTATGGTATTAGGGTTAGGGTTAGTTAGGGTTATGGTATTAGGGTTCAGATTAGGGTTAGGGTTAGGATTTGTATTAGGGTTAAGGTTCGTATTAGGGTTAAGGTTTGTATTATGGTTATGGTTAGGGTTTTACAGTTAGGGTTAGCATTAGGGTTATTAGGATTATGGTTAGTTCGGTTTAGGTTTAGGGTATTAGGGTGTTAGGGTTAGGGGTTAGTGTTCGTATTAGGGTTAGGATAGTGTTAGGGTTCGCGTTAGGTTAAGGGTTTGTGTTAGGGTTAGGGTTCGTATTAGAAGTATTAGGGTTATAGTTAGGGTTAGGGTAGCGTTAGAGTTAGGGTTAGGGTTAGGTATGGGTTAGGGTTAGGGTATTTGGGTTAGGGTATGGGTTAGTGTTAGGGTAAGGGTTAGGGTTAGGTTAGGGTTAGGGTTCGTCTTAGGGTTAGGTTTAGGTATAGGGTATTAGGGTTAGGGTTAAGGTTAGGGATAGTTAGGGTTAGGGTTTGTTTTAGGGTTAGGGTTCTTATTAGGGTAAGGGTTAGAGTAGTTTTAGGGTTAGGGTTTGTGTTAAGGTTAGGGTTAGGGTATTAGGGTTAATGTTAGGTTTGTTTCAGGGTTAGGGTCAGGGTTCATTTTAGGGTTAGGGTTTGTATTAGGTTTAGGGATCGAATTAGAGTTAGGGTTCGTATTCGGTTTAGTGTTAGGGTTCGTATTAGAGTAAATAGGGTTAGGGTTAGGTTAGGGTTAGAGTTTATGTTAGGGTTAGGGTTCGTGTTAGGGTTAGGGTTCGTATTAGGGTTAGGGTTCATATTAGGGTTAGGGATAGGGTTAGGGTGCGTATTAGGGTTAGGGTTAGGATAGTGTTAGGGTTTGTATTAGGGTTAGGGTTCGTGTTAGTATTAGGGTTAGGGTTAGTGTATTAGGGTATTAGGGGTAGGGTTCGTATTAGGTTTGGGGTTAGGGTTCGTATTAGGGTGAGGGTTTTAGGGTTAGGGTTAGGGAATTAGGGTTAGGGTTCATATTAGCGTTAGGGTAAGGGTATTAGGGTGTTAGGGTTAGGTTTAGGGGTTTAGGTTAGGGTCACGGTTCGTATTAGGGTTAGAGTTAGGGTAGTGTTAGGGTTCAAGTTAGGGTTAGGGTTTGTGTTAGGGTTCGTATTAGAGGTATTAGGGTTATAGTTAGGGTTAAGGTAGTGTTAGAGTTAGGGTTAGGGTTAGGTTAGGGTTAGGGTTAGTATTAGGGTTAAGGTTGGGTTAGGGTTAGTATACTAGTGTATTAGGGTTAGGGTTCGTATTAGGGTTCGTATTAGGGTTTGAGTTAGGGTTTGTTATAGGGTTAGGGTTCGTATTAGGGTAAGGGTTAGGGTTCGTATTAGGTTATGGTCATTGTTTTAGGGTTTTAGTGTCAGGGTTAGGGTTATTAGGATTAGGGTTATGGTTAGAGTAGTGTTAGGGTTAGGGTTCATGTTAGGGTTAGTGTTAGATTTAGGGTTTGTGTTAGAGTTACGGATAGGTTAGGGTTAGGGTTAGGATTAGGGTTTCGATTAGGGTTTGGTTAGGGTTATGGTATTAAGGTTAGGGTTAGGTTAGGATTAGGGGTCGTATTAGGGTTAGGGTTCGTATTAGAGTTAGGGTTAGGTTCTGTGTTAGGGGTATGGTTCATATTAGGGTTAGGGTTAGAGTTAGGTTAGGGTTAGCATATTAGGGTTAGGGTAATAGGGTTAGTGTTAGGGTTAGGCTATGAGGGTTAGGGTTAGTTAGGGTTAGGGTTCGTATTAAGGTTAGGGTTAGCATTTTAGGGTTAGGGTTAGGGAATTAGGGTTAGAATTAGAATTTATGGTATTAGGGTTAGGGTTAGAGATAGGGTTTGTGTTAGGGTTAGGATTAGGGTTAGGTTAGTTTTAGGATTAGGATATTAGGGTTGGGTTAGGGTTGGGTTATGGTTAGGGTATTAGAGTTAGGTTTAGGTTAGGGTTCGTATTAGGGTTAGAGTATTAGGGTTAGGGTAAGTGTTAGGGTTCATATTAGGGCTAGGGTTCGTATTAGGGTACTAGGGTTAGGGTTAGTGTTAGGGTTAGGGTTGGTGTTAGGGTTAGGATATTAAGGTTAGGGTTTGTATTAGGGTTAGGGTTAGTGTTAGGGTTAGGAATATGGTTAGGGTATTAGGGTATTAGGGTTAGGGTTAGGTTGTTATGGTTAGGGTTAGTTAGGGTTATAGTATTAGGGTTAGGGTTCGTATTAGGGTTAGGAGTAGTGTTAGGGTTAGGGCTAGGGTTAGGGTATTAGGGTATTAGGGTCAGGGTTTGTATTAGGGTTAGGGTTAGTATTAGGGTTCGTATTAGGGTTTTAGGGTTATAGGGTTACAGTTAGGGTTATAAGGGTTAGGGTTCGTATTTTGGTTCCTATTAGGTTTGTGGTTAGTGTTAGGGTTTGTATTAGGGTTAGGGTTCGTATTAGGGTTAGGGTTAATTAGGGTTAGGATTAGGGTTCGTGTTAGGGTTAGTGTTGGGGTAAGGATTAGGGTAAGAGGGTTAGGGTTAGGGTATTAGGGTTAGGGTTTATATTAAGGATAGGGTTCGTATTAGGGTTAGGGTTATTAGGGTTAGGGTTAAGGGTTAGGGTCAGAGTTAGGGTTAGGGTTCGTATTGGGGTTAGGGTTAGAGTATTAGGGTTAGGGTTTTAATGTTAGGGTTATGGTATTAGGGTTAGGGTTCATATTAGGGATAGGGTTAGGGTTTTAGGGTTAGGGTTAGGTCAGGGTTAGGGTTCGTATTATGTTTAGAGTTAGGGTTAGGATTAAGGTATTACGGTTAGGATTAGTGTTAGGGTTAGGGTTCGGTTAGGGTTAGGGTTCACGTTAGGGTTAGTGTTAGGGTTCGTATTAGGGTTAGGGCTAGGGTTCATATTAGGGTAGGGTTTTAGGGTTAGGTTTAGGGAATTAGGGAATTAGGTTTATGGTATTAGGGTTAGGGTTAGTTAGGGTTATGGTATTAGGGTTCAGATTAGGGTTAGGGTTAGGATTTGTATTAGGGTTAAGGTTCGTATTAGGGTTAGGGTTTGTATTATGGTTATGGTTAGGGTTTTACAGTTAGGGTTAGCATTAGGGTTATTAGGATTATGGTTAGTTCGGTTTAGGTTTAGGGTATTAGGGTGTTAGGGTTAGGGGTTAGTGTTCGTATTAGGGTTAGGATAGTGTTAGGGTTCGCGTTAGGTTAAGGGTTTGTGTTAGGGTTAGGGTTCGTATTAGAAGTATTAGGGTTATAGTTAGGGTTAGGGTAGCGTTAGAGTTAGGGTTAGGGTTAGGTATGGGTTAGGGTTAGGGTATTTGGGTTAGGGTATGGGTTAGTGTTAGGGTAAGGGTTAGGGTTAGGTTAGGGTTAGGGTTCGTCTTAGGGTTAGGTTTAGGTATAGGGTATTAGGGTTAGGGTTAAGGTTAGGGATAGTTAGGGTTAGGGTTTGTTTTAGGGTTAGGGTTCTTATTAGGGTAAGGGTTAGAGTAGTTTTAGGGTTAGGGTTTGTGTTAAGGTTAGGGTTAGGGTATTAGGGTTAATGTTAGGTTTGTTTCAGGGTTAGGGTCAGGGTTCATTTTAGGGTTAGGGTTTGTATTAGGTTTAGGGATCGAATTAGAGTTAGGGTTCGTATTCGGTTTAGTGTTAGGGTTCGTATTAGAGTAAATAGGGTTAGGGTTAGGTTAGGGTTAGAGTTTATGTTAGGGTTAGGGTTCGTGTTAGGGTTAGGGTTCGTATTAGGGTTAGGGTTCATATTAGGGTTAGGGATAGGGTTAGGGTGCGTATTAGGGTTAGGGTTAGGATAGTGTTAGGGTTTGTATTAGGGTTAGGGTTCGTGTTAGTATTAGGGTTAGGGTTAGTGTATTAGGGTATTAGGGGTAGGGTTCGTATTAGGTTTGGGGTTAGGGTTCGTATTAGGGTGAGGGTTTTAGGGTTAGGGTTAGGGAATTAGGGTTAGGGTTCATATTAGCGTTAGGGTAAGGGTATTAGGGTGTTAGGGTTAGGTTTAGGGGTTTAGGTTAGGGTCACGGTTCGTATTAGGGTTAGAGTTAGGGTAGTGTTAGGGTTCAAGTTAGGGTTAGGGTTTGTGTTAGGGTTCGTATTAGAGGTATTAGGGTTATAGTTAGGGTTAAGGTAGTGTTAGAGTTAGGGTTAGGGTTAGGTTAGGGTTAGGGTTAGTATTAGGGTTAAGGTTGGGTTAGGGTTAGTATACTAGTGTATTAGGGTTAGGGTTCGTATTAGGGTTCGTATTAGGGTTTGAGTTAGGGTTTGTTATAGGGTTAGGGTTCGTATTAGGGTAAGGGTTAGGGTTCGTATTAGGTTATGGTCATTGTTTTAGGGTTTTAGTGTCAGGGTTAGGGTTATTAGGATTAGGGTTATGGTTAGAGTAGTGTTAGGGTTAGGGTTCATGTTAGGGTTAGTGTTAGATTTAGGGTTTGTGTTAGAGTTACGGATAGGTTAGGGTTAGGGTTAGGATTAGGGTTTCGATTAGGGTTTGGTTAGGGTTATGGTATTAAGGTTAGGGTTAGGTTAGGATTAGGGGTCGTATTAGGGTTAGGGTTCGTATTAGAGTTAGGGTTAGGTTCTGTGTTAGGGGTATGGTTCATATTAGGGTTAGGGTTAGAGTTAGGTTAGGGTTAGCATATTAGGGTTAGGGTAATAGGGTTAGTGTTAGGGTTAGGCTATGAGGGTTAGGGTTAGTTAGGGTTAGGGTTCGTATTAAGGTTAGGGTTAGCATTTTAGGGTTAGGGTTAGGGAATTAGGGTTAGAATTAGAATTTATGGTATTAGGGTTAGGGTTAGAGATAGGGTTTGTGTTAGGGTTAGGATTAGGGTTAGGTTAGTTTTAGGATTAGGATATTAGGGTTGGGTTAGGGTTGGGTTATGGTTAGGGTATTAGAGTTAGGTTTAGGTTAGGGTTCGTATTAGGGTTAGAGTATTAGGGTTAGGGTAAGTGTTAGGGTTCATATTAGGGCTAGGGTTCGTATTAGGGTACTAGGGTTAGGGTTAGTGTTAGGGTTAGGGTTGGTGTTAGGGTTAGGATATTAAGGTTAGGGTTTGTATTAGGGTTAGGGTTAGTGTTAGGGTTAGGAATATGGTTAGGGTATTAGGGTATTAGGGTTAGGGTTAGGTTGTTATGGTTAGGGTTAGTTAGGGTTATAGTATTAGGGTTAGGGTTCGTATTAGGGTTAGGAGTAGTGTTAGGGTTAGGGCTAGGGTTAGGGTATTAGGGTATTAGGGTCAGGGTTTGTATTAGGGTTAGGGTTAGTATTAGGGTTCGTATTAGGGTTTTAGGGTTATAGGGTTACAGTTAGGGTTATAAGGGTTAGGGTTCGTATTTTGGTTCCTATTAGGTTTGTGGTTAGTGTTAGGGTTTGTATTAGGGTTAGGGTTCGTATTAGGGTTAGGGTTAATTAGGGTTAGGATTAGGGTTCGTGTTAGGGTTAGTGTTGGGGTAAGGATTAGGGTAAGAGGGTTAGGGTTAGGGTATTAGGGTTAGGGTTTATATTAAGGATAGGGTTCGTATTAGGGTTAGGGTTATTAGGGTTAGGGTTAAGGGTTAGGGTCAGAGTTAGGGTTAGGGTTCGTATTGGGGTTAGGGTTAGAGTATTAGGGTTAGGGTTTTAATGTTAGGGTTATGGTATTAGGGTTAGGGTTCATATTAGGGATAGGGTTAGGGTTTTAGGGTTAGGGTTAGGTCAGGGTTAGGGTTCGTATTATGTTTAGAGTTAGGGTTAGGATTAAGGTATTACGGTTAGGATTAGTGTTAGGGTTAGGGTTCGGTTAGGGTTAGGGTTTGGGTATTAGGGTTAGGGTAGCATTAGGGTTAGGGTTCACGTTAGGGTTAGTGTTAGGGTTCGTATTAGGGTTAGGGCTAGGGTTCATATTAGGGTTAGGGTTTTATGGTTAGGGTTAGGGAATTAGGGAATTAGGGTTATGGTATTAGGGTTAGGGTTAGTTAGGGTTATGGTATTAGGGTTCAGATTAGGGTTAGGGTTAGGATTTGTATTAGGGTTAAGGTTCGTATTAGGGTTAAGGTTTGTATTATGGTTATGGTTAGGGTTTTACAGTTAGGGTTAGCATTAGGGTTATTAGGATTATGGTTAGTTCGGTTTAGGTTTAGGGTATTAGGGTGTTAGGGTTAGGGGTTAGTGTTCGTATTAGGGTTAGGATAGTGTTAGGGTTCGCGTTAGGTTAAGGGTTTGTGTTAGGGTTAGGGTTCGTATTAGAAGTATTAGGGTTATAGTTAGGGTTAGGGTAGCGTTAGAGTTAGGGTTAGGGTTAGGTATGGGTTAGGGTTAGGGTATTTGGGTTAGGGTATGGGTTAGTGTTAGGGTAAGGGTTAGGGTTAGGTTAGGGTTAGGGTTCGTCTTAGGGTTAGGTTTAGGTATAGGGTATTAGGGTTAGGGTTAAGGTTAGGGATAGTTAGGGTTAGGGTTTGTTTTAGGGTTAGGGTTCTTATTAGGGTAAGGGTTAGAGTAGTTTTAGGGTTAGGGTTTGTGTTAAGGTTAGGGTTAGGGTATTAGGGTTAATGTTAGGTTTGTTTCAGGGTTAGGGTCAGGGTTCATTTTAGGGTTAGGGTTTGTATTAGGTTTAGGGATCGAATTAGAGTTAGGGTTCGTATTCGGTTTAGTGTTAGGGTTCGTATTAGAGTAAATAGGGTTAGGGTTAGGTTAGGGTTAGAGTTTATGTTAGGGTTAGGGTTCGTGTTAGGGTTAGGGTTCGTATTAGGGTTAGGGTTCATATTAGGGTTAGGGATAGGGTTAGGGTGCGTATTAGGGTTAGGGTTAGGATAGTGTTAGGGTTTGTATTAGGGTTAGGGTTCGTGTTAGTATTAGGGTTAGGGTTAGTGTATTAGGGTATTAGGGGTAGGGTTCGTATTAGGTTTGGGGTTAGGGTTCGTATTAGGGTGAGGGTTTTAGGGTTAGGGTTAGGGAATTAGGGTTAGGGTTCATATTAGCGTTAGGGTAAGGGTATTAGGGTGTTAGGGTTAGGTTTAGGGGTTTAGGTTAGGGTCACGGTTCGTATTAGGGTTAGAGTTAGGGTAGTGTTAGGGTTCAAGTTAGGGTTAGGGTTTGTGTTAGGGTTCGTATTAGAGGTATTAGGGTTATAGTTAGGGTTAAGGTAGTGTTAGAGTTAGGGTTAGGGTTAGGTTAGGGTTAGGGTTAGTATTAGGGTTAAGGTTGGGTTAGGGTTAGTATACTAGTGTATTAGGGTTAGGGTTCGTATTAGGGTTCGTATTAGGGTTTGAGTTAGGGTTTGTTATAGGGTTAGGGTTCGTATTAGGGTAAGGGTTAGGGTTCGTATTAGGTTATGGTCATTGTTTTAGGGTTTTAGTGTCAGGGTTAGGGTTATTAGGATTAGGGTTATGGTTAGAGTAGTGTTAGGGTTAGGGTTCATGTTAGGGTTAGTGTTAGATTTAGGGTTTGTGTTAGAGTTACGGATAGGTTAGGGTTAGGGTTAGGATTAGGGTTTCGATTAGGGTTTGGTTAGGGTTATGGTATTAAGGTTAGGGTTAGGTTAGGATTAGGGGTCGTATTAGGGTTAGGGTTCGTATTAGAGTTAGGGTTAGGTTCTGTGTTAGGGGTATGGTTCATATTAGGGTTAGGGT